>NC_134475.1:67978467-68045967 GCF_964194025.1 Convolutriloba macropyga
ACATATGCCGATAGGTTGATACTCGGCACCCAATCAGCACATGCATTCTTCCTCGGTTTTTGGAACTTAACCGACAATGAAATTGTTCTAATTTTAGAAACACCTCATTTTAGAAAAAAACAAATTAAAAAATTACTAACCTACTTTGCCTTCCTAATAAAAATACCAACATTGAAGCACACTCTTTGACGGCTGTGGTGAAAATTCAGGTTTGACTCCTTCCGTCCCGTCTCCTCGTCAGTAATTCGTGTGAATTTAGCGCTGGTTCGATTTTTAACTTCAATAATGCAACTTGTTCTATGAATAATCTTATTAAAACAACCAATTTTTTTCATTTTGAGCCAACTTGAGACTTTTTATCCACTGCGCGTGCATCACCACGAATTTGATGTCAGTATACTTTTTCGCTAGCGCCTCTATTACCTTTGCGCAACTTTTTCCATCCAGCGCTTCATGACCGTTATGGTACTCCGGCGAATTTCCAAAAATATCACAATATATTAAAATAGCTTTTGGTGCGTGCGTAATTGCCTCCATTACAAGATTACTAAACAAACACAAAAGAAAAACAGACATGTCAAAAATTGAACATTTTCCATATTAAAACAAAGAAAAAATTACGGGAGGCTTTTTGTTCCATGATTCACACGAGCACCAGGCACGCTCACAAATTTGACTTCATCCACCCACTCAGGCAAGTGAATGTCTTTTATACATTTATGGTCCACATTTTGACACCAGTACAACTCATATTCTTTTTCAATATTTGACGCACCAACGACAACAAGTTTAGACATCTTAGTGCAAATATCGATTTGGCTGCGTGTTTAATTAAAATTTACTTGCTCGCCAAGGGTCCATGAATCAAAACTGGCAGTTTGTTCGATATTTTATTTACTCTAAACAATTTTTAAGAGTATAAATCAATTAAACTACATAAATAAAAAACTTACCATAAAAAGAGATGTGTTTTGCAAAGTCTACAAGCCAGAATGTCTGCTCTTGCTAGACAGGGCTTGTACGACTAAGACTCGAGTTTATTTTTGGTCAGCTCAACTAATGATAGTCAGCAAACCAGTTTGCCCGCACTTGCTGGACAGGGTTTGCATGACTATCAACTAGTAGCCGCCTTTAATTCACCCACTCTTCATGGCAGGCTTTCTGCAAATTCTTGTACCCCGTCAAAAGACTTGAAGAGTTTTAAATGCCTGTCACGCTCAACAATCTTGGGTACATCTCACATTTAGCCCGAATTGAGAGATACTGCCGCACACGAAGTTCTTTAAGGTTGAGATTCCCCTCTAGCAGCATCTGATTAAAAGTAGCTTGGTCACCGACACGGAGCTGCAACCTCCTCAAAATTCTGCCTATATGGTGTACGTGTTTCATGAGGCTGTTGTTATTTATGGTTTCAGCCCGTTCAAGGCGACGCAGCAATTGTGACGGGGCTTCGTCGTCACCAATTTCTTCAGCCTGCTCAACTTCAAGGCCGGCGAGATCATCTGCCTGCCTCAAGATGCTGCGGAACTGATCAACCGTTTGCTGTAAAAACAAAAAACAAAGTAAACAAAGAACCTTTTACTAGAACTGCCCGCAACAGCTTTTCCCATGACATCAACAACATTAGTCAGGATCAAAATGCATTGAATACTATTCAAGCTCACCCTGTCTCTCTCTTATCTGTTTCTTCTCCTCGTGTTGGGTGAAGCATTTCTGTTGGGAACACGTGGAGAAAGGAACCGTATTTCAGCGGCCTCACTTTCTTCATATGAGGGAGGTGGATCATCGGATATCCCGGTATTTTCGGGTGCCTGATTCAACACCTCACCAATAATTGGTGACTCAGGCGACGAGAGAAATACTGTATCTCCCAACACTCTGACGGTTTCATTCAGCAAGCCGTCATTGCTGTCATCATACCCTCCTGCATGATGCCCAAGGAAAAGCAAGGCTTGAGTTAAAGCCTGTCTTTCTCCGTCTCTTGGACATCCATACATTCGGAGCAGATGGCAAAACTGCAACAGATGTGAACTTAAAGGCCTTGTATTCGCCGTCTCTTCTTCTTCCAAGGCCATCCGACTAGCATTATCATCGTCCGAGGAGAAGGAGGAGTTTAGAAGAGACCGCGCTCCTCAGCGTCGATGTCTCAATCTGAGCCTCCGGTTAATGGAACTTACCTCCTCATCGTCATCATCCACTTCTTCCGGAGAATTTTGCGCACTTCCGCTTTCAAACATTAGTGCTAACTCATCTCCAATTTCCATTTCCAACTGAGGCGACGGAGGGATAGACACATCACTCGCGTTATGTTCCAAGTAACTTTTTGGAAATTTTTAGGTTTGCATGTTTGTTTATTTTATTGATTCATTTGTTTTTTTGTAGGTTTTTTTCAGTCTGTCGGATCAACTCCATCCTATTATTGCAAAAAAAAAATTAATTCCTATTTTGATAGCTTGCACATGTTTTGCAAAAAAACCACTTTTCAAAGAATTTATTTTCATTGTAGAAATACTGAGTTTTTCAGCAGCAAATTGTAGCAAATCTTCTTCAGTTAGATAAAAAGGAAAAATTCGGGTCGGTAAATATATACAGTGAGCAACGTATAAACAGTACAATACACAAAGTTTAAGTGTCGCTAGCTGTTTGAACAATGGAAGAATTTCGACAAATTTAATGGATGTATTTTTTGTAGAGTTTCTGCAGTCTTTAAAAAACACTCGGGAAAACTGCGTGAATATCTCTTTTGAAGGAGTCGTAGAAAGTAGTTGTCCATTACTGTCTGCGATCAAAAGCCAGTGTTCCCCAAAAAAGCAAGATGGTTGCTTGTTAACAATAACAACTTTGTTCCGCTGAATGAAAGGGAAGTTGTCAGCAGAATAAAAGCCAAGGTAACGCAGGCTAAGCTCAGAGTGTACACTGACAAAACGATCAATGTCACTGTTGTCAACCATTGTAAATAGCTGAATTTTTGATAACTTCTCTATTGCAATTAACCAAAGCAACAGATCGACGTTCAGCCATAAGTATGACTCTAATGGGTTGCTTGGTTGGTGTTTTGAATTCAATTTCGATCCCCAACCGTGCACCAGTAAGTTCTGGGTGGATTGTGTTGTCCCGTAAGTTGGAATCGGCTGTAAGATTGAAGACCAAAGCAAATTGATTGGTAAAGTTTTCTAGAGTAATTCCGTTACCGCCAACAGAGTGACTCAAGGCCGTCATTCTTGTGTGGTAGAGACGGACGTGGTTTTTAGAGATATCAATGGGTGTGCCACCTATTTGCAATCCTTCTCGTGTGACCCTCACTGAACTCAAATCAAAGTCTTCGGAATTGAAAGGATTAGATTTGTTAGTTCCCGTGAAAGAGTTCTCTGGTCCCAAGACCACAACCAATTTGCAAGCTGGAGCTCTATTGAACAAATCATCCTGGTAATGAACGCTGGTGCCTGTAGTGATTAGAAAAAAAGTAATGGGAGACTCTTGTCACTCATATTGAGGTGCTTTTTTCTTTAAAGCTCTTTCCAGTGAAATAAAGGTCTCCGTCGAAATTCAAAAAAAGTGAACAAATAGAGAAGCATTTAGGACCTTGATTGTGAAACTACTCGCATACTGACAACCTCCGGGCTGAAGCATAATGAATTTGTCCAAAGAACGTATCAGTCTGATCCGAACTTCAACTCCAGGTATCAAATACTTGTCAACACCGTTCAAAAAATTGCCAGAAATTGTGGAATAAGTGTGAAAGCTACGCCCTGAGTTTACAATTTCATGCCGTCTGGAAAAAGCATCGTTTTTTAAATTGTTGAAATCCGAAGGATCTGGTTCAAAACTATAGCCTTGAGTTGCCATTATGCTCTGCTTGGTTATCAAGTCGTAACTGAGGTCAGCCTCTAAGATTGACTTGTAGGGGTGCAAATTGCTGGACGAGGAGACCATGGTGCCATTCAAGAAAACTTCCACATTTTGCCACAAACTGTTGGCGATGTTATTCACAAAAATTGGTAGGGGCTCGCCGTCTCTGCCATCACTTTTTTTCTTCCTAACAGCTGCTTCGCCTGATGATTTTTTAATCAACAATAATTCCATTTTGAGTAAAATGTTGTTTAGATCGGCTAAAGTTCCACATATTTCCATACGTGGTGCCTGAAATTCAAACTCCATAACTGGACTATCAGAGTTTGTTGGCGGGAAAATTAGTTCGTCGTAAGCGCAGACAAAATCAACCAAAACTGGACTTGTACCAGAGAGGTCCAACACTGAGCTGGTTGCTGAAACTGGTGGATCGGCATAGGTGAAAGAACGAGACATTGCAATCAATCAGTTAAGTCGCAGCGTCGACGATGGAGGAAAAGAAATCTTGCTTGTTATAGTTCTTTTTTTCTTTGTACCCCTACGGTTTGTTCTCAAGACACGCTTTTTCCTGGTGGAACGGTTTCCGACCGTTTTTTGTGCGGAGCCTTTTGATTTTCTTCTCTGGTAGCGGGAGCGTTTTTTCTTTGATTTTGTCTTTTTTTTTGTTTTGGTTCTCCGTCTAGGTTTCGATGACAGACGTCGTCGCCCCTTTTTTGTTGAACTTCTCTTTCTTTTTCTTCTCGAGCGACCACTTCCAGTTTGTTTTCTTACCGTTTCGAGTAAAGTTTTTTTTTTCAGGGCAGCTTTTGGTTTTGTACGTCCCTTTATTATCCCTAGCACTTCAAGAGCACCACTTTGTACCAAGTGTTTGGCTAAGGGTAGACCTTATTGCTTTGCAAGTGGTATCACAAAACTTTTCAAACCAAGACGCAGCGCAGAACCCAGCCCAGTATGCGATTATAATGGTAATTGAGGTCCATTCAAGAACTGTCTGCAAAGAAAAAAGTTTCTGCCCTTTCCCCCGCTGACGGTGAAGCAAGGCGTTGACAACTGAATCGCCTGACAATCAATATGAGTACTGAACTGCAGGTTGCCCATCAACCCGATCACAAACGATTCATTAAGATGACCAATTAACTACGCCCTCAGCTGCAATGCGCACTTGCTGGCGGCCACAATGTCTATCTTCGTCATAGTTAAAAGCAACTAGTTCAGAAGCATAGAAACGACCCAGAATTTCTTCGCCTTTGTTATCATGCAGTACATAGGTTATGGGTTCACTACAATTACGCGGAATGGACACTATTGCAACGATAAATAGTTCATCTGTAAATTGCTGCTTATAACTTTTCTGGAAGGGCTTTCGCTGAAAAGACAAGCGAACAGTTTGTTTTTTTTCCTGAACAAGTTTTTTCACCCGAACAGTTTTGGTGGCAAACGATAACTCTTCATGCCTAAATTTGGTCTTTTATCATAAGCATTGGGACTGTTTTGCATAACAAGACTCCTAACATGTTCCTTAGAGACGTCTGCGGGAGCTAAACCGATGGTTGAGTTGACTCGAGCGTTTATCAGCCTCACAAATGGTTGAAGATGACCCAAATATCTACATGAATCACTTTCTTCAAAAAAATTGTATAAAATATTTTTCAACGTCCGCACAAACCGCTCTGCAATAGCACTTTTTAAATCACCATAAGTGCTATAAACTTCAACTCCTAGCTCCTCAGAGTATTTTCTAAAGTATCCCTTGAATTCTTTCCCTTGATCTGTCCAAAGTTTTATGGGCACTGATATTGGTTTTTTGATTTTAATCATCTTTGAAAAAGCACCAAAAGCTGCCTGAGCTTATTTTGATTTCATCGTGCGAACTCGTGGAAAACGTGTTAACACATCAACTGCAATCAGGCGATACTGTCCGCCGTCATTTTCCTTTGAAAATTTATCATAAAAGCGACATCAACCGACCAAATATGGTTCACTCCGAGACTTCTGACCTTAAGTGTTTTGAACGTTTGTCATGCAGCTTTAAACTTTGTATACACTTTACAACTCTCCAAAAACTCTCGCACTTTGGACAAGGGTAACCCGCTGGCTTGTCTCAGACTAGAAATTTCACAATAAGCCGCAGGGTTGTTCAGTGATGTATAGATTCCTTTAAAGTAACGATATTCAGCTTCTGAGAGTCTTTCCGCATTTTACCGGCCTTTTTTGTAGTTTTAACAGAAACCATGCTTTAAAGATTTCAATTCAGTATATATAAATTATGTGTAGAACCAATTAACAACCATCACTCAAGACTTAGCTTGGATGAGCTAATTTCATCGTCAATGACTTGCATCGCCGACCTGTTTAGGAGCAAGGACTTTAGATGATGAACTTTTTCTTTTGTTATCGGCACCATCAGTAATGTTTCTGCATTTCGACGTTCCATCCCATTCAGCTTTTTATTATGAATCTGCAAATTCATAAGAAACTGTATCAGGTCAACAGAAATTGTAATGTCAACTTGATCGCCCGACTGAAATGAATTAGATCCGAGGAGTAAGCGATTACTAGATTGGCTGAAAGAAAGACTGGGATTGCAGTCAATCAGAGACAAAAGAGCTCGCATGCGATAACGTTTCAGCGTAGCACCATCATTTTTTCTGACTGTTGATTTTTGGGAGCGTGGACCTCCTTTCTTTTTTCTATACAACTGTTTCAAAGAAGAACTGACATCGATTCTTACCTAACAGGGTCGAAAGAAGAGTTTCCTTCAATATTTGTTGACAGGTTGTCTTGTCTGTTGTTGTGAGCAGCTGACTCGTTGTCGTGCTGGTTCTGTACAGGAGTAATTGAGTAGTTCAACAGTTATCCGTAATCTGCTTTATTGACATCCGTTGTATTGAATCTATCTGTTTTTGGAACAGAGGAATATGACCTTTTGAACAGTGGCTGCATTGCTAGCAAATTGTATAAATAGCATTTTTTGGCTCTTCTAATTCTTTCAGCAACGGAACTAGTGCAAACTCAATAAACTTTGACGCTGTATTTGACGAGGCCTGCTTTGCTCGATATGACATATTGTTAAAATAGGGGGAAAACTTTATCGGATTTTGTTCAGCTCCAGTGCATGCAATGTTTAACGCACAATTTGCTGATCACTTTTGCCACCACTCGTTAGTGTGATTGCACAATTTTGGTAAAAATCACGGATCGAACCATGTAATTCGTCCACTAGAATAGAGATGTTTTGATGGAAGGTAAAATTGTTCGAAGAGACTTGTTGAAAGGAGAGAAAGAATTGGGTGCACTCCCCGCGCCTAGGTACCGGCTGTTTTTGACTAGAGTCTAACAACGACAACTGGCACTTATCATCTGTTTCATTTGCAAAGGAACCACTGACTGCTCTCCTTCGCTTTGATTGCGTGTCAGATGATACTAAAATATCTTTTCTTGCTACATACGGTAGTATTGCAGATGTAGGTGCAAAATCTCAGACTATCAGGACTTGTGGCTGTCAAGTCGATTAGGAAATGACCGAATGGAACTCTCATGCAATGCTTATAGCAGCTGTTGAGAAACGCAGGCGTTGCAGTATCCAGCTCAGAGCCTAAGGTTTTCAATTGCTTACCAATGCGTGGTGATTTTATGAGAACGATATGTGTTGTGCCCTTATCAATTGTAACCGAATAACGGCCTTCTTGATAGACATTGTGTTTAATGAAAATTGTATAGATGTTTTTATGCCTACCGGCTGTCGCCAATGTAGCGAAAGCCTCGCTCTCCATAACTTCCTCACCGCAGTCATCAAAAGTTAGCCGCTTTTTCTTTTGTGGGTAGCCGATCTTGCTGTGCTTCTCGGAAATAGCATGCAGCTCACTCATAATAAGGTTGTCAACACAATTGTCTTCGTTGCTATCACCGCTGCTGTTGTTAAGGGTATTCATGATTGAATTTTTTGACTGAATGCAGCACTTGAATTTTACTTTGACAATTTTTCCCAAAGTCTTCGAAAAATCGTAATAAACAGGTTGCCAGTAGCAACAAATGTAAACAATGTGTTCAAAGGGTGGTTAGAAAACTCCCTGTAGGACAGTAGGGGTTGATAGCATTGAAAGGATCAGCTGAGTTTTTCCAGTCCGGAGCTTCCGCAAACACACATAAAAACACGCTCTTTTGTTGATATTCATTTATTCATTACTGCTCATACATGTGTTTGACTTGTGCTGCGGAGTGAACGGGGGGTAACAAAAAAGTCAGACAATATGTAAAGACCATAAAATTTGAATTTTTTAGCTCACAACTGAGATTGTCAGAAGCAAACGCCAGCTGGCTTCAAGCAATTGAAACAATCACAATTACAAAAAAAATTGAGTATAGAAGGTAGCACGTGTTTTTTCTCTTGCACAGCACACAAACTCCCAAAAATTATGCTGATGTGCTACACGCAATTGAAACCATCACAGTTAGTTGCAGTATCCAGCTCAGAGCCTAAGATTTTCAATTACTTACCAATGCATGGTTGTTTTGTGAGAACGATATGTGTTGTGCCCTTATCAATGGTAACCGAATGTGTCGGAAATTTGGTCATGGAGCACTGCGAGACGCTCATCAAACTTATTTCGGGAGTACATAAACACTTTTTTGAAATAAAAACAGAAGCGAGTGGGTGGCCAGTAGAGTGTAACTGTGATCAGACTGAAACTTGTAACCACAGAAGAGGCTTTCTGCGCGACTTTGAACTCAAAGAGGGGGTTACACTGAATGAGAAGAATGTGGAGCGGAACGAAGGCTTACCTTTCATCTCAAAAATTCTTCTCAGTTCTTTTTGGGGTTATCTTGGTATGCGTGAGAACCTGCCAAAGACGAGGTATGTCAACAATTACCCTGATGTCGTAAAATACTTCACGTCTAATTTTTCTCACGTTATTGACACAACTCTAGTGGGAGAAGATTTGATGCTTCTTCAGTACCAAATGATTGACGATGCGGCTGATATTCCGAGAAAATCTAATGTTGTTTTGGCTGCCTTTACAGCCACCCACGCCCGAAGCATACTATATCAGCATATTTTGAAAATGAAAAATCCTTATAACGTTTTATACCGTGATACAGACAGTATAATGTACATTGATGATCAAGTTAGTGGTTTGGATGCTCATAGGGATATACTTATCGGTTCCCATCTCGGTGATATGACCGACGGGCTTCCAAAAACGGTCACGGTTGATAATTTTTTTAGTGGCGGGCCAAAATTTTACCGAATCAATGGACACAAAAATCAAACAGCTGCTGAGTACATTGTTTTTAAAGTCAAAGGTCTCACTATTAACAGAGCAGTGGAGAAAACGTTCGATATCAAAGCGTTCAAAAAACTGGTTCTTCAAGAGGTGCACGAGCTGCGCTCCCCATTTAGCTCAATGCGTCGTTGCGTTGAAACTGGTAAAACTCAAACACAGTTTTGCAAAAAAATCGACTAAGATAACTTGTACTAAATGCTGCTTCGATACTGATAATGGCTTATCTGTCCCCTATGGTATCTTATCCAACTTCAAACATTGATGTAGCTAGTTCGCATTTGGTAAGAGTAATTTAATTTTTGTTTCTTTTTTCAGTTTGAAGTATTAATTTCTGTTCACACTTTTTTCTCCAATTGTTTATTTTTTGAACAGAAATTGCAAACCATGCACAAATTTGTCTTGTTTTCAAATTATTGAACGTTATATCTCAAAGCAAGTCAGACAGCACTCAACATTGGAGCTCACAGACGATAACAGACTGGTCAAGTAACATTCATCTAGAAAAACTGACTTGTCAGTAAAATGCGGTCGACTCCTGTCAAATGAAGAATGTGGGCTCTTGCATAAAAGTTAATGGGTTTTATTGTTGCGGGCCAAGGGGCCAACTAAGAGCTGACTTAGATCTAGGTAATGACACTATCGTCAGCTCTATTGTGCGCGCAAACTATGTTTCACTGTTCCTGTTCATCCTTTCGATAATTTTGCTCTCTGTCGTTGTGTGCTGTATTATTGATGCTAATCATTTCCGATGGTCCCGGAAACAGGAAAGTCAGCCAGCCGTTAAAAGGAAATCGAAAAACCAACTTGCGACCGAGGTTCTTGGGAAAAGGATTGCGGTGGACGGGCAAACACGCCTGCAAGAAGACAAAATTTCATCTGACTTGAATTGAAGTGGTTGCTCTGCTACAATGCGAGGGGAAATGTCCGCGGCTTCATGGTGGCAACGCGATTCAAATTCTGTCCCAGCTCTCCAGACTACTGCGCAAGTTCACTCCGTTCCTCCCGATCTCCTGGTTTCCAATGCAAGTAGGGAAAGCATGACTGCAGTTTTATCACTGATTGGACCAAAAAAGTATATACAGTATCCGGTTTTGTATGAAAAAAAACACTCTTTACCGACAAACTCTCGAACCATTTATTATCCACCATTTTTTGGTCAGAGAAACAATTCTTTCACGACAATTTCAAAAGACAAGTCGGCAAATGTAAGTCATTTTAGAGATATTAACCCTTCTGCCTGGTCGAGGAAAAGCGCGCCCGAAAAAAGAGGTTGCCATCTAAATCAAGCATAGATGATAACACTCCTACAACAACAACAACAACAAATTCAATTTTTTCTCGTAAGCAATTGTATAGTTATGGAAAATCCATTGATGGATTGATCATATCTTGCAAAAGAAGAGGAGCACTTGATGATCATTTTTAAAGCAGAGACTCATGGCTGTCTGTCTGTCTCTCTATGTTTGTATACCATATCTCGAAGTTTTGTATTGTATTTCAGCAAACATTTGTGATGAATTAGTCTTTATGGATGACAGTAATTGTTGCTTTTTTCTGTACAAAAGAATGAATCGAATGAAAAGAGAACAGCCAATTTGAGGCAATTTTTTGTAACTTTTAGATTTTTGATAATTGTAGGTAGATCTAATTGTTTAATTACTAACTATCGCACTTATATATTTTTCTTTTTGTTTTCATTTGTTGTTTCATTTAAGTACTTATTATAAACTGTGATGCAGGGGGCACTGATTCTTCAGAGTTTTTGTATGGAGTTTCGTCAAGGTGCCACCAGGAATTATGCGCATTTTGTGTTCTACCCCACCAATGATTGTGAGAAAGGAGCAATAGAGCAATGTGATCACATTTTGGAGGAGCTCTGTGTAATGCTACTGCGTGAGCAAATTGAGTTTGTGATTGGTGCCCATATCTTTAACTGCTTAATCAATGCGGTTTTCCAAATGCAGTGTGTGTGACACGAAAAACTTCACAGAATCAACATCGTGTTCCAAACTCAGCTCGAAGGTGCAATCTTATGTCGTCCACTAATAAGGAAGCACCGGAGTTTTGCGAGAACCATCTTCATTTGATGATATACTGTAGACATGACTCCCGATCATCTACAACTAATGCCCAACCAGCGACAACAACAAACTGGAGATTCGAAGAAGCCGTAGCACGCGTAAAGCACTATTTCAGTTCTCAACTACCGAGGTCAAAGATGAGATCAGGCTTCAAGTTCTTTCAAATACAAGTGTGGTGTCCCTTCTCTGTTTATGCTGCGTTCGCTGGACAAATAAAAATAAACAATCTTGTGCTCTTGCGCGCGGGGAACAGTTCGACTTGTCCAGTTCTACATATGACGCAAATGCTGACTTAAACAAAGATTTTCCAAAGAGAGCACCAATTCTCCGTTCCAAGTGAACTGCAGATAAAATTCTTGGTAAAATAGTGTTGTGCATATGGACAGCAATTTAGATTATGACATTTTTGGTTTTTCATAATACAGTTTAATACATAAATGTAAGATTGAAGGCAGGCAAGTAGTATGTATCCTTGACTCAACTTTCAGGCGCTCTACGCAACTTTATCTTGGTTGGTAGCCTTGCTCATAACACAAGGTTTGGTCTTTTGAGAGCGAGATCTAATGGCTCTCCTACCAATTTCTAGTCAATATTTTGTTCGCATTTGGTCAAAAGATTCGATCCTCAATGCATCTTTGCATCAGAACCCGGTTTTGCAGCAGCATATTGAACCCAATTTTGAGGTGTTTGAGCGTATCAGCAATTTGAGTCGCGAAACAGAAATTCCAGTGAGCTACTGTTAGACGGTTCTCGTGTAGGAATCTTCAAGAGCATTGCTACTTTCTCGGTAACAGAATTGAATCGTATTTGGGGTTTGAAGCCAGCCATTGACAGCCTGCTTTGTTACTACAATTCAGTCTAAAATTATCGACAAGCGGCAACATCATATTTGCCTCAAAACCAGATCCAGAATGCTTATAATCGGTTCGCTCAACAACAACAACAACAACAACAACAACAGCAAAACAACAGCCAAATGAATTCTTTACAGTTCTTTTGTCCACAGTATGATAGTGCATTGGACGCAACTTTGGATTTCAATCTGCATTCTTTCAACCAAAATAACAACAGCGCACATTTACGTCAAGATAATCAGACGCATGTCGCAGCTAGGTCATGTCTTTCCACACAGCAGATACCGTTTGCGGCTGCCGCTCGAATGGACTCTCATTCGCTTCCAGTGCAAAGTCAGCAACCATCACCAGTGACATATATTGCTGCACCATTTGCAACGGCAGCGAAACCGTTTGTTGCAGCAGCGAAACCGTTTTCAACAAAATCTATTTGATAGAACTGCCAATAACACTCTTAACGTTCGACATGATTCCTCGGCTGGTCTTTCAAATCTTTCCAATTACACAATTGGAGAAGAAAGTGAAGAGAAGAACAATTCCTTAGCGGGAGTAGCCTGTGTGTCTCAACACGTGGGAGATGGATCAAGCAATGATACCAAACAACAAGTTGCCGGGAGGGAAGACAGAAATGTTACCTCGTCGGCGGCAGAAGCTGTTGTAATAGCTGGTGTTCCTGATGGTTACTATGATGACGCTGAAGAAGAAGAAGATGAAGACAGTATCAATACTACTGACGTTAATTAGAAGCTGATGCTATCTATTAAGCTGCTGTTTTGGAAAATACTTTTTTTTATTTCTAGATACTCATTTACATTTTACTTTACATTTTTGATTTATTTCATTTGGTACTTTTTTTTTATAGCTGCTCGCTTCTTTGCTGCCAGAAATAAAGCTGCTCGCTTCGTTTTGTTTTCGTACTGTGTCTTTTTTTGTTACTAAAAATGGCGCTTCTTTTCATGTTTCTATCCAATTTTCTTAATTTTTCGTTGTGCAAGGGAAAGTAATCAAAATTTACTGTTGTTGTTGTTGATAGATTATTTAAAAAGAAGAAAATTTGTCAAAGACCTAGAACATACGCTTAGCTATGCAGTTTTTCATTATCAAGTTCCTTTTTGTAATGGTTGTTTAGTTGGTTGGTTGATTGATTGATTGATTGATTGATTGATTGATTGATTGATTGAATGATTGACTGATTGATAACAATAGTTTTTTCGAAAGATATTTGTTTTTATGGCAAAAGAAAAGCAAAGAAAACAGCAATGATGAGTTTGTCAACAATGAGATGGATGAATGGATGGACGTGATATACATCATTTTTTCATAAAGTAGTTTTTTTTGGTATATTTTCACAATAAAGGCCCTGTATTTCTCAATAGGAAAAGTATTTTGTTTTTCAGATGCTTTAAAGACAAAAATCGTTACAAACAAATTTTCTGCCTGGTTTCAATTGACTGACTGGCTGCGCGTGTGTGTGTGTCAAACAAGTATTTTGTCCGACTTGTCACCTATTTTCTAAAGTGGTGGCTCCCCGTCATTTGAAACTGCAACGAAAAAACACATTATTCACAACAGCGAGAACAACGAGATGATTAGAGAACAACCACAACAACAACAGCAACAACAACAACAACAACAACAACAACAACAACAACAACAACAGGTAGAGGAAGAAAAAGCAGTTTTTCAATTCTGAGTTGATTAACGACGGACCGCCCGCGGACGACGTGGGCGCGCGGTCTCCGGACGGCGCCAATGGCGGACGCGCTGCCCAAGCGAACGACTGGCAGCCCGCGGACGACCCCCGAGCGGGGCTATGGCGGCGGACGCGCTGCCCGGACTTCGGATGGCGCGCAATCTTCGGGCTGTGCGACGCCGTGCGGAAATTATATGAAATTGTTAGGAACTAACGCAACAACAACGACATCAATGGAAAGCAGCCACTTTGCTTTAAATGGGAAGAGGAGCAGGAAGATGACTATACACGAACACGTTTTGGACGAAAAAGGATTGAAATCAATGCGTCCAATTGCAAGTTCGCTCCTCTTTTGTGGCGTGCAGCTCTACTGTCAAAGACAACGAGAGTGCATCCCTCCAGTCAGTTCACTGCACTGCGTCTAAATAGTCTTCAACTTTCTGATCAAACAACAACAAATCATCTGCTGCAAAAAAGACCTAAGGCGCAGCAACATCAAAGCGTTTGTCTTTTGAAGGCGTACCTCTGACACACAACACAGACGCACACACACAGACGCGTGAATCGATCTAACTAACTCACTCAACTCAACTAAACTCAACTCAACTCAACTGAACTCAACTCAATTAACTAGAGAAAAAAAAACTCAAAAGAATTATTATACTACGCTGCTGATTGATGATACTGCAAACAATTGGATAATGCAATTAGTCAAAAATATTGACTTTTAAAATTTTGGATTTTTGAGGCTACTTTTTTTCATTTTGATACTAATCTATATCTATCTATCTATTTATCTATCTATCTATCTATCTATCTATCTATCTATCTATCTATCTATCTATCTATCTATCTGTCAATCAATGTCAATTGAAGTTTTTTTTCTCTGTTTTTCTTTAGTCCTAAAGAGATGTAATAAATAATACAACAATTTGTCGCTCCAATAGAGGTAAGAGACGAATTGAATACCCATTCAGCACGTGTTCTCTCATTTTAATTATGAAAGATACTAATCATCAGCATCGGTCGTCTAATGTACAAGAACAAACAACAGATTTGAGCTATGGAAGAACGTCTTACAGCATTGGAAGGTTCAAGATTGCAAGGTTACAAGACTGCAAGGTTCAGGAAAATTCAGTCTTTACCAAACCAAGACTCGGCACTCGTCGTTATTTTTGGCCCAATCAAAATATTCTATTTTTCACAAAATGCATTGTGATTGTGTTTGTTAGCTTTTTGTGTCTCTACAAGCTTTCTAAGAGCGGGTTCTCTGGTCGAAAGAAAGCAACCGCGGGTTCTACAAGTGATGAATTGCACCATTTCTCGCCCTTCCTCTGTGAAAAGAGTACGACGTATCTAACTCTGTTGAGCACTTGTATTGGCTATTTCGTGCCTGCTCCGAAGCCAACCACTGAAGTTCACGTTGTTAGAAAGTTGCAGGGAGGTAGTAAAGCTGGCGATTCTGACATTGATGATGTTGTTGACCAAACAGACGGAGTCGACAGGATTCAAGATGCTAAAGCAGCAAAAACCTCACAGCAGCATAATTTTTGGGAGTTTGTGTGCTGTGCAAGAGAAAAAACACGTGCTACCTTCTATACTCAATTTTTTTTGTAATTGTGATGGTTTCAATTGCTTGTAGCCAGCTGGCGTTTGCTTCTGCCAATCTCAGTTGTGAGCTAAAAACTGCATATTTTATGTTCATTACATTTTGTCTGACTTTTTTGTTACCCCCCCGTTCACTCCGCAGCAAAAGTCAACTACATGTATGAGCAGTAATGAATAAATTAACATCAACGAAAGAGCGTGTTTTTTTTGTGTGTGTGCTCCTGAACTGGAAAAACTCAGCTGATCCTTTCAATGCTATCAACTCTTACTGTCCTACAGGGAGTTTTCTAACCACCCTTTGAACACATTGTTTACATTTGTTGCTACTGGCAACCAGTTTATTACGATTTTTCGAAGACTTTGGGAAAAATTGTCAAAGTAGAATTCAAGTGCTGCATTCGGTCAAAAAATTCAATCATGAATACCCTTAACAACAGCAGTGGTGATAGCAACGAAGACAATTGTGTTGACGACCTTATTATGAGTGAGTTTCGTGCTATTTCCGAGAAGCACAGCAAGATCGGCTACCCACAAAAGAAAAAGCTGCTTTCTTTTGATGACTGCGGTGAGGAAGTTATGGAGAGCGAGGCTTTCGCTACATTGGCGACAGCCGGTAGGCATAAAAACATCTATACAATTTTCATTAAACACAATGTCTATCAAGAGGGCCGTTATTCGGTTACCATTGATAAGGGCACAACACATATCGTTCTCATAAAATCAACACGCATTGGTAAGCAATTGAAAATCTTAGGCTCTGAGCTGGATACTGCAACGCCTGCGTTTCTCAACAGCTGCTATAAGCATTGCATGAGAGTTCCATTCGGTCATTTCTTAATCGAATTGACACCCACAAGTCCTGATAGTCTGAGATTTTGCACCTACATCTGCAATACTAACGTATGTAGCAAAAAAAGATATTTTAGTATCATCTGACACGCAACCAAAGCAAAGGAGAGCAGTCAGTGGTTCCTTTGCAAATTAAACAGATGATCAGTGCCAGTTGTCGTTGTTAGACTCTAGTCAAAAATAGCCGGTACCTCGGCGCGGGGAGTGCACCCATTTCTTTCTCTCCTTTCAACAAGTCTCTTCGAACAATTTTATTCTCCATCAAAACAGCTCTATTCTAGTGGACGAATTACATGGTTCGATCCGTGAACTTTACAAAAAATTGTGCAATCACACTAACGAGTGGTGGTAAAAGTGATCAGCAAAATGTGAGTTAAACATTGCATGCACTGGAGCTGAACAAAATCCGATAAAATTTTTTCCTCTATTTTAACATTTTTTGTGCTTATTGTTATGTCATATCGAGCAAAGCAGGCCTCGTCAAATACAGCGTCAAAGTTTATTGAGTTTGCACTAGTTCCGTTGCTGAAAGAACTAGAAGAGCCAAAAAAATGCTATTCATACAAATTTGCTGGCAATGCAGCCACTGTCCAAAAGGTCATATTCCTCTGTTTCAAAAACAGATAGCTCAAATACAACGGATGTCAATAAAGAAGATTACGGAGAACTGTTGAACTACTCAATTACTCCTGTACAGAACCAGCACGACAACGAGTCAGCTGCTCACAACAACAGACAAGACAACCTGTCAACAAATATTGAAGGAAACTCTTCTTTCGACCCTGTTAGGTAAGAATCGATGTCAGTTCTTCTTTGAAACAGTTGTATAGAAAAAAGAAAGGAGGTCCACGCTCCCAAAAATCAACAGTCAGAAAAAAAGATGGTGCTACGCTGAAACGCTATCGCATGCGAGCTCTTTTGTCTCTGATTGACTCCAATCCCAGTCTTTTTTTCAGCCAATCTAGTAATCGCTTACTCCTCGGATCTAATTCATTTCAGTCGGGCGACCAAGTTGACATTACAAATTCCGTTGACCTGATGCAGTTTCTTAAGAATTTGCAGATTCAAAATAAAAAGTTGAATGGGATGGAACGTCGAAATGCTGAAACATTACTGATGGTGCCGATAAAAAAAGTTGATCATCTAAAGTCCTTGCTCCTAAACAAGTCGGCGATGCAAGTCATTGTTGATAAAATTAGCTCATCCAAGCTAAGTCCTGAGTGATAGTTGTTGATTTGTTCTTCATGGATTCTGTTACAACTACAAAAAAGGCCGGTGAAAAAGCGGAAAGACTGTCAGAAGCTGAGTATCGTTATTTGAAAGGAATCTATACATCGCTGAACAACCCTGCGGCTTATGGTGGAATTTCTGGACTGAGAAAAGCCAGCGGGTTACCCTTGTCCAAAGTGCGATAGTTTTTGGGGGAGTAGTAAAGTGTATATAAATTTTGAAGCTGCAAGACAAAAGTTCAAAAGACTTAAAGTCAGAAGTCTCGGAGTGAACCATAGTTGGTCCGTTGATGTCGCTTTTATGAATAAATTTTCAAAAGAAAATGACGGCGTACAGTGTCTCCTGATTGCAGTTGATGTGTTAACACGTTTTCTACGAGTTCGCACAATAAAATCTAAATCTGCTCAGGCAGCTTTTGATGCTTTTTTAAAGATGATTAATATCGAAAAACCAACATCAGTGCCCATAAAACTTTGGACAGATCAAGGGAAAGAATTCAAGGGATACTTTAGAAAACACTGTGAGGAGCTAGGAGTTGAAGTTTATAGCACTTATGGTGATTTAAAAAGTGCTATTGCAGAGCGGTTTGTGCGGACGTTGAAAAATATTTTATACAAACTTTTTGAAGAAAGTGGTTAATGTAGATAATTGGGTCATCTTCAACCATTTGTGAGGCTGATAAACGCTCGAGTCAACTCAAGCATCGGTTTAGCTCCCGCAGACGTCTCTAAGGAACATGTTAGGAGTCTTGTTATGCTTAATTGTCCCAATGCTTATGATAAAAGACCAAATTTAGGCATGAAGAGTTATCGTATGCCACCAAAACTGTTTGGGCGAAAAAACTTGTTCAGGAAAAAACAAACTCTTCGCTTGTCTTTTCAGCGAAAGCCCTTCCAGAAAAGTTATAAGCAGCAATTTACAGATGAACTATTTACTGTTGCAAGAGTGTCCATTCCGCGTAATTGTAGTGAACCCATAACCTATGTACTGCATGATAACAATGGCGAAGAAATTCTGGGTCGTTTCTATGCTTCTGAACTAGTTGCTTTTAACTATGACGAGGATAGACATTGTGGCCGCCAGCAAGTGTGCATTGCAGTTCAGTACTCATATTGATTGTCAGGCGACTCAGTTGTCAACGCCTTGCTTCACCGTCAGCGGGGGAAAGGGTAGAAACATTTTTCTTTGTAGACAGTTCTTGAATGGACGTCAATTACCATTCTAATCGCATACTGGGCTGGGTTCTGCGCTGCTTCTCGGTTTGAAAAGTTTTTTGATACCACTTGCAAAGCGATACGGTCTACCCTTAGCCAAAAACTTGGTACAAAGTGCCGCTCCTGAAGTGCTAGGGAAATAGATAATTGGAAATGCTACAGAAAGTGCTAGATAATTGAGGGACGTACAAAACCAAAAGCTGCCCTGAACAAAATTTTACGCGAAATGGTAAAAAACAAATTGGAAGTGGTCGCTCGAGAAGAAAAAGAAAGATAAGTTCAACAAAAAAGGGGCGAGGACGTCTGTCATCGAAACCTAGAGGGAGAACCAAAACAAAAAGAAGAACAAAATCAAAGAAAAAACGCTCTCGCTACCAGAGAAGAAAATCAAAAGGCTCCGCACGAAAAACGATCAGAAACCGTTCCACAAGGAAAAAGCGTGTCTTGAGAACAAATCGTAGGCGTGCAACAAAAAAAAAGAACTATAAGAAACAAGATTTCTTTTCCTCCATCGTCGATGCTGCGACTTAACTGATTGATTGCAATGTCTCATTCTTTCACCTATGCCGATCCACCAGTTTCAGCAACCAGCTCAATGTTGGACCTCTTTGGTACAAGTCAAGTTTTAGTTGATTTTGTCTGCGCTTACGACAATCAAATTTTCCCGCCAACAGAATCCGATGATCCAGTGTTGGAGTTTGAATTTCAGGCGCCAGGTACGGAAATATGTGGAACTGTGGCCGATCTAAACAACATTTTACTCAAAATTGAATTATTGTTGATAAAAAAAATCATCAGGCGAAGCGGCTGTTAGGAAGAAAAAAAGTGATGGCACAGACGGCGAGCCCCTGACTAACATCGCCAATGTTTGTGGCAAAATCTGAAAGTTTTCTTGAAGGGCACCATGGTCTCCTCGTCCAGCAATTTGCACCCCTACAAGTCCATCTTAGAGGCTGACCTCAGTTACGACCTGACAAACAAGCAGAGCATAAGGGCAATTCAAGAATATAGTTTTGAAACAGATCCTTCGGATTTCAACAATTTGAAAAACGATGCTTTTTCCAGACGGCATGAAGTTGTAAACTCAGGGCATGGCTTCCACACTTATTCCACAGTTTCTGACAATTTTTTGAACGGTGTTGACAAGTATTTGATACCTGGAGTTGAAGTTCGGATCAGACTGACACGTTCTTTGGACAAGTTCATTATGCTTCAGCCCGGAGTTTGTCAGGATGCGAGTAGTTTCACAATAAAGTTCCTAAATGCTTCTCTATTTGAACACTTGTTGGAACTTCGAACGGAGACATTTATTTCACTGGAGAGAGCTTTAAAGAAAAAAGCAGCTCAATATGAGTAGCAAGAGTCTCCCATTACTTCTTTTCAAATCACTACAGGCACCAGCGTTTATTACCAGGATGATTTGTTCAATAGAGCTCCAGCTTGCAAATTGGTTGTGGTCTTGGTACCAGAGAACTCTTTCACGGGAACGTACAAATCTAACCCTTTCAATTTCTAGGACTTTGATTTGAGTTCAGCGAGGGATCACAAGATCACACTAGAGGGATCGCAAGTAGGTGCCGCACCCATTGAAATCTCTAAAAGCCACGTCCGTCTCTACCGCACAACACTGACGGCCTTGGGTCACTCTGTTGGCGGTAACGGAATTACTCTAGAAAACTTTGCCAATCATTCTGCGTTGGTCTTCAATCTTACAGCCGATTCCAACTTAAGGAACAGCACAGTCCACCCAGAACTTACTGGTTCACGGTTGGGGTCAAATTTAAATTGAAAACACCAACCAAGCAACCCATTAGAGTCATACTTATGGCTGAACGTCGATCTGTTGCTTTGGTTAAATGCAATAGAGAAGTTATGTTTGACAACAGTGACCTTGATCGTTTTGTCAGTATACACTCTGAGCTTAGCCTGCGTTAGCTTGGCTGTTTTTCTGCTGACAACTTCCCTTTCATTCAGCGAAACAAATTTGTTATTGTTAACAATCAACAATCTTGCTTTTTTGGGAACACTGGCTTTTGATCGCAGACAGTAATGGACAACTACTTTTCTACTACTCCTTCAAAAGAGATCTTCACGAAGTTTTCCCGAGTAATTTTAAAAGACTGCAGAAGTTCTACAAAAAAATACATCAATTAAATTTGTCGAAATTCGTCCATTGTTCAAACAGCTAGCGACAAGTAAGCTTTGTGCATTGTACTGTTTCTACGTTGCTCACTGTATCTATTTACCGACCCGATTTTTTCCTTCTTATCTAACTGAAGAAGAGTTGCTACAATTTGCTGCTGAAAAATTTAGTATTTCTACAATGAAAATAAATTCTTTGAAAAGTGGTTTTTTTGCAAAACATGTGCAAGCTATCAAAATAAGATTTAAGTTTTTTTGCACCAATAGGATGAAGTTGATCCGACAGACTGAAAAAAAACTAGAAAAAAAACAAATGAATCGGTAAAATAAACAAACACGCACACCTAAAAAATTCCAAAAAGTTATTTAGAATGCCGAGCAAAAACTCAAGTTTTACTTCTGCTTCTGTCATGTTAGTCGATTATCCTAAATCGGACAATAACGCGAGTGGTGTGTCTATCCCTCCGTCGCCTCAGTTGGAAACGGAAATTGGAGATGAGTTAGCACTAATGTTTGAAAACGGATGTGCGTGAAATTCTCTGGAAGAAGTGGATGATGACGATGAGGAGGTAATTTTCATTAACCGGAAGCTCAGATTGAGACCTTGACGCCGAGAGCGCAGTCTATTCTAGATCCTCCTCCTCCTCAGACGATGATAATGGTAGTCGGATGGCCTTGGAAGAAGAAGAGACGGCGAATACGAGGCCTTTAAGTTCACATCTGTTGCAGTTTTGCCATCTGCTCCGAATGTATGGATGTCCAAGAGACGGAGAAAGACAGCCTTTAACTCAAGCCTTGGTTTTCTTTGGGCGTCATGCAGGAGGGTACGGTGACAGCAATGACGGCTTGCTGAATGAAGCCGCCAGAGTGTTGGAAGAATCAGTATTTCTCTCGTCGCCCGAGTCACCAAATACTGGTGAGGTGTCGAATCAGGCACCCGAAAATACCGGGATATCCGATGATCCACCTCCCTCATATGAAGAAAGTGAGGCCGCTGAAATACGGTTCCTTTCTCCACGTGTTCCAAACAGAAATGCTTCACCCAACACGAGGAGAAGAAACAGATTAGAGAGAGACAGGGTGAGCTTGAATAGTTTTCAATGCATTTTGATCCTGACTAATGTTGTTGATGTCATGGGAAAAGCTGTTGCGGGCAGTTCTAGTAAAGGGTTCTTTGTTTACTTTGTTTTTTGTTTTTACAGCAAACGGTTGATCAGTTCCGCAGCATCTTGAGGCAGGCAGATGATCTCGCCGGCCCTGAAGTTGAGCAGGCTGAAAAAATTGGTGACGACGAAGCCCCGTCACAATTGCTGCGTTGCCTTGAACGGGCTGAAACCCTAAATAACAACAGCCCCATAAAACACGTACACCATATAGGCGGAATTAAGAGGAGGTTGCAGCACCGTGTCGGTGACCAAGCTACTTTTTATCAGATGCTGCGGAAGGCGAGTCTCAATTTTAAAGAACTTCGTGTGCGGCAGTATCTCTCAATGCGGGCTACATGTGAGATGTACCCAAGATTGTTTTGCGTGACAGGCTTTCAAAACTCTTCAAGTCCTTTGACGGGATCTAAGAAATTGCAGAAAGCCTGCCATGAAGTGTGGGGGAGTTAAAGGCGGCTACTAGTTGATAGTCATGCAAACCCTGTCCAGCAAGTGCGGGCAAACTGCTTTGCTGACTATCTTTAATTGAGCTGACCAAAAATAAACTCAAACCTTAGTCGTACAAGCCCTGTCTAGCGAGAGCAGACATTCTGGCTTGTAGACTTTGCAAAACACTTCTATTTTTATGTTAAATTTCTTTAGTTTTGTAGTTTAATTGATGTATACTCATTAAAACTGTGTAGAGTAAATAAAATATCAAAAAAACTGCCAGTTTTGAATCATGGACCCTTGGCGAGCAAGTAAGTTTTAATTAAACACGCAGCCAAATCGATATTTGCACAAAGATGTCTAAACTAGTGGTCGTTGGTGCGTCAAATATTGAAAAAGATTATTAGTTGTGCTGGTGTCAAAATTTGGACCATAGATGTGTAAAAAAGACATTCACTTGCCTGAGTGGATGGAAGAAGTTAAATTTGTGAGCGTGCCTGGTGCTCGTGTGAATCATGGAACAAAAGTCCTCCAGTAATTTTTTCTTTGTTTTAATATGGAAAATAATTAATTTTTGATATGTCTGTTTTTGTTTTGTATTTGTTTAGTAATCTTGTAATGGAGGCAATTACGCACGCATCGAAACCTATTTTAGTAAATTGTGATATTATTGGAAATTTGCTAGTGTACCATAACGGTCATGAAGCGGTGGATGGAAAAAATTGCGCAAAAATAATAGAGGCGCTAGCGAAAAAGTATACTGACATCAAATTCGTGGTGATGCATGCGCAGTGGAGAAAAAGTCTGACGTTGGCTCAAAATGAGGAAATTGGCTATTTTAATAACATTATTCATAGAACAAGTTGCATTATTGACGTTAAAATTCGAACCAGCGCTAAATTCACTCGAATTATTGACGAGGAGACGGGACGGAAGGAGTCAAACCTGAATGTTCACCATAGCCGTCAAACAGTGTGCTTCAATGTTGGTATTATTATTCGGAAGGCAAAGTGAGGTTAGTAATTTTTTAATTTGTTTTTTTTTTAAATGAGGTGTTTCTAGAATTAGAACAATTCAATTGTCGGGTAAGTTCCGAAAACCGAGGAAGAATGCATGTGCTGTTTGGGTGCCGAGTATCACCGAATCGGCATATGTAATCTTCTATATAAATATATATATATATATATATATATATATATATATATATAAATTTTCAGCGTATATATATATAATTTTCAGTGTATATTTTCAGCACCCCCACCCGCCCCACAAACACACACACAAGCCATATTTTGATTTAAATAACCTAGTATGTAATGACATGTGCTCTGTTACTGGGGGAGCAAAACGTACTTGGGGCAGAAATGTAAAAGATCCAGTAAATTGTTAGATAAAATAATGACACATGTGTCTTTGGTGTGCAAATAATATGCGCCCACTAGAAATGGACTCGAATAATTCCAAACCACCATCACCTAGGGAATGAAAACGAAAAGACTATGTTGATAACAATACACCAAACTTTCAAACTGAATTGAATTTATTGCCGTGAAAATTCAAGAAATTCTATCAGAAAACTCATCTCAGGTACACAATAATCCTAACAAAGGCAGCGCATTAATTCATTCAACTTCGTTTCATGTATGCTTTGAATTACCAATAGAATCGCAATCTGATCCAGATTTTAAATCTTTGCAGCTTAACACTTTTAACCTTAGCAAGCGAAAACGTTCACATGCTGTTTCTTTATGAAGAGACTTTTTTCAGAAAAATCTTGAGTATCATGAAGTTTCCAAAGAACTCATTTTAATTTTACCAAGTACTCGACTCTAAACGTTTGTTTTGTTTTGATGCCATCACAGATGTCAAGCCATCTTCAAGTTCCTATGCTGAGGAATCACCAATCCCTCCTAACGTCGAGCCGACGGAGGATGACCTCTTCATGCTGGACGTCAACCACAAACTCACTTCGTGACACTCATGCCAATGGTATTGGCTCCTCCAGAGCCATATAGAACCAATTTCAGTTTGCGAGATAAAGACACCGACCATCTCCATAACAGGCCATATAAAAATAGCAAGAGCAACAATCGTGAGTTAATAAATTCAATTCCGAGCTGTCTGAAAAAAAACAGTAGTACCTAATATAGCCAACTCTTATCAACTGCGTGGCTCCTATCCAAATTCAAAGCCCCTCGTCTACACTCCGCCACAAATACCAGCACCAGAATCATCAACAGCAACAAATCAAATGCAAACGCCGAGATTCGAAGGCCCCGCAATGCCTCCACTTCGACCACAGCATCAACTTCCAAAGCCTCCCGCATACAAATTGCCCACCTCTACGGATAACCAGCCGTGTACAGACACTTCATGCAGAATTTGCATCCGCCCCATGAGACATGGGAACTATCTAGTTCGAATTTCTCCAGTTAGAGCGACAAAAATGCAAAATCATCTCCCGGCCTACAGTCAGTCCACCTCGAGGCTCAAAGCCTGCGTCTTGGAAATGGAACCCCAGTTTTTTTCCTACATAGAACACATTCCACAAACCTCCAGAACCCAATTTACTGTTCCATCACTTGACAAATCTTCTGGAAAAAACATCAAGTAGGGCATTACTTCGTGTCCCTGAAAGTATTAACTATATCTCCCATGTAACACGCACTCGAGCCCACATCCAGCACGTGCACAATCGGTCAGCTCAAAAATGAGTAAGTAGAAGAAGGATGCGATAGAAATCTTACCACCGGTTTGGCATAGTTCCCATCTAACCCGAGTTTCGAAGAAGGCGTTTTGCATACTTCTAAAAAATGTTGCCTTGGCGGACAGCTAAAATGACTACCTCAACAACATGTTCGCGAGTGCGCGACTCTTTACTGTTTCTGCAACAAGTGTGACCCCTTTTTTTGAAAAAATTTGAATGGCATGAAGTGAATCGTACAAAGATGCTTCATACGATTTTTAATTATCTCTTTTACAAGACCATTTCCACCATACGAACACCTTAACGCACATTAGCTCGAGGCTTCAATATTTTAATCCGAAGATTACCTATCCGCATTACTGGTATTACAGCTAAATCATCGACCATAGATATTGCGAAGATACGCTGAGGAACTTTAACCCGATCAAGAAGTTTTTCTCTTCGCCCCTATATGCTAGGACCATCGCAAAATTCTATTACCGACGCAGTATATCTAATATGCAGAGGGAGGTGCCACGAATTCTATGTACGGCCATACCTTCAGCCTCCGCTACAACCAATACTGAATAGATATTGCAGATATTGAACCACATGTTAGCGATGCAACGGCATTGCAGCGCAGATCTGTATCCTCGAATCTTTGCAACTTGTCTGGCGCAGGACAAATAATTCCTCGAATTCCTCCGGGATCCTGATAATCGAGCCTCGGATTTTGAATTCCAGCATCGCCAGTGGTCACAGTCCCGCCCCCAAGACAGGCCACTGTCCCTAGATTTTTCAGTTACCTTCTACAAAATTCCGATCAAAAACTCTCAAACCCGTTGAATGTAGCAGATGAAACAATGATTGTACGCCTACAGCCAAATAAAGACTGAGAAAATTCTATTCTCTCTTATATAGACATGTACGGCTGACTTCAGTCAGACTTGTAGTTGAAGTAATGCACGCCATGTATATTCTCAAAAGCTTGACTCTGGTGTTAACTCTTTTATAAGCCGTTTTAAACGAAGTTGTGGTAGATAGTGATTGTGATATTTACTAAATCTTGTGACCTTCATAATTCTAGTATTATAAACTGATGACTTTTACCCGTCCACTTATATTGAATTGGTCTCCAAGTCAATGATTCATTTTGTTCAGCACTACCACTTTTATTAACCTTAATAATACTCAATCTCTCATAACCCTTGTTAAACTCAGTTGCCTATAAAACCTTTTTTTGAACTACCATTATTTATTAGTGGAATATCAGGGCTGAAAATTCAAATTGAACATTGTATAAGGGATGTGTTCACTATAGACTTGAATACTCCACGGCACGGAGTGAGGTACCACATGGCGCAGTCAGCGACAAAAAAGCGCTCTACTTGGGACAGAATCGTTCTGGGAACGATCAACCTTAGAACCCCAATTGAGAGAGGAGAGAAGGAGGAAAATGTTGAAGTTAGCAATACTGGCAAAAAAGGGCATTACAACCCCGGAAAAAGTCTCTTCCACCAAAACAAATTTACGCGGAAAACGTAGACAACAGCACGCAACAAAGTGAACGAGATCGTCCAATTCAAAAAGAGAAAACAAAAAAAAATGCGTTGCTTTTTTATGAACAAGCCGAAAAACTGAGGCAGTGGGCATACTATGCGGCGACAGACCTTTGCGATAGCAAAGCCGTCTCGTTCACATATATAAGTCTAGGCCCGGGAGGCCGACGGACTTTGGGATCCCAAGAACTGACTGTTCAAATTGATTGAATTTCCACAAAAGATCTCTGAGTCACTCTCGATAATGTTTTCACCAAACAAAGGGATATAACTTTTGACCGATACACCTTCCTCATGGAAAAAGAACTAGAAAAGGAAGCAGTGGAAAAATTCTATGGCTTAGCGAACTCTCTCTAAACTCCTATCATGAATGGTCCATCATCTGCGATGCTTTCATTGCTAAGATGCAAGATGAAGAAATACAACGAGTACTGTTGAAGGAAGCAAGGACACCCAAGAAAGCATTAGAACTACCAATAAACATCGAAAAGGATATCCAAAACCAAGTAAAAATATCGGAAACTTTGGCCAAAAAAGTGCTTAATCAACTCGCTAACCCATCTATCAACAGTATTGAAAAGCCATGGAACAACCCAAGAACAATTGTCAATAAATTCAAGCCAAAAATATGTCCAATTTGCAGATATACTTGGTCGCCCAGTCATTGTCAAAATTGCCCAGAACGGGAAAAAACTGCAAAAAATTTGAGAGTCGCAAATCATTTTGCGAAAAATTGTCGCAAAACGAAGAATCCAATGAAACCAAAGCCAGGAGTTAATAATGTCCACAATGCATCATCAGAAACTGCAACTGCCCGAACATATGCAACTGTAGAAGAAGAGGTGAACCAAGTGTATTCCATGTTACGAAAGGATAATATCTACGATGCAAATTATTTCGGCGACAAAGACGACTTGGATGACAACTGTGTAGCAGTCATCTCAGATAGTGACAGTTTGACAAAAGTAGAACCGGTCAATATGCAAATTCAATTTGGGAATATAAAAACAAAATACTTATTGATTCGGTAAGCGTTTGCACGGTTATTAACAAAAGCTTAGCAAAAGCGGTGATAATGAAGCGGTGTAAAAAGAGCTGTTTGACAAAGCCGTCGGAAATACAAAGAATTAGAAACATTTTCTAATGATTTAATCAAGATGTTTGGCGTACTCAAGACCATAGTAAAATTTGTTAGCTAAAAAATCAAAGTCACCGCTGTCGAAGACGGACACAAAACTTTTACTAGGCCGGGATCTATTCACACAATTCTAACACTTTTACTCAATCGAAACAAGTATTTACGATGATCGAAACCAGTGCTCGATTAAACAACAAATAAATCTCAACTTTCCAGGTCTCATCTCCCGATTTGTTACATCTTAATGGCATACTGTATTGTCCGCATACCAGAAAAATTTTACCACCATTTATCAAAAGGAAAAACGCGTTCTTATTAAAATTTGACCTTTTTTAAATACAGATCTCTAAAGATTGACAGATGAAAAACACACCATAAAACTAAATAGTTGCTCTGACAAAAAATTCATGCCCCCAATTGTCATAACTTTTAAAGGAGATAAAACCATTATATTAGCATTAGGTTCGAAAATATTAGGGAAATCAATTCGCAATAATGAAAAAACAGATGCCTATTATTGACAATCCAATAGACACGATTCAAAACATAAATACAAACGTAAGCCGTGTTTCTGAAGATGTCCATTTCAAGTTAATCTACCAATAATCAGAAAAGCTGGATGAAGATAACCTTGGAAAAAATCTAAATGAAAGTCATTTGGCTGAAACCGAAAAAAAGGTTAGTTTACAATTTTAGCCAATCTGGAATTGTCCCACTAGAGTCCAAAGTTTCAGCAATTCTAAATCTCCCAGCACTTCTAAATAGCTCTAAAAAATCACTCATTTAGTCATAATCGCAAGAAAACACAGACTACTTTGATATAAACTCTAGTCAGAACATGAAAGAATTTCATATTACTGATAAAGCTGGAAATTACATCGAAGATATAGATGAAGCTATTAATAACTCTTTATAGGGAATTAAAAACTGTTATCAGTTTAGATACTTTAAGAGTTTTATATATAAGATCACAACTGAGTGTGAGTACAAGAAGAGAACCAAAGAAGAAGTTAAAACTGTTAAAATATTCTACAACACTGACTTTGTAATTAATAATGCAATATATAAAAATGTTGACATCAAACAATGGTTGAACTTTGAAAAAGAAATATATAAGGGTTATGGCTATGACTTCGAGTTTCTTGGATTAAGAAGTATTTAGATAAATATTGAACCGATCAAAGCATCTATTCGTAGTTATATAGATTTAAACCCCGATCTCAAAAACTCTAAACCAATAATAAATAAATGAAATTCCAACTAAAACTGCTTTCAAATAACTATTACTGCTTGGCTACATCACGCTAAGGACAATGCAACACGTGAGAGTAATTATTTAAATATTATAAGTGAACCAAGACAACAACAAGAAGATGATTTTGCTTATATAATAAGAATACAGAAATTGTAAAGTTTTAATATTTGGGCATACACGCCTTGTGGTGAGGGTAGAGTAGAATTGTTTAAACCAGTGGATGATTTTTAAAAGATAGAAAAGATGTCAGAATATTAATTTGGGGAAATGGACTAACAGAACCTTGTGATCTAATTAAAACAATAGAAACCTTGATAGAAAGACCGAATAAGAGACAACACAAATTCTGTTATTGTAATAGATGCACATATTGTTTTAACTCTCAAATTAAATACGACTAACACGATTGTAGCCACTTTTTCAAACCAAAGATTGTTTGTCCTAAGAAGAAGAAAAATAAATATCAGAATATGAAAAATAGTATAACCACTGAAATAGAATGTTGCGTTGCCGATGCCACAAATAACAACTCTAAATATGTAATAGACGAACACGTACCAATAAGTGTGGGTTACATCTGGCAATGTAATTTCAAATACTACTTCGGTCTTGATTAAAAGATTTGCTAGCGGTCTATTAGAAATAGAAACAGAGAACAGAGAATGTCAGGCGTAATGAAAAAAGATAAAGTATATCATGAAGCCAATAACAATTGTCATATATGTGATAAAACATGTATTATTAAGGTAAGAGGTCACTCTCATGAATTTGGTAAATATAGAGGAACAGCATGTAAAATGTGTAATCTGAGGTACAAGCAACAAAACTTCCTTCCTGTATTATTTCTCAATGGCTCCGGCTATGATTCATTTAATATATAGTGAACTTTTTCAACAGAATAAAGATAAAAGTAAAGTAGATAACATACCACTAGCTGCTGGTAAGTCTAAGATAATTAGTATTGGTTGCCTTAAAATCTTAGATAGTTATAACTTCTTAGCTATGCCTCTAGATCAAATGGCAGAGATACATCATTGTAAAACTAAAATATTATAACAATATGAACACTTTGGTTTAGATGACTATGACAGCGAAGCTGCTAACAGTAGCAAAACCACCTATGACAATCTTATAGGTAACCTAATTACCAACAAAAGAAGAAGTCGATAACTTTAATAAAGACAACTGTCATAAAACTGGTGAAGATCTAACTATAGAGTATTTACAGAATGATAAGGAAATATTAGACTGCTGCATGAAAGAATATTTCAAACTAAGTATGAAAGAACTTGGTCTCAACTCTCTACACTATGTAATTCTCCCAGGTTATAGTTTTGATTGTTGGTTAATGTCAAGCGGTTTTACATTAGATGCATTACAACAAAAACAAAAGCTAGATAATTTCGTTGATTCGAAGAGAGGTGGTATATGTGGTATGACCGGTGATAGATATTTTAACAATAGCAAAAGCAACAAATCCATCTGGTACATAGACGCAAACAACGTATACGGCTATGCAATGATGCAATAGTTACCCTGTAAGGATTTCGAGTACTATAGCAAATCTCTAGATAATAAATTAAATACTCCAGATGATAGTGATCATGGTTTATTTATAGTTAGTGATAATAATTATACTATACAGTTTTGTAAAGATAGAACAGAGCATCTAGCATTAATGCCCAACAAAAAAAGATAAATGATAATGAGTGAGGCTATGGAGAAAGAGAGGAAGGTACAGCGAGAACAGAGAAATTAATCTTAGATCAAAACAACAAAACAGAAAATATGGTTCATCATAAGATGTTAAAGTTCTATGTTAAGATGGGTGTACAAGTAACCAAAATTCATAGAATATTTAAATTTAAAGAAGTTTGCATATGTAGAGACTATATTCAAAAGAATACTAATAAAAGAGCAATAACTAAAACTGAAGCGGAAAGGGATAAAAAAGAAATTAATATACAACCCACAATATGGAAGAATGTGCATGAATCCTCTACACTTCCTTCAAATTAAGTTCTTACACGATGAAGAAAAGATCATGAAAAGTATAAGTAAACCAACATTAAAGAATATAACTAGATATAAGGATTATAGCCATATTGAATATATAAAGAAAAAAATAGAATATGATTCTCCAGTTTATGTAGGCGTTACTCCAATAGAATCAAGTAAATTACACATGTATGATGTATTCTATGAAATTCTCCAACCATCTCTCAAATATCTACGACTCCATTATAACCGTTTCCAATTAGGGTATCTGATAGTTTCCAACCTGATAGTTTCCAATTAAGCTTTACCGAAAAAAAGTTGACAATGAACACATGGACCTGTCCAATCTCGAAACATCAATCAAAACTAATAAAAAAGTTCCAGGTAAATTCAAACATGATTTGGGAAATACAATAGTAGAAGAATTTATAGCTCGGTCCCCAAAGACATGTAGCTTTAAAGATTACCCAAATAAAACTAAAGGGAAAGGAATAAAGAATCTTAACAATGCTAAACAAGAAGAGTATTATAATGCATTGATGTATTACACACAGAGAACTTCAATTGAATGTAGAATACAAAAAGTTGGAGATAACTTGACAACCACAAAAACAAGTAAAATTAGTCTAAATACATTTTATGATTAAAGATTTTATGTGAATAATATTAAAGGCTATCCTCATGATGAAAATCTATATCTATTCAAAAGATATCTAGTAAAGAAAATTAAGAAGGGGATACCATGCTTCAGCATACATCATTAGATTTAGATAAAAACCAACTAACTAATAACATTCTAGAACTAACCATTAATGATGATAGAAAGTTAATTGAGGCGGCAATTGGATTATATAATGATCTGTGAACGAGCTCCGCTCTTGGTATACCACACAGTTTAACTCATCTATGTTTATAAAACAATTATTTTTCTATACTGTTTTGAAGAAAGTTTTGTTATCAATTTTTCAAAATAAAAAATGACTAAGCTAGATAAATTATAGAAATAAACAGTCTAGACAAACCAAAACAGAGGAAAGAGATTAGAAGATAAATTAAGACAACAAGAATGTTATGGTGGCATAGAAGAGTTAATTGATCCTTTAACCTCCTTTGAATACTAATGGTGAGCGATGGCAGGCCCATAGTGGAGCATGGCAGGCCCATAATGAAACAATGCAAGCTCTTCAAAACAAAACATTTGAGGCACTTACTATTAATAATGAACAACAAAGAAGTTTTCTTGAATTGCAAGCTGCTCTCTCAACATTAAAACATGATAGAGGCAAACAGTTTGCTGTAGACAATGATATGATCGAATTTTTTATACTAATTGGTAAACAAACGAATAAACAATTCGAATTATTATCAGTTGATCCAAATTCAAATAAATTTTAAAAAAATTGTATAGAGGTATCTCTAGTGCATGCTGGTATAAAAACGAAAGGTAAAGTCTATGATTTCTCTAAAGGCTTCCCTATGTTTATCACTAATGAAGATGTAAACGAAAGAGATATAAAAAATGATGAAAACAAAATAAAACAACTTCTAAAGGATATTTATTATAAACAAAGAGGAGATACTGAAAGTAATAGATCAAAACTTATAAGAAGAATGTTTGCTAACTTTGGTGAACCCACTTCTCAGGTTATATCAACACCAACTTCCAGTGAAGATGAAAAATATCAACGTGATACTAGTGATTATGAACAAGGGGCAGTAGGAGACGAAGAAGAAGAAGGAGAGGAAGAAGCTGATTATGAGACTGATAAACAATAGAAGCTAGTGGTCTTAGCAAGGGCAACCGGCCGTGGTCCCCCAAAGTGAATCCAAATAACTCAATAGAAAGATTAGATTTATTTATACTAGAAACAAAAACTGGTCATGACGGATTATATATTGAAATGTTAAATATATCTAAACAATTATTATCAATGTAAATTATTAATAAAGAACAACTAGACAATTTCGTTTTCAATTATGGTAAATAGGTGAAACCATGACTACGTCCATCAACGTTTCTGCTTCTCAGATGAGGAAAGCTATGAAAGTGATAATGAAACAACAGGGTACAATAAAAACCAAACAACATCTGATAGCTAAAGAAGTATTCAGTCCTCAAATAACAAAGTTTAGAACAGAAGGAATAATACCATTACATAAAGATGAAACATGGTCAGCTGATTTATTTGATAAGTCATCTTTAAGTAAATACAAATATACTTATATTTTATTTTTACTGTTATAGATGTATTCACAAAATAAGCATGGGCTATTCCATTGAAGAAAAAATCTGGTTTGTCTACAACTAATGGTTTTAAATCAATTTTTCAGACGGGCGAAAACCAGAAAAGTTATGGGTAGATAGAGGTAGTGAGTTTTGCAATAAAACATTTAAATCTTTAATTAAAGAATATTAAACAAAACTATATTCTACTTATAGTGATTTAAAGGCTGTGTTTATAGGGAGTTTTAATTGAACATTATTACACATAATTAATAAACCAAGTTTATCAATGGTGATGGTAATTGTGTAGATCTTTTAAATGATGCAGAAATAACGTATAACAAAAAAATTAATTCAACAATTTTTATTACACCCGTTGATGCTTCAAATAATCTTGATAAAGTTAGAGTTAGAATTCTCAAAAATGAAAGTTACTCATTCAGTTTTAAGAATATTAAACCAAAATTTGAAGTTGGTGATTATGTTAGGAATGCTGACAAACGTAAAATTTTATCTTGGAATACACTTCTAATGTGAATAGAGATTTATTTAAAACTAATGACATTCTAAAAACCCAACCAACAACATATAGAATAGAAGATATTAATAGTGAGATAAGAGAAGGTAAAAACTATGTACAGGAATTATTAAAATCCGAGTTTGATTTTGAATCTAATAATAATGTTTTAGAATCATTAAATATAAATTTTTCTGTAAAAAAACACAAGGATGACAAGAAATAGATTTAACCAAACGAAAAATCAAGGGGCATCAACATTCAATTTAACACTAAGTAAGGCTCGTGTGTTTTTCCTAGAAGGTAATGATAACCTTGACATGAAAGATACCTATGAAATTACAAATGTACACCCTCCCATAGATGAAAAAGATGTTGTTAATAAAGGTTATTGTGACAATGAGTTAATATCCTCTTCTGTTAAAATTGACATTTTAAGTAAACAATATAACTGAACTAAGAAAAGGTGCGTTTGATAAAGTTATAACTAAGACCTCACAACTAAACAAAATGGTACTTAATGAAAAACTTATAAAAGAGTTTAATAAATCAGCAAATGGAGTTAAAAATGTCGTTAACTTTTGTAATAAAGTTGCTAGTAAAACCGGCTCCCAGTGTAATCAATTTTAACAAGAAATTGATAATAATAAGTTTAATCAGAATTTTACTAACAATCACCTAGATGATATGTTCACTAGTGGTCTAAAAGAATTCAACGAAATTAAAAAAACTAATTCTGCTGTTGTTGAAGCCCTTTTAAAGAATAAAAAGATATTAGTACAATATATAATTGCTATGTTATTAGAAAGTAAGCTAATAGACAACAAGGAACAAGCAAGACTTGAGATGCATTATGATTTTAATCAAGAAGATATAATTAAAGAGATTTAGAGTTATTTTACTACATAGTTTTTACTATGACTATGATAATGGCAATGACTATGGGGCTTCGCCCATGTTTAACCATAAGTAAAGCAAATTTCGTTAGTTAATTAAAATGGAAGAAACTAAACCCAGTGCACTTTTACTTTACACCAATATCAACTCCTTCTCAGAAAAAAAACATCAATGTTAAAGTCGTAGCTAATAATAAATTTAAAAACAAAAATAACATTATAAAATTTATTAGAAACTATTATGAAACTGAAACTAATAACTATAATAAGAAGTTAAGAAGATATAAAACTTTATTAACGTAGCTGAGATAACAGAAATACTATTATCATCAATAGCAACAACTGCAACATCAACATCAGTTGCATTATTAGGTATAGGATTACCTTATTCTATACCAACAGCTTTTGCTACAGCAACAGTTTGTGGTTCATTATCAAAAACAGTTATTACTAGAATAAGAAACATTATTATAAAGTACTTACAGATGTATATTTTAAGTAAAAAGTTTGGTGACACGTTTAAAAAAACTATATACTAAATCATTGAATGATAATAAAACAGATAATGATGAGTATAATGGATTAGTCAAGGTATATAAAGAATATAAGAAGAATGAGAAAAGTAAGTTGAGTGTTTTTTTAAAAAAATTATTAGTAATTAGTTATAATAGTATATTTAGTAATAATAATAATAATAATAATAATAATAATAATAATAATAATAATAATAATAATAATAATAATAATAATAATAATAATAATAATAATAATATAAAAATAATAATAATAATAATAATAATAAAAATAATAATAATAATAATAATAATAATAATAATAAAAATAATAATAAAAATAATAATAAAAATAATAATAATATTAATAATAATAAAATCTACCATTAGAGGTAGATCTATGGTGAAACAAGGACGAAGTCCTGTATCTAGTATTAGATGTACATCTATATCTTATATTAGATGTAGATTTACATCTATTATTAGATTTACATCATATCTACATCTATATCAATATCTATAATTATTATATTTTCTTTGTACCTAAACATAGCCCTCTACCTTTCTGTACTACATTTATACCTTCACCAGTAGTTGCAAATTTAATTAAACCAGGTGTGGCTGATAAAGCTGCTCGTGAGTTTCTACTTGAAGCCGCACTTCCTGTTTTACTTGCTATTTCTAATGCTCTTACAGGATTATTAGCGACTTTCTTTCCAAAGTTAACTGTTGCTTTACCAACACTTTTGAAATCTCTCAATCCCTCTACTTCTATTGTTGCATTACTAACGGTCATTGACCTATTTCTCTTACATTTAATACAATAATTCTTTAACATCTTAGTACCTTTTGAAGTAATAAAACCTCTTATGTTATTAGTACCACTATAATGTCTACCACCAACACAATATGAATTGGTTTTAAACTTATTAAAGTTACTCAAATTTATATATAAAAATAATGAAGTTAAAGAATAATCCCTTTGTTGTAAAGCCACTACCTAAGAAAAAGACTAAGCGAAAGCCTAAGACTAAGCTTGAAGCTAGAGACTTATCTCTAGACAAAAAAGAAAAATTAGATATTATTTATGCTAAAGGTTTTGCGAAGACTAGTAGGAAGTAGTTTATAACTATAACTTTACCATTAGATATAACTAAGATAAGATATCAACCATCTTACTACCATCACTATTGACACTAATAACCTTTCTAGTAAATACTAATGAATTACATATAACATCTGCAATTGCAGCACCAAATTTAAAATTAAGTTGTATTGGTTGTGGTCCTATATGATCATTTTCTATATGATCCTATATGATATCTAGTATCAAACACCTATATTCTATAACTGTTTTTGAATGTTCTATGATTTATATATGGTTTAATATTATGAGGTAATCCATTATAATGTTTATTAAAATTCACAATCTTTTTAAAAGCCTCATTATAATTATTAGTACCATAATTAAAACTCATTCTATCCTCAGGATAGAATTTAATACCAATCTTACAAAAACTTTCAGTATCATTCTTTATATCAAATGTACTTGCATCAAGAGTTTGTTCATTATCATTATTATTTTCAAAACTAATTATTATATATTGTGGTCATTCCATGCCACTTTCCATACCAAGATCAAATAAGAAGTTAGTAGCATTAGGAACATTTTTATAAAATGTCTTTCTTTCATAATATTTAAAATCAATATTTTTCATTTTATTTAATTCATTCTGTACAATAATTCTGTTATCATTATTAGGATTTGTACTAGGTATACACCATTTTATATCTCTAATATATGTATTACCACCATTAGCTACTGCATCAGGTCTAAATACAGCTATAATTACAGCTCTAAATATCACTATTATTTTTTTTAATATTAGTTTAAATCCTAACCCATATATAATCTTTTCTAAGTCATTCAAAAAACCAAATAGATCACTCATCTTAACCATCATATACATATGACCTCGCTCTGCAGCAGCATGATCACCTTTGAGTTGAATATCCCTATTACCTTGATTTCTAACAAAACCACTCTCATATTCACCATCAATATTAGTTATTATTTTTTACATTAAAAGGGTAGGATGACAATGATCTATATATTCAAAAGTCCTACCACCACTAGTTTCAAGCTTAACTGAACTAAATAATGCCATCATACCATAATAAACTAATTGGATATTGGAATTATTAGCAAATACACCTCAAGCATTATCTGATACAACAAACTCTATCTCTAGAAATGAATAATTTATATTTAAATGATTCTCTTCCTTATTGAGAAGGAGATTAATATTAGTATTAACCGTATTCGTTGTTGCTAGATTGTTTTCGTTTATAATTTATGAGCTTATTTTTGCGTGTATCATTATTATAAACATAAGTTGTATCCATATTAAGGTCCATTTTTGTCAGTTCAAATATGACTGACAACTTAATCTTATGGGAAGTGATACATGAAGCTCTAACAAAAACTAAAGAAGAACACACACTTAACTTTAGAACGATAAAATTGACAGAAAATTTCGACTTTAATGAACCTATACTTAATACAACAAAATTGGGTTTAATTAGATTATTTGTCTATAACTCAGTGTTTAATGTGATTAGAAGGAATAATCAGTTCTTATATGACTCTCAAGGCGAAGCATGATCAGAGTCCCGTATTTTAGCTGTTATACCAGGTGCAAATGAATTAATCGAAATAGCAGAAATGATAAAAGAAGAAACTAATGACAATGTTATAATAGAACCTGATAAAAATACAATGAAATGTATAATGAAAAAAAAACAGGGTTCACTTAACTTTGACATAGAGAACTCAATAGCCTCATTACTAGAATTTAGAAAGCTGGTATTTGAATCAGGTAAAAATACATTTCAAAAGATTATTGATTTTATGGGTTTTAGTACTATTAACATTCACTGAAATGTTATATCTTGTGTTAAAGATAATGGTAATAACATACTATATACTTTTATTCTAACAGAACCACCAGGTTACTTGATAAATAATATACCAACTAATATCTGATATCAAAATGTAACAAAGGACAGAATAGAATATATTGATTCTCAAATCAAAGATGAGCATGGAAGAACAATTGATTTCAATGGTGATGTAGAGAGTTTTACTTTACATTTGATTTAGATTTAGTCATAGTCATACTCTTAGTCATAAATATAGACTTAGACATAGACTTAGTCATAGTCATAGTCATATTCATAGTCAGAGTCATAGTCGTAGTCATAGTCATAGTCATAGTCATAGTCATAGTCATAGTCATAGACTTAGTCATAGTCATAGTCATAGTCATAGACATAGACTTAGTCATAGTTATAGTCATAGTCATAGTCGTAGACTTAGTCATAGACATTGACTTAGACTTAGTCATAGACATAGACTTAGATCTAGTCATGGACTTAATCATGGATACAATTAAACTACAAAGCTCTCCTTTCCCAATTAATTCTTAAATTACCATCAATATTTCTATTTTTAGATATATCAATGACAATGTAATTATAAGACTCTTTCCACACCTTGTTGCATTTACTCGTATAATCATCATGGCTAAGTTCAAATTTATTAAAGAAATCATGATATATAGCTGTGGTGGCTCTACTTCTTTCTTGAAATAGAAAAAATAGATTACAATTCTCTCTAACACTCTGCCTAACTAATGAAAATAGATTTTGATTTAGATATATCACATTACAATTATTATGTTTGGTTCCTTAGTTCTAACACCATCGAAATACATGAGTCTGTTTTTATTTTTTGGTAGTTTTTCAGGAGAGGGTAGTTTTTTAATATCTTTAAAAACTCAAAATCTCCATGCTTTACATCTTCAAATTGATCACCAGTAGGACCAATGCTATACAACACTTTTCGAAGTGTATACTACCCATAACTAGATTCTTTAATAAGAATGTTTACCACATTCACTAGGACAAGATATTACACATCTGAAGCTCTCTGGGAATAAGGCGTTGACAATTATATTATCATCAACTAACCATGATTGTAGACTCCCATTAACATTAATAGAAATATCGCTATTATAACTACTAAGATTAATAGGTGGAAGGGACTTTACCCGTTGACCTTTTTCACCAAATATATATATATATATATATATACATAAATATATATATATATATATATATATATATATATATACATAAATATATATATATATATATATATATATATATATATATATATATATGTTTATATATATATATATATATATATATATATATATATATATATATCAAAGTCATCATCACTACCATCGTCATTGTCAATATCAATGGCATTAGCATTAGCATTATTAATATCATTAACATTAACATTAGCATTAGCATTGGCATTAGCATTAACATTAACATTATTATTAGCATTATCATTAGCATTATCATTAGCATTATCAGTAGCATTATTATTAACACTAATATTATCATTAGCATTATCATTAGCATTATCTATAGCATTATCATTAGCATCTGCGGAGCAGGTTCCCTGATTATCATTAGCATTATTATTATCATTATCACTAAAATTATCATTAGCATTAGCATTAACATTATCATTGACATTAACGTTATCATTGACATTAACTTTATAATCAACTTCAACTTTAAATTCTTCCTTAACTTCAACTTTACCTTTACCTTTACAACCCAAACACAAACCTTCATTAAACATTACTGGACATTTAAATTGATTAACTAGAATATTCAGAGCACTCTTTTTTCTAAATCCTCTATCAATAAGACAGATCATATAAAAACATTAAGCCCCGCAAAAAGATTAGTCATATTGCTGTATTCTCTCATTAGAGCCAAGATGTACATATTGTTCTAGGAATAATGGCGATGATTCAACACCAAAACTATCAAAGTAATACCCAAGACCACCTTCTCTTCTTATAACTAAAACCCAATGTGTATCTTCAGATGTTTATAGATTTACAATAATCTTGAAGTTCGGTTCAAAAACGTTATCTTGTTTCTGATCTCTCATTACTATCCTAATTGGAGTTACACTTATTTCTTTACCTATATTTTGTATTTTGACATTACTCATAGCTTCAATATCAATACCAAATTTAATATTGAATTCCTCAAAAGTTAGAATAAGCATTTTTATATGATAAAAAATGGAGTCGAATTGTGCAATTTGTATAATTATTTTCATAGTTATGTTTTGTTATATGGTATATCATTCAATACCAAGTAACTATACAAAACAAGAAGAAAGCTTTGGTGGGTTAATAAATTTAAGTCTAGTGAGATTTGAATATGACATGTCACCGTTTTATACTGTTGTTTATGTTGGAACTGGAACAGCTAAAACATATTGTGTTAGGTAATACTTGAAAGTATACCATGATCAGGACCAAGACCATGACCGAGACCAAGACCAAGACCAAAGGTCAATAATCATAGTATGTAAAGATGAAAGAGATTTGATTAATCCGGAAACTGGTAAGCCCTATGCTGAATTTAATATGTGTGATATAAATTTGATCAGATCAAAAATTTTGCCTAATTTCAAAGACAGTACAATTGTTCTTGATGATATGGGTAATAAATTAAATGGGGATATGGATTATTATTTTACAGAAGCAAGACATCATAATATTCAAATGATTGTAATGTGTCATAAACCAGCTCAGATATATAGTTTGGCCAGAACGAGTTGTGATACTAATTATATAACAAATTATAATAGGGCAGATCTATTTAAAACTTTTAATGAAATATATATATATATATATATATATATATATGTGATAATAAGTTCTATGAAATAATTAATGACTTAAATGGTAGCTACTGTAATTATACAGCTGGAACGGCTAGTGCGCTTCGTTATGGTATGATTAAATATAATAGTAAAGAGAAAACTTTCATTGTTATTGATAGAAAAAGAACTATGTTATATGATTCAAGAATTGGTTTCCTAGACTTGTAGGCTCTTAGTTTAAAAGACAAAATAGAAAGTGGTGAGATAGAGAAAATTTAAACAAAAGGGGTACAGATGATTTAAATAATCTATATCAAAATAGTGCAAATTTTGAGATGAAAATATAAACTTCTTTGGAGATAAAGCTGGATTGAGTAACAATGAGATGTTAGATAAAAGATATAAACATAAGACTCTTAATGTGCTAGGTAAGGAAAATTAAAATAAGTTTGTTCGCTGTAGAGATTATACTAGATTTTTAATTCAAATTTTGGCCAGTTATAAATAATGGTTATACAATGTTTAGGGTGTAATTAAAAATGTGGAATTCTTTTTACTTCAGCTTTTCATTATAAAACAGAACACAAAGATAAAATTACTGAGTGTGCATGTGAAGAATTATCATTGAATGGTATTTGTATCAGTGGAGCTGGTTCACATAAAATCAATTGTTCTTGTTCTGGCTTTAAGCCCGGCTTTAAATCTAGTTCTATTTTCAATTTTAGTTCTGGCTCTAATTCTTGTTCTAGCTTCAATTGTAGTTCTCCTACCAATTCTAGTTCTAGCTCTAGCCCTAGATCTAGTTCTAATCCTAGATCTAGCTCTAATTTTTGATCTAGTTCAATCTCTAGTTCTATCTCTAGTTCTAGCGCTAAGCCTAGCCCCACATATAGTTTTACTAACACCAAAATAAATATTGATATAACAAATAAAATTTGAAATAAATGTAAGGTTACAAAACAGATAATATGTTTTGATAAAAAAGAAATCATTATGTAGAGAATGTAATTCAAGTAAGGTTAAGTGTGATTATTGTTCTTTTACTATTGACTTTAATGGGTTAAAAGGTCAAATAAAAATATTTCATGAAGTTACAGTTTTTCCTATGGGTGTTTATTCGGTTAATGGAATAATTCCTGTTAATGAATTTTTTAAAGTCTAAACTCTTAGAAGATAGGTCTAATTCTGCTTTTGAATCGAATTCTGCTTTAGCTTCAATAGATAAGTCTAACTTCTTCAAAGATAAGTGTAACTTCTTCGAAGATTAATATAATTCAAAAGATAGCTCTATTTTCTTAGAAGGTAAGTGTAACTTTTTCAAAGATAATCCCGATGAACCCAAGTATTACAAATATTATCTTATAGTTTCCAAATTATTAGCCAAAGGTATAGATATAGATAAATTATTAGAAGAATAGATTAGCCTGAGCTATTAGCTAAATCTATTTCTTGGATAAATATTTTGGCAGGTTTATGGATAATGTTTTAACCAGAAGTATAGATTTAGATAAATATTTTAGCCAGAAGTATAGATATAGATGAATATTTAGCTAAAGTAGAGCTATAGATAAATATTTAGCTAAGGTATAGATGTAGATAAATATTTTAGCCGAAAGTATAGATATAGATAAATATTTAGCTAAGGTATAGATATAGATAAATATTTAGCTAAGGTGTAGGTATAGATAAAAATTTTAACCAGAAGTATAGATATAAATAAATCTTTTGAAAAAGTTAAAGAAATGCGCATAACCCGCACAGTGCACATAATTTTAGGTAGGGCTTTATGCTGGGGGTGTGCGGTCATAAGTTCTATGAAATAATTAATGACTTAAATGGTAGCTACTGTAATTATACAGCTGGAACGGCTAGTGCGCTTCGTTATGGTATGATTAAATATAATAGTAAAGAGAAAACTTTCATTGTTATTGATAGAAATAGAACTATGATATATGATTCAAGAATTGGTTTCCTAGACTTGTAGGCTCTTAGTTTAAAAGACAAATTAGAAAGTGGTGAGATAGAGAAAATTTAAACAAAAGGGGTACAGATGATTTAAATAATCTATATCAAAATAATGCAAATTTTGAGATGAAAATATAAATTTCCGTGGACATAAAGCTGGATTGAGTAACGATGAGATTTTAGATAAAAGATATAAATATAATACTCTTAATGTGCTAGGTAAGGAAAGTTAAAATAAGTTTGTTCGCTGTAGAGATTATACTAGATTTTTAATTCAAATTTTGGCCAGTTATAAATAATAGTTATACAATGTTTAGGGTGTAATTAAAAATGTGGAATTCTTTTTTACTTTAGCTTTTCATTATAAAACAGAACACAAAGATAAAATTACTGAGTGTGCATGTGGAGATGTATCATTGAATGGTATTTGTATCAGTGGAGCTGGTCCACATAAAATCAATTGTTCTAGTTCTGGCTTTAAGCCCGGCTTTAAATCTAGTTCTATTTTCAATTTCAGGTCTGGCTCTAACTCTAGTTCTAGCTTCAATTGTAGTTCTCCTACAAATTCTAGTTCTAGCTCTAGCCCTAGATCTAGTTCTAATGCTAGATCTAGCTCTAATTTTAGATCTAGTTCTATCTCTAGTTGTATCTCTAGTTCTAGCGCTAAGCCTAGCCCCACATATAGTTTTACTAACACCAAAATAAATATTGATATAACAAATAAAATTTGAAATAAATGTAAGGTTACAAAACAGATAATATGTTTTGATAAAAAAGAAGTCAATATGTAGAGAATGTAATTCAAGTAAGGTTAAGTGTGATTATTGTTCTTTTACTATTGACTTTAATGGGTTAAAACGTCAAATAAAAATATTTCATGAAGTTACAGTTTTTCCTATGGGTGTTTATTCGGTTAATGGAATAATTCCTGTTAATGAATTTTTTAAAGTCAAAACTCTTAGAAGATAGGTCTAATTCTGCTTTTGAATCAAATTCTGCTTTAGCTTCAATAGATAAGTCTAACTTCTTCAAAGATAAGTGTAACTTCTTCCAAGATTAATATAATTCAAAAGATAGGTCTATTTTCTTGGAAGGTAAGTGTAACTTTTTCAAAGATAATTCCGATGAACCCAAGTATTACAAATATTATCTTATAGTTTCCAAATTATTAGCCAAAGGTATAGATTTAGATAAATTATTAGAAGAATAGATTAGCCTGAGCTATTAGCCAAATCTATTTCTTGGATAAATATTTTGGCAGGTTTATGGATAATGTTTTAACCAGAAGTATAGATTTAGATAAATATTTTAGCCAGAAGTATAGATATAGATGAATATTTAGCTAAAGTAGAGCTATAGATAAATATTTAGCTAAGGTATAGATGTAGATAAATATTTTAGCCGAAAGTATAGATATAGATAAATATTTAGCTAAGGTATAGATATAGATAAATATTTAGCTAAGGTGTAGGTATAGATAAAAATTTTAACCAGAAGTATAGATATAAATAAATCTTTTGAAAAAGTTAAAGAAATGCGCATAACCCGCACAGTGCACATAATTTTAGGTAGGGCTTTATGCTGGGGGTGTGCGGTCATAAGTTCTATGAAATAATTAATGACTTAAATGGTAGCTACTGTAATTATACAGCTGGAACGGCTAGTGCGCTTCGTTATGGTATGATTAAATATAATAGTAAAGAGAAAACTTTCATTGTTATTGATAGAAATAGAACTATGATATATGATTCAAGAATTGGTTTCCTAGACTTGTAGGCTCTTAGTTTAAAAGACAAATTAGAAAGTGGTGAGATAGAGAAAATTTAAACAAAAGGGGTACAGATGATTTAAATAATCTATATCAAAATAGTGCAAATTTTGAGATGAAAATATAAATTTCCGTGGAGATAAAGCTGGATTGAGTAACGATGAGATTTTAGATAAAAGATATAAATATAATACTCTTAATGTGCTAGGTAAGGAAAATTAAAATAAGTTTGTTCGCCGTAGAGATTATACTAGATTTTTAATTCAAATTTTGGCCAGTTATAAATAATAGTTATACAATGTTTAGGGTGTAATTAAAAATGTGCAATTCTTTTTACTTTAGCTTTTCATTATAAAACAGAACACAAAGATAAAATTACTGAGTGTGCATGTGGAGATGTATCATTGAATGGTATTTGTATCAGTGGAGCTGGTCCACATAAAATCAATTGTTCTAGTTCTGGCTTTAAGCCCGGCTTTAAATCTAGTTCTATTTTCAATTTCAGTTCTGGCTCTAACTCTAGTTCTAGCTTCAATTGTAGTTCTCCTACCAATTCTAGTTCTAGCTCTAGCCCTAGATCTAGTTCTAATGCTAGATCTAGCTCTAATTTTAGATCTAGTTCTATCTCTAGTTGTATCTCTAGTTCTAGCGCTAAGCCTAGCCCCACATATAGTTTTACTAACACCAAAATAAATTTTGATACAACAAATAAAATTTGAAATGAATGTAAGGTTATAAAACAGATAATATGTTTTGATAAAAAAGAAATCATTATGTAGAGAATATAATTCAAGTAAGGTTAAGTGGGATTATTGTTCTTTTACTATTGACTTTAGTGGGTTAAAAGGTCATATAAAAATTTTTCATGTAGTTACAGTTTTTCTTATGGGTGTTTATTTGGTTAATGGAAAAATTCCTGTTAATGAATTTTTTAAAGTCTAAACTCTTAGAAGATAGGTCTAATTCTGCTTTTGAATCTAATTCTTCTTTAGCTTCAATAGATAAGTCTAACTTCTTCAAAGATAAGTGTAACTTCTTCGAAGATTAATATAGTTCAAAAGATAGGTCTATTTTCTTAGAAGGTAAGTGTAACTTTTTCAAAGTTAATTCCGATGAACCCAAGTATTACAAATATTTTCTTATAGTTTCCAAATTATTAGCCAAAGGTATAGATATAGATAAATTATTAGAAGAATAGATTAGCCTGAGCTATTAGCCAAATCTATTTCTTGGATAAATATTTTGGCAGGTTTATGGATAATGTTTTAACCAGAAGTATAGATTTAGATAAATTTTTTAGCCAGAAGTATAGATATGGATGAATATTTAGCTAAAGTAGAGATATAGATAAATATTTAGCTAAGGTATAGATGTAGATAAATATTTTAGCCGAAAGTATAGATATAGATAAATATTTAGCTAAGGTATAGATATAGATAAATATTTAGCTAAGGTGTAGGTATAGATAAAAGTTTTAACCAGAAGTATAGATATAAGTAAATCTTTTGAAAAAGTTAAAGAAATGCGCATAACACGCACAGTGCACATAATTTTAGGTAGGGTTTTATGCTGGGGGTGTGCGGTCATAAGTTCTATGAAATAATTAATGACTTAAATGGTAGCTACTGTAATTATACAGCTGGAACGGCTAGTGCGCTTCGTTATGGTATGATTAAATATATTAGTAAAGAGAAAACTTTCATTGTTATTGATAGAAATAGAACCATGATATATGGTTCAAGAATTGGTTTCCTAGACTTGTAGGCTCTTAGTTTAAAAGACAAATTAGAAAGTGGTGAGATAGAGAAAATTTAAACAAAAGGGGTACAGATGATTTAAATAATCTATATCAAAATAGTGCAAATTTTGAGATGAAAATATAAACTTCTTTGGAGATAAAGCTGGATTGAGTAACAATGAGATGTTAGATAAAAGATATAAATATAATACTCTTAATGTGCTGGGTAAGGAAAATTAAAATAAGTTTGTTCGCTGTAGAGATTATACTAGATTTTTAATTCAAATTTTGGCCAGTTATAAATAATGGTTATACAATGTTTAGGGTGTAATTAAAAATGTGGAATTCTTTTTACTTCAGCTTTTCATTATAAAACAGAACACAAAGATAAAATTACTGAGTGTGCATGTGAAGATTTATCATTGAATGGTATTTGTATCAGGGGAGCTGGTTCACATAAAATCAATTGTTCTTGTTCTGGCTTTAAGCCCGGCTTTAAATCTAGTTCTATTTTCAATTTTAGTTCTGGCTCTAATTCTTGTTCTAGCTTCAATTGTAGTTCTCCTACCAATTCTAGTTCTAGCTCTAGCCCTAGATCTAGTTCTAATCCTAGATCTAGCTCTAATTTTTGATCTAGTTCAATCTTTAGTTCTATCTCTAGTTCTAGCGCTAAACCTAGCCCCACATATAGTTTTACTAACACCAAAATAAATATTGATATAACAAATAAAATTTGAAATAAATGTAAGGTTACAAAACAGATAATATGTTTTGATAAAAAAGAAGTCAATATGTAGAGAATGTAATTCAAGTAAGGTTAAGTGTGATTATTGTTCTTTTACTATTGACTTTAATGGGTTAAAAGGTCAAATAAAAATATTTCATGAAGTTACAGTTTTTCCTATGGGTGTTTATTCGGTTAATGGAATAATTCCTGTTAATGAATTTTTTAAAATCTAAACTCTTAGAAGATAGGTCTAATTCTGCTTTTAAATCGAATTCTGCTTTAGCTTCAATAGATAAGTCTAACTTCTTCAAAGATAAGTGTAACTTCTTCGAAGATTAATATAATTCAAAAGATAGGTCTATTTTCTTAGAAGGTAAGTGTAACTTTTTCAAAGATAATCCCGATGAACCCAAGTATTACAAATATTATCTTATAATTTCCAAATTATTAGCCAAAGGTATAGATATAGATAAATTATTAGAAGAATAGATTAGCCTGAGCTATTAGCCAAATCTATTTCTTGGATAAATATTTTGGCAGGTTTATAGATAATGTTTTAACCAGAAGTATAGATTTAGATAAATTTTTTAGCCAGATGTATAGATATAGATGAATATTTAGCTAAAGTAGAGATATAGATAAATATTTAGCTAAGGTATAGATGTAGATAAATATTTTAGCCGAAAGTATAGATATAGATAAATATTTAGCTAAGGTATAGATATAGATAAATATTTAGCTAAGGTGTAGGTATAGATAAAAATTTTAACCAGAAGTATAGATATAAATAAATCTTTTGAAAAAGTTAAAGAAATGCGCATAACCCGCACAGTGCACATAATTTTAGGTAGGGCTTTATGCTGGGGGTGTGCGGTCATAAGTTCTATGAAATAATTAATGACTTAAATGGTAGCTACTGTAATTATACAGCTGGAACGGCTAGTGCGCTTCGTTATGGTATGATTAAATATAATAGTAAAGAGAAAACTTTCATTGTTATTGATAGAAATAGAACTATGATATATGGTTCAAGAATTGGTTTCCTAGACTTGAAGGCTCTTAGTTTAAAAGACAAATTAGAAAGTGGTGAGATAAAGAAAATTTAAAAAAAAGGGGTACAGATGATTTAAATAATCTATATCAAAAAAATGCAAATTTTTAGATGAAAATATAAATTTTGTTGGAGATAAAGCTGGATTGAGTAACGATGAGATTTTAGATAAAAGATATAAATATAATACTCTTAATGAGCTAGGTAAGGAAAATTAAAATAAGTTTGTTCGCTGTAGAGATTATACTAGATTTTTAATTCAAATTTTGGCCAGTTATAATAATAGTTATACAATGTTTAGGGTGTAATTAAAAATGTGGAATTCTTTTTACTTTAGCTTTTCATTATGAAACAGAACACAAAGATAAAATTACTGAGTGTGCATGTGGAGATGTATCATTGAATGGTATTTGTATCAGTGGAGCTGGTCCACATAAAATCAATTGTTCTAGTTCTGGCTTTAAGACCGGCTTTAAATCTAGTTCTATTTTCATTTTTATTTCTGGCTCTAATTCTAGTTCTAGCTCTAGCCCTAGATCTAATTCTAATGCTAGATCTAGCTCTAGTTCTAGATCTAGTTCTATCTCTAGTTCTATCTCTAGTTCTAGCGCTAAGCCTAGCCCCACATATACTTTTACTAACACCAAAATAAATTTTAATATAACAAATAAAATTTGAAATAAATGTAAGGTTACAAAACAGATAATATGTTTTGATAAAAAAGAAATCAATATGTAGAGAATGTAATTCAAGTAAGGTTAAGTGGGATTATTGTTCTTTTACTATTGACTTTAGTGGGTTAAAAGGTCATATAAAAATATTTCATGTAGTTACAGTTTTACTTATGGGTGTTTATTTGGTTAATGGAATAATTCCTGTTGATGAATTTTTTAAAGTCTAAACTCTTAGAAGATAGGTCTAGTTCTGCTTTTGAATCTAATTCTGCTTTAGTTTCAATAGATAAGTCTAACTTCTTCAAAGATAAGTGTAAATTCTTCGAAGATTAATATAGTTCAATAGATAGGTCTATTTTCTTAGAAGGTAAGTGTAACTTTTTCAAAGATAATCCCGATGAACCCAAGTATTACAAATATTATCTTATAGTTTCCAAATTTTTAGACAAAGGCATAGTTATAGATAAATTATTAGAAGAATAGATTAGCCTGAGCTATTAGCCAAATCGATTTCTTGGATAAATATTTTGGCAGGTTTATGGATAATGTTTTAACCAGAAGTATAGATTTAGATAAATATTTTAGCCAGAAGTATAGATATAGATAAATATTAAGCTAAAGTAGAGATATAGATAAATATTTAGCTAAGGTATTGATATAGATAAATATTTTAGCCGAAAGTATAGATATAGATAAATATTTAGCTAAGGTATAGATATAGATAAATGTTTAGCTAAGGTGTAGGTATAGATAAACATTTTAACCAGAAGTATAGATATGAATAAATTTTTTGAAAAAGTTAAAGAAATGCGCATAATCCGCACACTGCACATAATTTTAGGTAGGGTTTTATACGGGGGGTGTGCGGTCATAAGCTCTATGAAATAATTAATGACTTAAAAGGTAGCTACTGTAATTATACAGCTGGAACGGCTAGTGCGCTTCGTTATGGTATGATTAAATATAATAGTAAAGAGAAAACTTTCATTGTTATTGATAGAAATAGAACTATGATATATGATTCAAGAATTGGTTTCCTAGACTTGAAGGCTCTTAGTTTAAAAGACAAATTAGAATGTGGTGAGATAGAGAAAATTAAAACAAAAGGGGTACAGATGATTTAAATAATCTATATCAAAATAATCCAAATTTTGAGATGAAAAAATAAATTTCGTTGGAGATAAAGCTGGATTGAGTAAGGATGAGATTTTAGACAAAAGATATAAATATAATACTCTTAATGTGCTAGGTAGGGAAAATTAAAATAAGTTTGTTCGCTGTAGAGATTATACTAGATTTTTAATTCAAATTTTGGCCAGTTATAAATAATGGTTATACAATGTTTAGGGTTTAATTAAAAATGTGGAATTCTTTTTACTTCAGCTTTTCATTATAAAACAGAACACAAAGATAAAATTACTGAGTGTGCATGTGGAGATGTATCATTGAATGGTATTTGTATCAGTGGAGCTGGTTCACATAAAATCAATTGTTCTAGTTCTGGCTTTAAGCCCGGCTTTAAATCTAGTTCTATTTTAAATTTTAGTTCTGGCTCTAATTCTAGTTCTAGCTTCAATTGTAGTTCTCTTGCCAATTCTAGTTCTAGCTCTAGCCCTAGATCGTGTTCTAATGCTAGACCTAGCTCTAGTTCTAGATCTAGTTCTATCTCTAGTTCTATCTCTAGTTCTAGCCCTAAGCCAAGCCCCACATATAGTTTTACCAACACCAAAATAAATTTTGATATAACAAATCAAATTTGAAATAAATGTAAATTTACAAAACAGATAATATGTTTTGATAAAAAAGAAGTCAATATGTAGAGAATGTAATTCAAGTAAATTTAAGTGTGATTATTGTTCTTTTACTATTGACTTTAATGGGTTAAAAGGTCAAATAAAAATATTTCATGAAGTTACAGTTTTTCCTGTGGTTGTTTATTCGGTTAATGGAATAATTCCTGTTAATGATTTTTTTAAAGTCTAAACTCTTAGAAGATAGCTCTAATTCTGCTTTTGAATCGAATTCTGCTTTAGCTTCAATAGATAAGTCTACCTTCTTCAAAGATAAGTGTAACTTCTTCGACGATTAATATAATTCAATAGATAGGTCTATTTTCTTAGAAGGTAAGTGTAACTTTTTCAAAGATGATCCCGATGAACCCAAGTATTACAAATATTATCTTATGGTTTCCAAATTATTAGCCAAAGGTATAGATATACATAAATTATTAGAAGAATAGATTAGCTTGAGCTATTAGCCAAATCTCTTTCTTGGATAAATATTTTGGCAGGTTTATGGATAATGTTTTAACCAGAAGTATAGATTTAGATAAATATTTTAGCCAGAACTATAGATATAGATAAATATTTAGCTAAAGTAGAGATATAGAAAAATTTTTAGCTCAGGTATAGATGTAGATAAATATTTTAGCCAAAAGTATAGACATAGATGAATATTTAGCTATGGTATAGGTTTAGATAAATATTTAGCTAAAGTGTAGGTATAGAAAAACTTTTTAACCAGAAGTATTGATATAAATATTTTTTTTTGAAAAAGTTAAAGAAATGCGCATAACCCGCACAGTGCGCATAATTTTAGATAGGGCTTTATGCGGGGGGGGGGGAAGGCCATGCGGGTGTGAGGGTGTGAGGGTGTGCGGATCATGCGGTTCAAAAGACTTAAATTTAATTTTTGGAACAATTTTAATTTTTTAAAAAGAAAAAAATTTATATTTATTTTTTTCATTTTTAGCAACCACTGATAGAACAAGAAGTCAGGTTATGAGTCAAATATGAATTACCATCACTATGTGAGAATCAGTTAAACATGGACCTATCTGTGAAGCAGTTTGACAATTATGCACAAAAAACTAACTGAAAGAAAATTGCACAAAATGCTTAAAATTTCTTTAGTTTTTTTTCTCCACGAATCTGGCGAATAATTATTGTAAATCTTCCAAGTTTACTATACTATTACCAACAGCTGTTTCTATTGCAGTGAAGTCCTAGAATTTCTATTTGAAGTCTTATTCGGAAGAAAAGTCGAAATTCATTAATAAATTACATCAGATTCTTTACAATTGGTTGGGATTCAATCTGTTGTCTGTTCAGAAAATTTGATGTGGAAAAAATATTTGCGTGGAAAAAATCAGTTGCTCTTGCTGGCTTTAGTGAAGCCTAAGCCTAAGCCTAGGTCGACATTGGATTTATTGAATCAAATAATGAGACCTGCTAACGTTAAAGTTAGAAAAATTTTATTTTCGCCATTAGTTTTGCAAGATTTAAAAACCATCTGTTTAACAACTGCTAACAGTAGAAGATCGAAATTATGCAAATTTTGAGATGAAAATATAAATTTCGTTGGAGATAAAGCTGGATTGAGTAACGATGAGATTTTAGATAAAAGATATAAATATAATGCTCTTAATGTACTAGGTAAGAAAAATTAAAATAAGTTTGTTCGCTGTAGAGATTATACTAGATTTTAAATTCAAATTTTGGCAAGTTATAAATAATAGTTATAAAAAGTTTAGGGTGTAATTAAAAATGTGGTATTCTTTTTACTTTAGCTTTTCATTATAAAACAGAACACAAAGATGAAATTACTGAGTGTGCATGTGGAGATGTATCATTGAATGGTATTTGTATCAGTGGAGCTGGTTCACATAAAATCAATTGTTCTAGTTCTGGCTTTAAGCCTAGGCTTTAAATCTAGTTCTATTTTCAATTTCAGTTCTGGCTCTAATTCTAGTTCTAGCATCAATTGTAGTTCTCCTACCAATTCTAGTTCTAGCTCTAGCCCTAGATCTAGTTCTAATGCTAGATCTAGCTCTAATTTTAGATCCAGTTCTATCTCTAGTTCTATCTCTAGTTCTAGCGCTAAGCCTATTCCCACATATAGTTTTACTATCACCAAAATAAATTTTGATATAACAAATAAAATTTGAAATAAATGTAAGGTTACAAAACAGATAATATGTTTTGATAAAAAAGAAATCAATATGTAGAGAATGTAATTCAAGTAAAGTTAAGTGGGATTATTGTTCTTTTACTATTGACTTTAGTGGGTTAAAAGGTCATATAAAAATATTTCATGTAGTTACGGTTTTACCTATGGGTGTTTATTTGATTAATGGAATAATTCCTGTTAATGAATTTTTTAAAGTCTAAACTCTTAGAAGATAGGTCTGATTCTGCTTCTGAATCTAATTATGCTTTAGCTTCAATAGATAAGTCTAACTTCTTCAAAGATAAGTGTAACTTCTTCGAAGATTAATATAATTCAATAGATAGGTCTATTTTCTTAGAAGGTAAATGTAACTTTTTCAAAGATAACCCCGATGAATCCAAGTATTACAAATATTACCTTATAGTTTCCAAATTTTTAGCCAAAGGTGTAGATATGGATAAATTATTAGAAGAATAGATTAGCCTGAGCTATTAGCCAAATCGATTTTCAGAAGTATTTAGCTAGGGTATTGATGTAGATAAATATTTTAGCCGAAAGTATAGATATAGATAAATATTTAGCTAAGGTATAGATATAGATAAATATGTAGCTAAGGTGTAGGTATAGATAAACATTTTAACCAGAAGTATAGATATAAATAAATTTTTTGAAAAAGTTAAGGAGATGCGCATAACCCGCACAGTGCACATAATTTTAGGTACGGCTTTATGCGGGGGGTGTGCGGTCATAAGCTCTATGAAATAATTAATGACTTAACTGGTAGCTACTGTAATTATACAGCTGGAACGGCTAGTGCGCTTCGTTATGGTATGATTAATTATAATAGTAAAGAGAAAACTTTCATTGTTACTGATAGAAATAGAACTATGATATATGATTCAAGAATTGGTTTCCCAGACTTGGAGGCTCTTAGTTTAAAAGACAAATTAGAAAGTGGTGAGATAGAGAAAATTTAAACAAAACGGCTACAGATGATTTAATTAATCTATATCAAAATAGTCCAAATTTTGAGATGAAAATTTGAATTTCGTTGGAGATAAAGGTGGATTGAGTAACGATGAGATTTTAGATAAAAGATATAAATATAATACTCTTAATGTGCTAAGTAAGGAAAATTAAAATAAGTTTGTTCGCTGTAGAGATTTTACTAGATTTTTAATTCCAATTTTGGCCAGTTATAAATAATGGTAATACAATGTTTAGGGTGTAATTAAAAATGTGGAATTCTTTTTACTTTAGCTTTTCATTATAAAACAGAACGCAAAGATAAAATTACTGAGTGTGCATGTGGAGATGTATCATTGAATGGTATTTGTATCAGTGGAGCTGGTTCACATAAAAACAATTGTTCTAGTTCTGGCTTTAAGACCGGCTTTAAATCTAGTTCTATTTTCATTTTTATTTCTGGCTCTAATTCTAGTTCTAGCTCTAGCCCTAGATCTAATTCTAATGCTAGATCTAGCTCTAGTTCTAGATCTAGTTCTATCTCTAGTTCTATGTCTAGTTCTAGCGCTAAGCCTAGCCCCACATATACTTTTACTAACACCAAAAAAATTTTGATATAACCAAATAAAATTTGAAATAAATGTAAGTTTACAAAACAGATAATATGTTTTGATAAAAAAGAAGTCAATATGTAGAGAATGTAATTCAAGTAAATTTAAGTGTGATTATTGTTCTTTTACTATTGACTTTAATGGGTTAAAAGGTTAAATAAAAATATTTCATGTAGTTACAGTTTTTCCTATGGGTGTTTATTCGGTTAATGGAATAATTCCTGTTAATGAATTTTTTAAAGTCTAAACTCTTAGAAGATAGGTCTAATTCTGCTTTTGAATCTAATTCCGCTTTAGCTTCAATAGATAAGTCTAACTTCTTCAAAGATAAGTGTAGCTTCTTTGAAGATTAACATAATTCAATAGATAGGTCTATTTTCTTAGAAGGTAAGTGTAACTTTTTCAAAGATAATCCCGATGAACCCAAGTATTACAAATATTATCTTATAGTTTCCAAATTATTAGCCAAAGGTATAGATATAGATAAATTATTAGAAGAAAAGATTAGCCTGAGCTATTAGCCAAATTTATTTCTTGGGTAAATTTTTTGGCTGGTTTACGGATAATGTTTTAACCAGAAGTATAGATTTAGATAAATATTTTAGCCAGAAGTATAGATATAGATAAATATTTAGCTAAAGTAGAGATATAGATAAATGTTTAGCTAATGTATAGATGTAGATAAATATTTTAGCCGAAAGTATAGATATAGATGAATATTTAGCTATGGTATAGATATAGATAAATTTTTAGCTAAGTTGTAGGTATAGATAAGCATTTTAACCAGAAGTGTAGATATATATAAATTTTTCTGAAAAAGTTAAAGAAATGCGCATAACCCGCATAGTGCGCATAATTTTAGGTAGGGCTTTATGCGGGGGGTGTGCAGCCATGCGGTTGTGCGGGTGTGAGGTTGTGCGGATCATGCGGTTCAAAAGAGTTAAATTTGATTTTTGGAACAATTTTAATTTTTTAAAAAGAAAAAATTTATATTTATTTTTTCATTTTTAGCAACCACTGATAGAACAAGAAGTCAGGTTATGAGTCAAATATGAATTACCATCACTATGTGCGAATCAGTTAAACATGGACCTATCTGTGAAGCAGTTTGCCAATTATGCACAAAAAACTAACTGAAAGAAAATTGCACAAAATGCTTAAATATTCTTTAGTTTTTTTTCTCCACGAATCTGGCGAATAATTATTGGAAATTTTCCAAGTTTACTATACCATTACCAACAGCTGTTTCTATTGCAGTGAAGTCCTAGAATTTCTATTTGAAGTCTTATTCGGAAGAAAAGTCGAAATTCATTAATGATCTACATCAGATTCCTTACAATTGGTTGGGATTCAATCTGTTGTCTGTTCAGAATATTTGATGTGGAAAAAATCAGCTGCTCTTGCTGGCGTTAGTGAAGCCTAAGTCTAAGCCTAGGTCGACATTGGTTTTATTGAATCAAATAATGAGACCTGCTAACGTTAAAGTTAGAAAAGTTTTACTTTTGCCATTAGTTTTGCAAGATTTAAAAACCATCTGTTTAACAACTGCTAACAGTAGAAGATCGAAACTCTACAGCAACATAGCAATATTACAGGGCTACAATTTGTTGGATTTAGAGTTACCAGTTTTGTTTTATAAATTGAGTTACTAACAAAATTCGTGCAGAAAAGTTTTATTCAGTAGACGTATATCAATATTAGGGGATATCAGTATTACTGGATCAGAAGTAAGGATATCAATATTAATGTATCAGTAGAAAAGATATCAATATTAATGTATCAGTAGAAGGGATATCAATATTAATTTATCAGTAGTAAGGATATCAATATTAACGTTAAATATATTTCCCAATAACAATTTTTTTTATCATTTATGAAAACTGTAGTTCTGTCTTGCACCTAGGTTGTGGATGACTATTCTTCTTGAGCTCTGCCGGAACATTGTTAGAAATATTCTTGCTAAATAGTAGAGTTCTGCTTTTGTTTGTTTGTTTGTTTGTTTGTTTGTTTCGTCGGGTACATTTCATCAAATGATGATAACTGTTTAATATTTTTGCTTGTTTTTGCTGTGAAGTGAAAGCCATCGTGAATAGCCAAAAAGTGCCGTGAAGAAAAAAGGTCCGCTTATGGAGAATTGTTCCAGAACATTTTTTATGAAGTAACCTGACACGCTTTACCATTATAACTAAATATAGATTTTGTTACGCGTTACTATTATAATAAAATTTAGATTTTGTTACGCGTTACTGACTAGCCAATCAGAATGAAGATTAGTTACTGAGCGCAAGGTATGCAATGCATTTTGTTACAAGCTACTGGTTTTTACGTCACCTAAGCAGCTTTACTCCATGCTTTCTTTTTGATACGAGCTACTGTATTTTGGAAACTGTATGTGCTTGTTACAAGCTACTGCAATCCAAGCATAGTTTACTCAATAGTAGTGGATTGCACAAAGTGGGGCAGGAAATGATAGATTTTGAGGGAGTACAGAGTAGTGGAAAAAACGGGGTTTCAGTTTCCAGTAAAATTTGGCTCATTTCCCCGAAGGCGGCTAGCATGAGGGGAACGAGATAAATTGGGCTGGTGGCTGAAACCCCGTTTTTTTCACTACTTGAGAGTGGAAGCGGATCCTATTAGCATGGCGGACTGTTTGGCAAAAAGCAAACAGGAGACAAAACGATTCAGTGACAAGGGGCCTAATGACTTGACTGCCAACTGGCAATATGAAATGACGTGACAACAAATTGGCCCAGCATGTTTTCTGCTACCACTTGGTAGTTTGCGCATACTGTCATATGGCCCAGATTCAAAGTTACCATACAAGCATATATGGCTATGTTAATGGGTTACGGGGTCACATGTATAGCCGAGTCGACTTGCTGAAACTTTGAAACCGCCTTACGAATTATTGAAAGTTAATTTATAAATTTCACTTTTGAATTATTGAAATTTAACTTTAAAAATTTGAGTTTTTAAATTCATAACAATTTCATGATACAAAATGCAGATACTGAAATAGGTTTTTTCACATATGGTGACACTTCAGATAAGTTGACAAGACATTATCTGCAGTTTATCTCATTCGTTTTCCCTTCAATTTGCTAGAGTAGTTTACGAAATATTAACAAAACATCAATATACCTCTAACTATGAGCAATGAACAAACACAGAGTTCCATCATTTTAATAACGCTTGGGAAAAAAAGGAACACTAGAAAAGCTTTTCTATTCTAACGCAAAAGACCTGTTTTGGTATCAATCACCTCTATCACAAGTGCAATGATGTTTCAAAAATAACACTAAATTGAAACAACAACAGCACCAAAAGCAACTTCAGGTTTTTGTGAATTTCATAAAATGTTCAAGCACAAGCTTGATTTCCTTATTTGTTTTGATTCATTGATGACTTCTGATTCATTTTGATTTGCAAAATATTTGGGTTTTATATTTTACCCACTTTTTCAACCTAGCAATTCATTGTAATCTGGAAATCTCTTTTGAAAAAGTAGTCAACAAACATGCTGATACTGTAAAAATTTAAATCTTAAACAGATTTATATGGTTGATAATCGAGTGAAACGGATTCCGCTGTGTTTGCGGTGAAAACTACTAACAACTTGTTCAAATCGAGGAAACATTACTCTTTAAATCTTGGAACCCTATCAGTTTTCTATTGCACCAATTATTAAAGACAGCAACAAAGCCAACAAAAGCTCTGAAAAGTCAAAGTTGTGACCAAGCCCATTGTTTTTCAAAAAATTGAAGAAAAAAACAAACCACTAAAACTAAACACCAACAGTTGTGATGCACATTTCTGGAAATACGTTGTGACGTGTTTTCGTTTGACCCAAAAAATCAATTTTCTGTTGTTTCTGATTTTTTTTACGCAGAGTGCGATTAAAGAACTGAAACGTAGCCAACAGAAGGTCAAAACATGTGCCAACAGACTAGGAGCTAAGTTTAATATTGTCTTTTGTCCTAAATTGAGTTCTAGAGTAGTTTAAATGCCAACTAATAGCCTCATAGATGTATGGCCACCCTAAAGACATGTTATCAAAACATCTTAATTTGGGTGGGGGTTATCGTTCGAAAGTGCTATTAAAAAATGTTGTTTGTTATTTTGATTTAGATTAAATAAATTAGTTTCCTTTGATTGCGAGTGTTTTGCATGATTGTATTTTGTGTTGTGAGGCTCTTGTCGAAAGTCACTTCCGTTCGTTTTCGACAAAAAGAAGTCATGTCAGTGACATCCTCGGCCCCAACTGTAGGATCACGAACTGTTGCTGTACTGTATGATATCGGTGTAAAATCAGCAAGATAAGACAAGATAAGATAATCGATCGCAAATATAATAATTGGAAAAGGAAGTTTGGGAGGAACTGAAAGGGGAGACAGTTATGAGCGACTGAAAGGGGGACAAACTAAATTGAGCAAAAGAATATCCCAAAAAAAAGTTTGACACGCAAAAGTACTGCAAATATGGTAACAATGCTTGACTAATGATCGCAAAAATTAGACATCTGATGTGAAACTTTGCAATGATGTAACTTGTTGCATCAAATTTTGGAGACGACTTGACTTACAATTCTATACATTTTCCTAATGAAAACTAAAGTATACATCTGCTCGTGAGAACGAGAACACAAAATAACTCATTTGTTTATTAAGACTTTGCTTAGCTTGATGACTGGTCTTACTTTCTCACCATGTGGAGTTCTCAGTTTCACGGAGCGTACTACACCATCTGAACCGGGGTAAATTTCTATAACTTTTGCAAGAGGCCAGAGACCTCGGGGCGTGAAGTCTTCAAGTAGCCAAACCAAATCATTTACCTTGAGGTTTTCAGAAGTTTTGTTCCACTTCGACCTTGTCTGTTGATTAGGGATGTATTCGCGAAAAAATCTATTCCAAAAGTGCGAGGCTAGTTCTTGAGCAGATTTCCATGACCTGGACACGGTGACTTTTTGCGATTCGAAGAGACCAGGAGGGTAGTTAAGTGACGCTCTTCCGAGTAAAAAATGGTTAGGCGTGAGAGGCAGAGGATCGTTAATTTCACTCGGGACATTAGTTAGAGGTCTAGAATTCATATTGGATTCAATCTCACATACCAGTGTCCACAAAATATCATCTGAAAGGGTTCTTGACCCAATTACTTTGTACAGAGATAACTTGAACATCTGCACTAGGCGTTCCCAAATTCCACCGAAGTGTGGAGCCGCAGGAGGATTAAACACCCACTCAATTTCGACCTGCATCAGATGCAAGTGACTTGCAAAGTCTTGGGAATTTCTAAGGCTTGCAATACTGGATTGCAAAGAGTTATTTGATCCAACAAAAGATTTTCCACAATCGGAAAAGAACTTTTTTGGTTTTCCTCTACGGCTTATAAAGCGACGGATGCAATTGATTGTTGAATCTGTTGTCAAGTCAACGGCAACTTCTAGATGGACAGCGCGTACTACTAAGCACGTGAAGAGGAGTATGTATCTAGTCCTGTTTCTTCCATGTTCTTTAACTGGAAAGGGTCATACGAAGTCTAAGCCTGTGGTTTCGAAAACGTGATGATTTTCTCTCGGTAGTCTGAACTCTGGGAGGTCAACCATTTGGGGGGCAGCTACTTCTTGGATCATACGTCTGCATGGAATACATTGTCTAACTGTTTGTTTGACTACCGCCCTGCACCTAAGAATCCAATAGAGTTCCATTAATAAACTTCTAGTTTGTTCTGTGCCACAATGCATGTTTGTTTGGTGAAAATGTTTTATCAGTAGTCTAACACTCTGATTATTTCCATCTAGGATCAACGGGAAGCGCGCAGTTTCTAGTCTCAATGCTTTAGACAATCGTCCTCGAGCACGCAAGTGCTGGTTATGATCGACGTATGGTGATAAAGAGACAATTCTACTGGTAGATGATACTGCAATACCTTTTCTTAAGTTCGAAATTTCCAATTTAAAATCTTGATTTTGGGCACTTTTTATCAAGTAATTGTAAGCTTTTGTATAATGTGCTAGTAACAACTTGGATTCCTTTTTTCGGCATTTATCTGCAAACAAAAAGCAAAGCGCTGCAACTCTAAGTAAACGATTCCAGTTGCTGAAACGCGATATGTCAATTTGGCATTTGAGTTCTTTTCTTGGATCTGCCATTATAATTTTAACATGTTGAGCAGAGAGTAAATCTTGTTTTGGCCACGTGTTTTTGTTTTGACACAAGAAGGATGGACCTAATAGCCAACGTGAGTTGACATTCATTTGGTGAACGTTGTAGCGTCGGGTACCATCGTCAGCGGGATTTCTGGTAGAAGAAATGTAGAACCAATCTTGGGCGGAGGAAACGTCTAAAATTTTGGCTAGTCTGTTAGCAATGAAGATTCGATGGCGAATCTCAGGAGTCCGTAGCCAATACAAAACGGTCGTGCTATCAGACCAAAAAACTTGTTTATGGATTTCAATATCCATCTCATCTCTGACAAATTGCGCTAGTTGAGCACCATATACCGCAGCCTGTAGTTCCAAATTAGGAATCGTCATCCGTTTTATTGGCGCAACTCTTGCTTTACCGATCACAAATGCGACTGAGACGGATTCGTCAATGTGTTCAATTCGTAGATAACTGACTGCTGATAATGCTAACTCGGATGCATCTGTGAACGTGTGTAGTTCGATCGATGAAATCGGTATCTCGGTTAACAGTTTGCGAGGAAGATGTACATCCTTGAAAGACGAAAGTTCTTTTTTCAGATTCTCGAAATCAGAATTCTCATCGAGTTGTAATGGCTTGTCCCATTTTGGACCGTGGTTCCATGCTGCTTGGAGAACTTTGCGGAATCTTATTGTAAAGGGGGCGATAATTCCGAAGGGATCAAAGATGGAAGCAACAAAACGAAGTAATTTACGCTGACTCGTTTTTTCATCAAGTTTGATCTTATGGAACAATTTTTGCTCTGTAACAAATGTATCGGCTTCTGGAAACCAGGGCAAACCAAGAACCTTTTGACTTTGTGGTGCGGATGTTTCTGGATTAAGTCGGATATCCGGATTCAGCAGGTCAAGAACTTGTTGACTATTTGAATTCCACTTTGTCAGATTGAAGCCACCAGTAGCAAGAACCTTGCGAGTCTCATGGAAAATGTTTGAAGCTTCATTTAGACTCGATACGGCAACATACAAATCATCCATGTAAATGTTCCGCTCTATGACCTTTTGAACACTTGGATAAATTTTTGCATTGTCCTGAGCAGATCTTCTGAGCGCGTAGGACGCTATGCAGGGTGAATCTGTAGCACCAAATATATGACTGGTGGATTCATAGGTTTCAATGCGTCCATTGTTCTTCCAGAAGAAGCGTAAGTAGGGTCGGTCTTTAGGGTCAACTTTCACCTGCATGAACATTTGTTCTATGTCTGCGCACAGCGCAATTCGATTCTCACGAAACCTCATAATGACACCAGTTAAATTGCTGAGCAAATCTGGCCCTTTCAGTAAATTAGAGTTGAGGGACTGACCCCGGAAAATGCTGGAGGCATTTGCAACTCTACGAACCTTACCAGGTTTACTTTCATTGGTCACTGGGTGATGCGGCAAAAAGGAAACATTATCTGTTAGAGATTCGGAATCATGAACTTTAACAACGTATCCTTTTTCCAAGTCTGCGTCCAGAGTAGCCTGGTACTTTTCCTTTAGTATCGGATTTTTTGAAAGCTTTTGATCTAATTGGTCAAGTTGTTTTAATGCTAACCATCTGTTGTTCGGAAGAAATGCACCTTGCTTCCAGAGGAGACCTATTTGATAATGACCGGCAACAATTTTGGTCGTGGACTCTAAAATTTCAATCGCTCTTTTATCGTTTTCCGACAAAGCTTTTCGGGGCGATGCAATGCCCAAGTTTTCCACTTTCATCCAATCTTGGACCAATTTGAAAAGAGAGTCGTCCATATTAGGGCAGTTTTGCACCTGAGTATACTGTACTTGTGTAGACTCATTGAGAACTAAATTCGTTTTACCGGCGCACGTCCAACCTAATGGAGTTTCAACTCCCCATGGGGCATTTTTTGGACCTTTTATAATTTGTTTATAGTGAATCAAGTCTAAGTTGTCAATGCCTATGATAATTGAGACATTGTTCCGTTCAAGTTCAGGAAAATTTATATGACTGAGATGATCATAATTTTGGCACAAAGCGTTTAGTTGAGCTACATTCACTGCAGACATGTTCAAATCCGGTACTGCCATAACATCATTAAGCCTGACAGGCTCGATGGAGCTATCTGTTGGCTTTATGTCAAAGCAAACTTTAGAGCAATCAATTTCCTTAGTCGTGTGATACCCACTTGTAGGCATTTTACCTGTTTTTTCGAGGTTAAGACCGAGTTCTTTTGCTGTTGATTTCAGAAGTAGACTTTGACAGCTACCGTTGTCTAGGTATGCGTATGTTTTCACAGACTGGTTTCCATTTATCAATTGAACTGCCACAAAAGCTAACTGGCCTGTGCCAACAAATTGCACTGGTCTAACGTTTGAGTTGCTTTTATTCATAAAACTATCGTGCAGAAGTGTGTTATGTCTTTTGCCGCAGCCTTTTGAGCGGCAGACATTTTTTGAATTGCATTGATCTACATGATGATGTCCAAAACAATTGAAACAAAGCTTTTGTTTCATTACATGATCTTTCCGTTTCAGGGGACTCAGTGCTTGGAAATGTATGCATTTGTAGAGGTATTGGCAATTGTCATTGTTCGGACAACTAACGCTTTCTTTCGTCTTAGACTGAATTTGCCCTTGTTCCCTGTTACTCAGAAATTGATGCTTTGGGTTCGGATTTTCATTAATTCTAGTAGAGTGCGACGTTTTCCAAGCCATTTTATGAACAACAATGTTTTGAGAAGATGAGAAATTTGGGTTTTTCGGTAAATCTTGGCATGCTTTCGCATAGTTTAGGAGCCACTCAGCAAGCGCGTTCAAATATGGCTGTGTCATGGTTTTTTCTTGGAGGTAACGGTTCCATTCGAGTCTGACTGGATTTGGTAATTTTGCTAAAGCTATGTTCATGTTGATTGTAGAATGAAGATCATGAATAAAACCGAGTTGTTGAAAGGTGTCGACGAGCGTTAGAAGAAATGAGGAGTACTGTGTATAACTTTCTGGATTTGATAAGTTTGGGTTTCTAAAGTTTGACAATTTGTCAAGAAAAGCATTGACAATCCTCTTTGAATTGCCAAAATGTTCTTGCAGTCTTGATAGAGCTGCTGCGTATAAATCACCGTTGCATCCGTAGCCATCAACTAGTGCTTTAGCTTCACCTGTAAGCAGTGATTGCAAATGGATCATTTTTTCAGCTGAAGACATGGGTGACTGGTCGATAGTTGCTTTGAAAATGCTATACCATTTTATCCACTTCATTGGATCGCCGTTGAAGGTTTCTGCGTGCAGTTTCGGGACAGATTTTTGGAAGCACACTGACATTGAGCTGGTTGAACACTGGTTTGCACTTTCCGCGTTTAGAAGTCCTCGATGATCGAAGTTATTGCTTGATGCGTTACGATTTGTTTCAGGAAAAATACTCTGAGTGGGCCAATTGAAGGAATGTGCGTTAAGCAATGACGATGGAGCGGCGTTAGCATCAAATAGTAAGCTGCTGGGTGCAAAAAAACTAACATTGCTGTTCACAGCGGGCGCTGATGAACTAACTGCATATTGCTCCTGATTGCTGATATCGATACCAGGTTGAACTGGGTTAGATAATTGGAAATTAGAGCTGTCCGGCGGACAATTCGGTCTTTTGATGGCACCAACACTGAGACTGAAGTCCTCTCCAGTTTTTATGTGTGACTTCCCCTTGACGTATTTTTGGAAATTATCGATACACTTTTTAACTTCTATCTTAAGACGACTATGTTCGCGAGAACAGTTGCTCTGATCTGATGGATCAATCAGGATTATTAATTGAGACACTACGGTTTCAAGTTTTCGCTGCTTCTCTTTTATCTCTTCAACTGTTTCCTGTAGTATGTCAACATCTTCTGATTCATCAATCGAGGAGTTTAGGTAGTCAAGGTGATAATGTATATCGTCCGTTATCATCATTTTGGAAGATTCGAGCATCTTCTGTTCTTGAAGTGTTTCTGGCTTTTCTTCAGAGAGGCTCTCTGTTGGAGCACTGGAACATTGGTGAAGATTTCCCAAGATATTTGTTTCTCTCTGGTCGCTCTCGGAGTTAGCTGTTGACCGAGTGTCTACCATGACTAAAACGTAGACTGTTTTCTTTACTTTGCTGGAGAAAATTTTTTGGTTTTTGGTTTATGCAACTCCCACCAGATAAGCAAAAACAAATTTAACTTCAAATTACTTACTGCTTGACAATTATCTTGTACAAATGTTTTCAAAGGGCTACATACCAGCGCTATCTGGGTCTTTCTACATATACCAGTTACCTACCTGTTAAATGCCTACCTGATACTTGCTACCTAACTGCTGAAACTTATACAAATTAAGTCTAATTAAGGATTGTTGATAATCCAACTAACCAACACTTGCTACCTACCTGCAAACTTATACCAAACTTACCTACCTAGAAGCTCCCTAATTTTACCTACCTAATACCTGCTACCTACCTGCTGCAATTTTTACCTACTTATACCTACCTGCAAACTTATACCAAACTTACCTACCTAGAAGCTCCCAAATTTTGCCTACCTAATACCTGCTACCTACCAGCTGCAATTTTTACCTTCTCATACCTACCTGCAAACTTATACCAAACTTACCTACCTAGAAGCTCCCGAATTTTACCTACCTAATACCTGCTACCTAACTGCTGCAACTTGTACCTACTTATACCTAAGTTCTAAGTACCGGTAACACTGTTGCTGGATACTTGCAATCTGCCTGTAAGAGCTTTTACCAATAGCTCCACACCTATAAGGGAAATGCAGAAAGGTTGAGATAGTAATCAAGCTGGGTAGTAGACGAAAAGCAAAGATAGCGTGAGTGGTATGGAAGAAAAGAGACCGGGGAGTTTGGGGCGGATAAAACCCCAAAATTGGAAAGCAAAGAAAGAGCGTGGGGTTGGGAAGGCAACCAACCTGTGGGGTTTGGGGTGGGTAAAAACCCCAAAAACCGAAAGCAAAGAAAGCGCGGGGGCTTGGGAAGGCAGAAAACCTGGGGGGATTTGGGGCGGGTAAAACCCCAAAAACCGAAAGCAAAGAAAGCGCGGGGGGTTGGGAAGGCAACCAACCTGGGGGGATTTGGGGCGGGTAAAACCCCAAAAACCGAAAGCAAAGAAAGCGCGGGGGGTTGGGGAGGCAACCAACCTGGGGGATTTGGGGCGGGTAAAACCCCAAAAACCGAAAGCAAAGAAAGCGCGGGGGGGTTGGGAAGGCAACCAACCTGGGGGAATTTGGGGCGGGTAAAACCCCAAAAACCGAAAGCAAAGAAAGCGCGGGGGTTGGGGAGGCAACCAACCTGGGGGGATTTGGGGCGGGTAAAACCCCAAAAACCGAAAGCAAAGAAAGCGCGGGGGGGTTGGGAAGGCAACCAACCTGGGGGGATTTGGGGCGGGTAAAACCCCAAAAACCGAAAGCAAAGAAAGCGCGGGGGGTTGGTAAGGCAACCAACCTGGGGGGATTTGGCGCGGGTAAAACCCCAAAAACCGAAAGCATAGAAAGCGCGGGGGCTTGGGAAGGCAGAAAACCTGGGGGGATTTGGGGCGGGTAAAACCCCAAAAACCGAAAGCAAAGAAAGCGCGGGGGGTTGGGAAGGCAACCAACCTGGGGGGATTTGGGGCGGGTAAAACCCCAAAAACCGAAAGCAAAGAAAGCGCGGGGGGGTTGGGAAGGCAACCAACCTGGGGGAATTTGGGGCGGGTAAAACCCCAAAAACCGAAAGCAAAGAAAGCGCGGGGGTTGGGGAGGCAACCAACCTGGGGGGATTTGGGGCGGGTAAAACCCCAAAAACCGAAAGCAAAGAAAGCGCGGGGGGTTGGGAAGGCAACCAACCTGGGGGGATTTGGGGCGGGTAAAACCCCAAAAACCGAAAGCAAAGAAAGCGCGGGGGGGTTGGTAAGGCAACCAACCGGGGGGGATTTGGGGCGGGTAAAACCCCAAAAACCGAAAGCAAAGAAAGCGCGGGGGGGTTGGGAAGGCAACCAACCTGGGGGGATTTGGGGCGGGTAAAACCCCAAAAACCGAAAGCAAAGAAAGCGCGGGGGGTTGGGAAGGCAACCAACCTGGGGGGATTTGGGGCGGGTAAAACCCCAAAAACCGAAAGCAAAGAAAGCGCGGGGGGTTGGGAAGGCAACCAACCTGGGGGGATTTGGGGCGGGTAAAACCCCAAAAACCAAAAGCAAAGAAAGCGCGGGGGGTTGGGAAGGCAACCAACCGGGGGGGATTTGGGGCGGGTAAAACCCCATAAACCAAAAACAGAGCGCGCGGGTAAATAATAAGATAAATTTTTAAAGACTGTCTTTTGGTCTTTTGAATCTGCTTTCAGTCTGTTGTGATTTTTTGTGAACCATCTTGCTGTTACATTTGGACTGTTTTTGTAAAATTTCTAGATCTTTGGATACTGAAACATCAAAAAAAAACTCATGGTGCAGATCAATTGTTTCCCATTTCAATCAATTTTTTAGAGCAATACTTAGATTTTTCAGGGGTTGAATTCGTTGCCTGATGTGGTTGGGCGTCAAAATATGTTATCAAAACATCTTAATTTGGGTGGGGGTTATCGTTCGAAAGTGCTATTAAAAAATGTTGTTTGTTATTTTGATTTAGATTAAATAAATTAGTTTCCTTTGATTGCGAGTGTTTTGCATGATTGTATTTTGTGTTGTGAGGCTCTTGTCGAAAGTCACTTCCGTTCGTTTTCGACAAAAAGAAGTCATGTCAGTGACAAGACACAAAATACAAAGCAATTTTTGCGACTATCACAGATAGATTTTTCAGCCGCAAGCGCAGATACAGAGCAAAAGACTTTTCTTTACAAAATTGTGCAGCATTTTCTGTCCTTCCATTTTGATAAATTATGCGCACACAATTGAATCGTGGATAGGAAGTTGCTAAAATTAGATATCAACACTATTGATCCATTCCTTTTCTCTTCCTCGTTT
>NC_134475.1:68050967-68111903 GCF_964194025.1 Convolutriloba macropyga
CCGTCTGGCATTATTGTCCATTGGGGTTTTAATTTTCCCCGGGGTTCAGTTGTTTTGGGGCAATTGTTTTACGTGCAACGTTTTTCTTGTTAAATATTACTGTTGACGTTTTATCTCCAAATGTAATTTCTAGTCGATCGGGAACTATCTTACCAGAAACGCGCGTGTGGCTAAGCAGCGGCGCGTTCTCCGAGTCGTTGGAGTCCGTTGATCGAGTTGGTTTTGACTGGGTTTTGTACTGAATATCCAACTCGGGTTCCGAGTCGTTGTCCCAGTCTCACATGAGTTCCCTGGGGAGCGCCGGTTGACAGAGTGTAGCTTTATCTGAAGCAAATTTTTTCACTTTATTGTATGTTAGGTTTTTGCTTGATGGTTTTGTTATAATATTCGACAACTCCGTATTGGGTGGTCTGCCAAAATTTGCTTCAAACGGTTTTATTTTGGTTGTTGTGTTTGGGATTGATTTTATTGATTCAATAATTTTCGCTACTATTGTAGCTAAGTCTGAGGATGACCATAGTCGATCGTATTCCAATACGGCTAATCTTCGTTTTATCTTTTGGCTTAAACGTTCGACCATTCACGTGGCCCTATGGTCACCCACAGATGCCAGTATTAGTTTAATGTTTTTGTTTTTACAAAAATTTCGAATTCGCCCGCTTTGAAAGCTTGTGCTTGAGTGCATCTTATTGATCGGTGTATGCCGTAAAATTTGCAATACTCTGATAAGTAGTTTAGTGCCGTTTCGGGGTCGCAATTCTTAAAAACTTGAGCGTGTGGAAAACGTGTTAGGTGATCGACCGAAACTGGTATATAGTAGTTTTGTTTATGTTCTCGGAATGGGATGGGTCGTGCGAAGTCTACTTGGACCTCTGCGTTTGGTTCAGTAAGTTTAGGTAGTGTCCCTAGGAACTTTTTTGTAATTAATGGTTTTAAGTTTTTACATTTTGGATGCAGTCGCCGCATGATTGGACTTTTGTTGCTAAGTCTCGATGTATTCTTGGGAACCGAACCAGGTGGGAGAGTTGCAGCATTCCTGTTTGGTCAGGGTGCTTCTGATGGAGATAGTCTATCACAAATTGCCTTAATGATGCTGGAACCATGAGCCTATCATCATAAAGGACGCATACCGAGGGAGTGATGGAGAGGTCCCTTTTTAATGAGTAAAAGTAGGGACTTGTCCTCTTTAGCATTTCCCAATCCCGCTCTCTAATAATTTTAATGATGGGCGCCATTGTTTTGTCTTTTGGTTACCCCACCGAATAATTGTGCCAAGTTTTTTCTATACTGTGGCATGTCGGTTGTATTGCTTAATGGGAATATGGGGTTAGTTGGATCGGATGTGATTGGGGATCTGCCACGGTCCCTATTGGAGCTCTGTTCTGTTTGGGTGTAGTTGGCATCCATTTTAACTTTTGGTTTGTTGGGGGCTCTTTTTCTTTTAGTAATCTGTTGTTCGATAGTATTACGGCGAGGGCAATTTCGGGTAGTAACATTCATCTGTTCCTGGAGATTATTTGATTTTTTTATGCTCAAATTGGAGATAATCAGTGAATTGATGTAGTCAGAGTACTCTTTCAATGTTTTGATGGAATTTGCAATTACCGAATGGGTATAATTTGAATTTGCAGTAAGGGAGTCAACTTAATTTGAGTCGAGTTAAGGCAAAAAGCGTTGTCGAATTTATTCGCTATCGTAAAATTGTTCGCTGCGTTTTTATTTGGCTTGTATCTGTCTGTTGCTGCGCTACTAGCCGAAATACATCGAGTTTTTTGTGAGACCGAATAAGAAGTCATTTATTAGGTTTATTATTTATTTCGTGTCATCCTCGCTGGGAGGGGGTGGTTTGTTTTTTGGGTGACGGCTAAGATAGTCAGCAAATCCCATATTTTTCCCGGGGATGTGTTCTACGTTTAAATTGAAAGGTAATGATCTGTCTACCCATCGTGTTAGGCGACTTTGGTAAGTTTTGTTGCCGCGATTTTCATTAAGGGCAGTGAGCAGGGCTCTGTAATCTGTTTGTAAAGTGTATTCAGTCCCATATAGGTAGTGTTTAAAATGTTCCAGTGCCCATATCACCGCTAGGAGTTCAAGTTCATTAGTGCTATATCTCAATTCGTGATCGGTTAGGAATTTACTTGCCAATGCTATTGTATGCCAGATATTGTTGTGTTTTTGTTCAATAGTTTTACCTAAACCTGTCGCGGATGCGTCGCATTTTAATTGAGTTTGTTTTGTTGTATCGAAATGTTTGTTTTCGGTTATTTTTTGGGATTCTTTTTTTATATTTTGAAATACAGAGCTGTTTTCTTCTTTCCAGTCTAGTTTGTTATTTTTTGATTCAGTGTTGTTCTTGAGTAATGGTCGGAGTGGTTCGGAGAGTTCGACAAGGTTCGCAATGAACTTTGTTAGGTGATTTACGCTTCCTAGGAATGAGCGGAGATGTTTAAGAGTTTTTGGATTGTCTAATTTCAAAGAGCGTAGGTTTTTGTTATGAATTGTGTAATTCCGGTGGGAGTTATTGTGAAACCCAACCATTCGTTTTTGTTTCTAGTGTCCTTCTGTGTCTGGTTTTATTAGAATTTTATCTAATTCCAGTTCGCGTTCTTTGATATCTTTGATATCTCCTTTTGTTATTACTAATACGTCATCAAGGAATGCGAACTTTGATGAGATGCCGTCTGATGTTTTATCGATAGTTTTTTGGAAAGTTGCAGGAATATCAGTAAGGCTGTAGAGACCGTTTAGGAATCTATACGTTCCTGTTGCTTTGCCTCCTAGTATGCTAAAGTTGCAATGTTTGGCGATTGATTGCTCTAGTGGGATTTGTCTATATGCGTATCTGAGGTCTACTTTCGAGTACCAGAATGTCCCTGGGAATTTTGTCTTTGAGATATATGAAGTGCAACGGCCTCTACTAGATGATCGATGCTTTGCATCTGATATTTGTTTTTGTGAATGGCTTCATTTAAATTTTTGAGACCAGTGCAAGTTTTACTGATTTATCTTTTTTCACAGTTATAACTACAGGGCTTACAAAGAGATCGTCTGGGCATTTATCGAGTTTAATAATTTGTTTGTCTTGTTTTATTTGTTCTACTTCAATTTCCACAGTTTCGAGTAAGTGTAGGGGTACTCTTCGACCTTTTTGTTGGTTAGGGATATGATTTTGTTTGAATATCCATTTGGCGATATGGTTTTTTGATTTTCCGAGACGGGTACATAGGTGTGGATATTTTTTAATTATACACTTAATGATGTTTTTTTCTGTCTCGATATTTGAAATCTTGTTGATGTGCTCACCTGGGGATTGTTTAGAGCGTTGATGTAGTGAGATCCTCAGTTTCTGAAAGATGTCTCGTCCCATTAGGTTGTTCGTCTTGTGACCCACGACTAGAACTAGACCCTAATTGGGGGTATTTTTGATCGGCACGTCTTTGCAAAATGTCCTGTCGTTTTGCAGATACTGCACTGTGCTTGTTTAGCTGCACATGGGGCAATGTGCCCGGGAGTGAAAATTCATCAGCATCTCCAGCACAGTTCTTTGTTCGCGTTTGTTTGTTGTGTGGTTTGTTTTTGTCTTGAAATTATGCGGATGGATTATTTGAGACTGCGCTTACTTGGTTATTCCAATTTGGAGCTGACGACCTCAAAATTTCCCTTTGGTTTTCTTGTTCTCGTTCTCTGGACAGGGCAAAATTTAGAATCTGGGCGAGTGCGCGCACTTCTGATAGGAGTTCCATTTGTATCGTACTGTTATTCATCTTCGCTTTGAAGAAATTTTTTATGAGGTCTTCCTCTACATTCCCTAGGGCGCATTTGTAACCTAATTCTCTTAGGCGACTGGAAAATGTTTCCAGGCTTTCGTTTGTGTTCTGTTGGACTGTTTTTAATTGGAATCGATCAAATGTTAGGTTGCGTGGTCGAGTAAATGTCAGTCCTGATTCATAGACTAGTTCGTTTGTTTAACACAGATCTATCATTGTGTGTGGGCTCCTTTGATGGAATGTACGGGTTGCTTCAGTCCCGAGGAAAAGGTATATCACACTTTTTATCTTAAGGTCTGCCTCGTCCCACGTGTACTTGTCAATCATTGGGACTCTGTTTCGAATGTGTTTACATTCGTTTTCCCAATCGACTTTTCGTTGTTTGTTTCTAATTTCTCGTTTTCTGTCCTCTTCTTCGTTTGAGTTTTCTTACCTTGTAGCAGTGCTACATACAATGAACAGCTCAATAATTTTTAGTGCTATCTGATTCAATCCTATTGTGCTATTGCTGTAGTCTATGTCGACATAGTGAATCACCCAATCAGATTATGCCCGTTGGCGAAAACTATAAACCATTACTATAAAAAGCAGTGAATTTGTAGTAGAAGCACTTTTTCCAACTCTGCGAGGATTCAATCCACTAGCTGGCGATTCAAGCCCAGCAGCAGAGGAATAGCCGCAAACAACAAAAAGCTCAGCTGAGCGCGGCGGCTAAATGCTTAGCGATGTAGCTCGAGCAGTAAGAGCTAATGCTTGGCTTATGTCCTCACATTAGTAGTACATACAATTATGCGCTATATTAGATAGTGATGACTGTAACTAAGTACGTATTTCCAATTCAACATCTCACTATCCACGCATGTTCTTACTCTAAAATCTGGTGCGACCAGCGAGGCATCAAATCCAAATGATCAATGCATTGTCTTACGAAAACAATAGATTGGCCGGATACATGTTAACCGGAAATCGTTCAATGTTATTAGAAACTGAAGGTGTTATAGGTTTTCTATATCCGTGTCCAAATAAAATATCACCGCTTAAAGTACTTGATCGCTGTTACGACCGTATTCCGATCTTTTATGACGGAAAAACTATGTTTGTTAATCCTATTACGCGCCAAACATTTCCATTTGCAAATGAAATAGACTATACAGATACTTTCAAAAATTTGTTTCAACTTGATTTAGATAATAAAAATTCTTGGTATCAGTTGATGCCGGCGCCAGTTCCTTTTAAACCGCCCGCTGTTTTTGCTCCACAAAAAATTGGTTATATTCAAAAAATCCCAGACTATGATTCTCGTCGTGCAGGTATCTACACTGTAAACCAGTTGAAAGACTTTTGGAGAACAATTTTGCATAAATCAGCATCTAATTCAGTTTTGAAAAAGATTTCTCGAACAGTTCTTCAAAACGCACACGTAGACAATAGTCAACGCGATATCTATCGCGCCGCAAGTCTCACTAACCGACTATACTTCAGATTCAAGGTTGTCACCATCTTTTTTCCTGGATCACTTTAAGAGTACCTTTGGAGAAATTGGCTATTACATAGAAAGAGCCGGAATTTTATTTGCATGTTTCATGTTGATCAAGTTCTTTATCGATGTTGTAATTTTTCTTTTAAGAGCTTTTGAGATACAAAAACTGTCGAAAAACACTATCGGTTTTTGGAAAACATTATCAGGAGCCTCGTACAATTTGTTTCTACTTTCCAATGTAACATCAATTTATCAAACACCTAAGGACGATGAAAACTCTGATAACAATACAAACAATGAAACAAATAGAAGTCGATACCTCAAGCATACACCAGATCATAACATCTATCACGACAACGGTCAATTTTAATTGTCACCACTCACTGCCCCTGAAGTAGCATCACCACTTATGCCAGAAATACCACATCTTTACCCTAAAGTTCCCTCTGAGCAAGAAGTAAATGCAATTGCTCCCCCATAATTCAGTCATCCAGTTTGTTTTTTTTATACTTAATTATTCACAAATAATCAACTCTTATTAGTCTAACTTAACTGTTTCAGCATTATGATTTTAGATGCAAAACTTTAATGATCTTTTTGTATCCGAGTACCATAAAGGTTTATTTATTAAGTTTCACGAATTTTATGGACATATATATTACTCTTTTACACCTGCTTATGAAAATTTAGTGCATTTAAAAGTTAGTGCACCCAAATTTTCTGACTTAGTAGACATAACAATTTATTCCGACCACGAAGAAATTTATACTCTTAAGGAATTTTTACTTGATTGTGAATATGGTCTACTCGATTTAGGAAGCAACATCCACTTTCTTTTATAAAATGATGCACCTCGATCTTCAAAAGTCCTTTCGGGAACTAATTATTTTATTTGCTATTTTATACGTTTTAACAAATTTTGCCTTATTTCTTAAACATTTCAGAGAACCAAACCTATTCACAGTACATTGCAAACACTTCGAGATCCATCAGCACGAGAATAACGTTTTGGAATGTACTTTTACTACCAAGGCAGTTTAGTAAGACCTTATCAGATTAATCGATCTTTTACTAGCCATTTTCTCTATCAAGTAACCCCCACCTTAGAAGTTTTGTTTGATTTCGTAGACTCTTGGGACGAAGGTTCGACGAAGGTAACAATACCAGCTTTTTCCCATTATTGGAACTTTTTTTGATGCTGTCAGAGCAAAACTCAGATCAGATCCCCATTGACATCTCCAACTGGTAATGATTAATATACAGAATAGATCCCTTACCCTTAAATTGAATAACATAAAAAATATTATCCTTGGATTATCCACCAACCATAATTCCTTCATAATTTACATTCGACAACCCCACAGCATTTTGAATCACTATCTAACTTTAAAAATTAGTCACCCCCAGATACTCGAAATAGCCCTATTTTTATCCTTTTATTCTAACGCCGAATTAACAATCAAGTACCCTATTTCCTTATTTTAAATCATGTTTTTCCTTTTAAACCAAGAATTAGTTGAAATTTGTAGTTTCGTGAAAACATTTGAAACTGAAAATTCCCTTCAAGCATTTATTTTAGTAAACCTGAAGAACGTCAAAACACAAAAACAGTCTACCCCACTTCAGTTTACTGGAATTATTTCTTTTACCTACTCGAAAACGAGTCTAAATGTGCTAGAAGTATCTCGACAGACACAAATGAACTAACATAATTATGATTTTTCACTTAAATCAGCATTTAGTCAGAATAACTGACATTAAACGTTCCTTTGTAGAGACTGATAACTATACCTCCCCTTCCTTAGAAATTTATTATGTTAACATTGATACCCAACAAAGTTTAACGAAAACCCTAACTCCCCTTTCACCCCATTGGAATTTCTTTTTGAAAATCGAGAAAGCGCTATTATTGAAATTAGATGAATTAAATCCCCCAAACAACTTCAATAACGACACTATTTATCAATATCGAGATTTTTAAAATGGGAAATTGTTTATCCTTCAGAATAGTTTTTCCCCTCCAAACCTCATCACGCCCCCCATTGTCGAATATCATGATGAATGTCCCATTTGTTTAAGAATTACCTCATGCTGGAAAAAATTGCACCCTTCCGACGGAGACCAACCCCCCATCTAGTTTGCACTGATTGCAGAACTAACCTACTCAAACGCTCTTCCCAACCAAACTGCCCCCTTTGCCTCCGCCACATTTATACGCTATCCCTTAGTTTTTATTACCGATGTTTTTGCTGCAACCAAATAAAGAAATGTGTCACCTCCTTTACTCACCCGCACATAAAATGTCACCAGAACCTTGGACATTTTGTGTGTAATCCCTGTGCCCACGAGAAACATAATTGCCCCATTTGTTTGAAGAAGATCAACCTTCACGACGTTTGGTCGGAAAGTTCTTAGCAATGCACCCCGTTCTCGTCCCAATCCTTATTCTCTTCTCATTCATCATAGCCCTCTCTGTTGGCCTCCTCATAGAAGTTCTCCTCCTTCTCCTCATCTAACGACCCTTCATCACCAGCAGGTATATACTGCAACGCAAAACAAAAAACCCAGCTGCGCGGGTCGTCGCACGGAGGGGAGCCACGGGGTCCGAAACCCGATTTTAGTCAGTTAAATCTGACACAATCTGATTCAAAGCTTTAAATAAGTAATTTTTTGATAAATAGGATATTCCGATTTTTAAAACGGAGATTGTTTTCCAAATTTTAATTTCTTCAAATTTTTCTTTTCCTTCTTTCCACCCCGGTGGGAGCTTCGCAAAAATTGATTCTGCACAGAATGTGTGATTGCATTCCTGTACTCAAAGAGTATGATTTTGTTGGTACGTTATGAGTACGATTGTTTTCTTTTCAGTACAGCTAGATTTCACTTTAACCTTTCTTTGTAAGTGTATTTATATTTATGTTTGACAAGATGTCGAAAAGATCCTACCAGAACACAACCCCACACTGCCAGAGGAGCAGTATGACCCCATCACAAACTGGATGAGTGATCTTCCACCACTCTCCAAAAAACCCCGAGCGATACATCCACGTCAACGTGGCCATTCCAAACATCAACAGCAACATCAACCACAACAACACCAAAGACAACCAAACGCAAAGTATTCCCAGCCACTTCCCGAACACATTAACAAAAGTCACATCGATGATGGACTTCCAAAGAGATGTGACTTTCCAGAGAAACCACAGCGCCTAGAGGAACAATTTGGACGAGAGCAGTTCCCCTTGAACGACAATCCACTATTTGTCAAGTCGCTTGACTACTCCCTCAGGCCAGAATACAACAAGTGGTGCCTCTCTGAGCAATCCATTATTCAAAATAAGACCACAGAGGAGAGAATCTCGGTTCCATCGTCTGTGCTTCCTGTAATACCAGACTTCTCTCTGGTCCGATCGCTAAACTTGTGGAGACTCAGAAACCGTGATGTGAGTCAAAGGAAATATGAGATAGAGAACAATGAATGCCACAGTCGCATCAACATTCCCTTTGAAATGATTACGGCTTTTCCTCCACAAGATGAGCCGGTAGAAACGATCTCTTCAGACCAGCTTCTAATAGAAAAACCATGAGTTCAAACGACAGCTCTGGAACTCAGAGTCCTCTGTTAGTGAGCTCCAAATGAAGCTGGATCGCCTCACTATAAGCGCACATGAAGAGAAGGAGTGATACCGAAAACAAAACATCCTGTCCAGTCAGATGCTCAAAATTCGAGACAACCAACAAAAGGAGCTGATAAAGAAAGCCGAGACCTTAATCGAAGCTAATAAGCAGATGGCCTCAGAACTTAAGAGACTGAGACAGGAGAACAAAGAACTTAAGAAACATTCTACCATCTAACTCTAATATTGAAGTTAACTTTCTTATTATGTTCTATCCCTAAATGTTTGAATAGTATCCCCTCATTTATTTATACATAAGTTTCGAACGTATGTTTCTTTTCTACATTTGGTTAAACTGTATTTAATCACTTTATTACCGCTATCCTGCTAACAAACTTTGTCTATCTGTCGATTGAAAACTTCAATTTTGTAAAACAAAATATTTATTTCATATCAGCTCAATAACCGGTGTATTAATCAGTCTCTTTTTGTATACTAATGTTGTAAGCTTTTCAACCGAGTGATTATTGTCTTTTTCATAAATCAACCTTTTAACTCTTTTGTAAAAAAGTGGTCACTGTTCACTAATTACTCTTAATGTAAAATTTGTACGGTAGAGCACCATTTTTCTCTTCTTTAAACCAGAGTGAGCTGTAGTATTGCTAATTGGATAATTGCCGCCGCAATTACCGATACTACAGAGAGTATAATTATTTAACCGTAGATTGTGTGAACACTTTAGACTTAGTCTAAACTGACGGAATATTAAGAGAGAGCTATGCTGCGTGAAATGCGTTGAGTGAATGAATACATTATTCATAGCCAAATACTGCTGTGTATTATTTAATACACTATGGAGCAGGCCATACCGGCTGATTCACTGCCGCTATTGATACGCGTTTCAGGTGAAGGATACTGAAGCTATCCAGGCCGTTCTTCAGCAGCAAGCCTGAAACGAATATTTGACTAAAGACAAGTAATAGTCGGCTCCACGAATGACCTAGGAATTGATTCGGAGCTAGTCATAGGTCTTGTGATTTTTTAGTCGTGTTGACTCAGCTATAAACACGCACGAGCTTAGAGCTTGCTGCTGAAGGAAATCAGACCAAACTCAACCAGCGCGAACGTAAGACGCTTGATTTTCAAACAAAAATTTCTCTCTTTCTCTCTCCTCTCTTCCTCTCACTGCTCTTAGAGCGAAATATCTACTCCTCAGCTAAGAGGGAAATATCAGCAGCGATTGTAAGTCTGCCAATTTTATAGCAAAATAGAGTTAGAGTAATGTTCACATCCAGCAGTTAGATGGATTCAATTTATTGATTAAGATTAGATATCCCACCATATTTTCAAGTAAGATTTACCCCCTAATTGTGCTCTATCCTTTCAGTCTGTTTTCTAATTAATCTTTGTACCTAATCATTTTTATTTTCTAGCAAATAACACATAGATTTGGAAATTAGCAAAGAGCATTGTGAGCATATAGTGAGACTTATTCTAGCACGTAATTAAGGTCGCTACTATACTATAGGTTTAGCTCTAGTGTGGTAATTAAGATCAAGCGAATAACATCCCTACCACATCAGAGTTAAAAACCTTCCTTCGTATGTTGGGATTGTTCGGTAGAAGAGGTCATTTACTGTTGGTTTAATTCGGAGTAGTTGTTCCACTTGCATGTTCTCTTTCGCCATGACTGCCATCTTGAATGTGGAGAACCACGTTTGCCACTCGATTATAAGGTTGGCTCCACTTTTGCAGAATAAGGGTACTCCAATTGATGATTTCATTGACTGCGCCATGTTAGACGGGAATGAAAACGCTCAGGGATTAATGATGACTTTTCTTGAGTTCCGAGGGATTCGGTTTACTTCTCTTCTTTTCACGATAAGATTGTTACAATTGAGTTCAAGATAACACAACCGGATCTAGACGGTACCAGTCCGTACCGGTCTGAGATCAGACAACATAAAGAATGAGTTCAACTTAAATTAAGTACATCGATGAAGATGTTGCGAGAAACTGAAATGGCTAATGATAAATACTGCAAGTAGCAATGACTAATAATGTAACATAAGATAAGTACAGAAAAAAAGTTTCATGAGTTGAATGTAAATCACTAGGGAATCGGGACTCCTCCATCACAATAATAATAATAATAATATTAATAATAAAAATAATAATAATAATAACAGTAAGAATAATAATAATAAAAATAATAACAATAATAATAATAATAATAATAATAATAACAATAATAATAATAATAATAATAATAATAATAATAATAATAATAATAATAATAATAATAATGATAATAATAATAATAATAATAATAATAATAATACTAAGAATAATAATGATAATAATAATAATAATAATAATAATAATAATAATAATAATAATAATAATGATAATAATAATAATAATAATAATAATAATAATAATAATACTAAGAATAATGATAATAATAATAATAATAATAATAATAATAATAATAATAATAATAATAATAATAATAATAAAAATAATAATAAGAAGAATAATAATAATGATTTTAATAAAACCACTAATAACACACATATTTATCAGAACCATCAGCACGGAAAACCTATGAATTCGACTGAACTGACACAAAATTCAGATCCGCTAAACACAAACTTACCTACGTTAACAAATGTGAACACACCTTTACCACGTCTACACAGACAGAACGCTCTTCATTTTAATACAGAACCTATTGTTTTAAATAACTCAACTCAACCAACAGTAACTAATAATCGAAATATTCAAATAACTCCACAACAATTGGTCAACATTGTTAGACAATAAAACTCACAGAGACTACAACAAACCAGAAATGCTCCAACCCCTAACTATTTACAAGCAGCGTCAACACAAACGCCGTCACCTGTAGTTCGCAAAAATGCACAAATGATATACCTATATTTAGGTGGCTCGGTACCTATGCAACAGTCTTTAGGGTACTACATTTGATGGTACTGACCTTACTTAAACAAAAAAAGATTTTCTAAATAATATCACAGCAAACATGGTAATGACAGCAGGACTAGAGCAGACTGATTCATCATATCATGAAGCATGAATCCTGAAACGAATTGCCATGATGCAAACGACCTTAATCGGACCAGCACAACAATAATATTCACATCTTCCACTTGACATAAAAAAGAATTGGCAAGCGTTTTGCCGCAAAATTCAAAAAACATTCGATATTCAACAATCGCAAACACAAGCTAAATTTATATTAGGGAGCATAACACGTGCCTCTTGTGAACAAATAAAACAGTAGCACTCAGAATTGAACAAATGAATTGAAAAGCATATGTTTAACAATGCTCCAGATATGTGTAATGCAGAAATAAATGACGCACCTGTCAAAGCACTTGATCCCCAATTAGCCAGAATAGCTCTAAAAAGATTGAGAATCACAAATCAACCGAACTAGAACCACAACATCCTTTTGCACAATTAGTGGAAAAAACACACCAAGAAGATATCACAAGAACACAAATAGATAAACATAAACCTAATACAAATTCCACTTTTTCTTCCTCAATTAATAACCTCTCTTTAGATATTGATCATCTCATAGTAGTTGATATACTCATGATGGAACAAGATATTGCTTACGGGATCAATGTAGTACGACATAAGTACTCAAATAATCCAAATTGTAAAGAAAAATCACTCTTCCTCAAATTTTGCAAGAAATGTTCACGTTCAGGACATAGCATTTCCACATGCCCGAAACCACTCGATAAAACTAGTTTTCAAAAGCAACTTTTTAATCAAGCAATGAAAGGTAACAAAAACCTTCCAAACAAACAACTAACATCAAATAAGATTCTCACAATTCTCACAATCAAATCAGCCCGAGCAAATTCTCACAATCTAACTCGAAACCTTAAAACGTTAATAGCAATTTTAAACCACCCAGTAGAAGTGGTTCATCATACCCAAGACCATCAAATTCTTTGAACAACTCTAACTATAACTCTAGACCACGGTCACCTCACTAAAATAGGGATGGAGTTCGTTCAAGACAACCATTCTCACGTAATCAACTTCGTAACGTCAGAAAATATATTAACTAACTTTCAGATCAGGAACCAACAGACAGCACAACTTCTAACACTGAAAATACGGACACACAAAATGTCTCGGAGGAAACACTCCTCTAACAACAGTTTAATGACTTAATTTTAGAACTAAAACAGGATACCCAGGATGAATATTTTAATTGCAAGGAGGACAGTAATTTTCTCACAGAAGAATACAATTTTTCTACCTCATGTAAAGGTAATATTTGGGTACTCCCACTAACAATATATACACAACAAACATCCGACCACCCAAAAACCATTTCCCCAACACAATAGAATTTCTACTATATTCTGGCGCAACACTTAATGTATTAGAAAAAAAACACTTGGAATGAAATTAAAGTATATCCCAGCTTGCAGTCAAAAGCATCAATATTTGTTCTCTCAGTAGCAAATAATTCTTAACTACAATCGAACAATAAAACTTACCCTATATCCAGATGTATCAGAGAGTAAAACTCTCAAGAACACTTCGTTTACACCCACTTTCCATGTATCAAACACAAAATTCATTATCCTAGGCGCACCTTCCCTAGAGGTACATGTTGACTCAATCATATGTTCATCTCACACACTTGAGATTAATGATAATAACGATATGAAATCAATAAAGATTTAATGACTCTTCAATTAAACCACCGCGTATTATTCAAGGTAATTTCCTGTAATTGGTGATCACTCAGTGTATTTCAAACCTTCCGAACACAGAATCTCAAATTATTCATTAACCGCATATAAAAGTAAAACAAATATGCAAACGGTACTATCCTTTACACGTCTGATTTTTCATTTACACCACTACGGAGAAATTTGTTCTTCTCAATATTGGACATAAACAAATTGATTATCCTTTTTATTCATATAACCAAATATTCATTCAAAATCCCTTGAATCACCCTCTTACCTTTGTAGAGTGAATAATCGGATACGCACAACAAGACGTATCACTAAATGATTTACAAACAACAGAATATCGCATTAATGAACTCACAGAATTCATGGATGCTTATAACTCAAAATAACTTACACAAGGTATATCAGAAACACTTTTTAAAAAAAATTTAATGTTTAAATCTCACTAAACAGCAGGAACGCGAGTACAAATCACAACAAAAAAAAGTTTCACATACCATTTGACGTATCAAAATTCACAGAATTTGATAGAGAGTTTCTCACTATGTTCAAATTCGATTATACAAAATTGACACAAATACAATTTCAAGAATTAGCACAACTCTTCACACGATTTAAGAAAGGCTATGCAACATCTATATTAATTCGATATGGGCAAAATTAAAAGAGAACTAAATCACCGCCTAAAAGCAACAGCAATATTTAAAAAGCAAAGAGCTACTCGTATTCTACTTCAATTCGAAGATAGAGTACAACACCAGCTCGACATTTTGACACATTTGGGTATTATAGCACCTGTAAATAAAGATTACTTCATCACGGGAAACACCTTTATCAATCCGGTAATTATCTTTAAAAAAGGAGAATTACTCAAACTCGTTTCAGATGCTCGTCAAATAAACACAATGATTAATGAAACGGAATGCAGCGGACCCAAAGAACCAATTCAAATTATATTGACACGTATTAAAGGACCAATTTTTTTTATAGCTTATATGAATAGTGCATATAACCAAATGCCACTCAATAAACCATCTCAAAGACTCACAAATTTTCCAAGAGCTGGACATCACTACTGTTTTAAACGCCTATTTTACGGCATTTTAATCGGCCCAGCAGCTTTTTCGATCTTTATGAGTAGCATTTTTAAACCACTCATTCGCAAAAATAAAAGTATAAGATATCTGGATGATGTTTTCATTCAAGATACCACAACAGACACAATGTTACAAACAGTTGCTCAGCATCATAACAATTGCAAAAAATGAAAATTTCAAAGCCGCTCCATATAAATTCTTCTTTTTCTTGGACTCACCTAAGTTTTTGGGACTCAAAAAACAGGATAATCTCATACACCCACTCGAATCCAAGATAGACGGATTTTTAAAATTACAAAAACCAAAAAATAAAAAAAATGCAAAACTACGTCGGATTTCTTACATTCATTTCAAAATATATCTATAATTTTTAAGTCATTCTCAGACCTTTATATCTCCAAATCCGGGATACAACAGACTTCAAATGAACTCCAGAACTACAACAAATATTTGGTAGAGTAAAAAAGCAACTTACAGACGGAACACTCCGCATCGCAATTCCTAACTCAAAAAAACCTTTCTATATTCTCTGTGATACCTCTGACTATAGCATTGGAGCTGCACGTCTTCAAAAAAATCAATTTGGAGTTAGTGTCAGCAAACTCTCGCTTATTTTCTACCACAGAACTTAGATTTTCAAACATTCTTCGCGAATGCCCAGCAATTACTTATGCACTTTAAGAATATGAGTTCCTTATCCAAGGATCCATACACTCTATTATTTTGTACACTGATCACAAACCACATCTCTTCTTATTCACTCAAAAGAATAAACCAAACCACAGAGTTTATAAGTTTCAATTCATTTTAAGGAAAATTCCAAACTCACACAGAGGTTGCACATAAGGAAAAAACCTTTCACTTCCGGCTTTATTAAGTCGTTCACGAACGACCACAACACAAGACGAACACCATCTGAAAAAGTTGAGATTCCAGACTCTATTAAATTCTTCATGAGAAACAGTCAAATCAACAACCTATACAGTGTCACTATGCTGTATCAAAAGAATACGTTACTACAGCATCTACAAACAATAATGTAGAATGATCACACTTTCCAATTTATTTTGAGATTAGAGATAACAATTTCAAAGTAAAATTAGTAAATGATCTCTATCTTGTACCGTTTTGTACCGCGAATTTCAAACCAAAGCCCAACTTTTGGAACACATACATCAACACAAAATACAACAATTTAAGCACAATCACTTACTCCCAGAAACTTACCCCATTAAACAACACACGGATGTCACAATGAACACAAATAAAACCGAACCATTCACCCAATCCAATCAAGATGCAAACTACGCTGAATTAGAAAAAGACCATAAAATTTTCACTCCCGGTGATGGATGATTTTATACCAAAATATCCAAAACTTTATAATTGTTTTTATAGTGAACAAACAACTAAATGAAACACTTCTTTATGAAGCGCAACAACAAGACCCAGCTATTAGACAACTCCTCCTTTAGAAACGCTATAAAAATTACCCCTCCATTCCTTAACTAACCACGCCACAAAGGCACTTACAGTGTTATTTGATCACTGCATTTTCAAATTTGGAATACCAGACATTTTAGTAACCGATAACGGAAATGAACATCTTAACGGAGAATTTGCACACTTTTGCCGCACAAATAATGTACAATATGTACCAAGAACGCCATAGGCACCATGGTCTAATGGACTTGTTGAAAATAGTAATTGCCAATTAAATACATTTCTTTGCACAGTTCTAGGCACACAATACGAAACATGGTCACAAAAAGTAAGAGTATTTCCTTTTGCATTCAATTCACAAACTAGAGCCAATATAAATCTCTGACCATATGAAATTTTATTTGGCCAAAAACCAAAAGCACCCATGATGTTTGACCTATCTTCCACTATAGATAGCTTCGGAAATTGTAAACCTTCACAAATTTCACCCTGCCATTCTCTACCTAACCATACACATACTGATTATCTCGGCCATCACACACAAATTAAAAAATTACAGAAAGGAACCTTTGCAGATTGGTTTCTCAATCGTGAAAAGATACACTCGGAAGTTTATAATGACATTCACAACTAATTAAACCAAAATAAACATTTACGCACGTTTATAAATAGCCGTTTTTAAACAGCGCAACCACTTAAAATTCATACGTATTTTTTTGTTATAAATAAAGCCACTCAAATCGGAAAATCAAAAAAGATCCAACCACAAAAAATTGGACCTTATAAAATAAGTGACACACCCACGTTGGTTACATATAAACTAGAAACTTTCTATGGTAAACAAATCACCAGTCACAGAAGTAACATTGTACCTTATTACCCGAAAGAACTCTTCGTTCGACAACAAATGGAGAAGTAGTTCTAACTATTAGGAGTTCTCACAAAAATTCACTATTAAGACTCCATCCCAAAAAACCGAATATTACCAAGTCGAAATCTGTCTCGTTCAGTCTAGACAACCCAAGAACACCGTCTGCAAATGACAATTCCCCACACCACCTTGTAACTCGTTTGAAACACCCGACAGCACGTGGGAAAATTACACTACAAGAGACACTCGTCTTAGACGCCATTCGATGAAAAACTACATATTCTTTATACCACAGACAATAATTTCAGCTTCACGATTAACGAACATATAAGTAAATACACAAATCATTCTATATTCTGCGCAAAATCACTCTTCTCGCTTTAGATAGCCGAACAAAAGTTAGCATAACACGCTAAATACCTACTACATATAAAAATAAAAAAAGTACAATTCCCTCGTTCTCTTATAGGAGAGGGATAATTCGGATAGTTGTTTCACCTTTCTGCCCCGTAATATTACTTTCATTGGGAAAACTAATCACTCTCTTTAGTATAGTAAACAAAGCACACGGACTATCTCCTCACCTGCTACCCTAGCAGAACCACAAAAACCCCTCCATCAGGAAATGAAAGGGAGGGAATTACAGGCCATTCCCCAAGAAAATAATGAAAAAGAAATTATCTAAAAAATTAAGTTAACAACCGACCCACAGCTTGTTTCGGGAATCTCATTTATTTGCCAAGACATGATTGGGTAACTTTTCCCCCGAACAAAAAGTCGTTGTCAGGCTAGAAGATGTTGTCTAAAATCACTTCTCAGTCCACCGCTCTCTCAACCTAGTTGCTTCTTTGTCTCTTAAAACTTCTTTCAAAATCTCTCTTCAATACTTCATCTTGAAATCTGTCTTCACTCTCTTCTACACTCGCTTCAAAGTTAGAAAATTTTCTTCTAAGCCTCCTTCTCAATTTTACACTTAAAAAAATTCCTTTTCAAAGCTTTTCTCTCAACTCTAATCTTCACTTCTTCTCTCTCATTTCAAAAGAACATTTACACAGTACAGTTCTTTCCTAGCAATCTCCGATCAACAAAAAAACTCTGCTCCAAGTAGCACTCAGCTGAAACAGCAACACCAACTCTGCCTCTTTTCTCCACTTTTAATCTCACAACACTAAAAGCAACTTTATCTTCTAAACTGAACAGGTATGCACATTACTTCACAGCACAGACAGGAAGTACTATTTAAAAGAACACCATACGCAGATACTTTTTGTTATATTCAGAGTTTCAAACCTAAACAGATCCGTTTCCAAGATTTTTTCTACAATTTAGATGATATTTTAGACTCACACACTTGTTGTGAAAGGGTTTTCTACATTAGAGACTTTAATAACGAACATATTGCTCCTTTCTATCTACCAATTTTTCCACCTCAAGCAACACCCAAACATTCTGAACTCTTATATACTATATCGTATATACTATTAATCTTGACGCTATTCCAGCCTCGTACGATATAAAATATTTCAAAGAACTACTCAGGTTGGATGTACAACACCAACAAATTTTAAATCAACAACAGCAGCAAATCACAAAATGAAACTATATATCCACACACTATAATTTCATTCGAACAAAAAGACTATACGATTGCTGAATTGACCCACTTTGGGCCAGAGATTATCGTCACAATTGCGTCCTCTAATCAACAACCGAACACTAACCCAAGTGCTCCCCCGTCTCAGAATCACCTAGTTGCTCATACAGTGAACCGACTAAACAATCTACCCCCAAAAAGTCGCCACTTAAAATCTTCAAAAAATAATCACAAGCAGAAGAAACCAAGGAAGACCCATACTCAGTCCTTATTATTGCCAAATCTGCAGATAGACCTCATCCTACTGGATATTCCCCCAACTTTACCCCACAATCACTAATCCCGTATCCCCCATCAAAGTCAAACGCAAATACACCAAACACAAGCACAAAAAAAACAACAACAACAACAACAACCCCTCCAAATAAACACACAAACTTTGCTACCATATTCCGGTTTTTTATCTAACACACAACTTCAACCGACAACTATCATTCCAGCTCCACCACGCATGAACAGCACAAACTGAAATATTTCATTATTCAGGCACTCCACAATATTCCACTCAACCTATAAATTTTGACAAATTAGATAAATCTCACAGCTTTGAATTGCCACAGCCAATTCACACTGTCTCAAATATTACTGATACACCACAAGATATCAGTTTAATTTCAGACACTTTTATATCTGACCCACTTAGATCTCATTTTTCTTCACCTACTCCATCACAAATTGCGTATAACCCCTTTAATACGCCACAAGGACCAATCTCCAATATTGAACGCTTACTCCCACAAGCACATTGAAATCACTCTTTTAATATAATTACTTCATCACCATTTTTTTAAAAGTCACTGCCATTCATCTTCCAAGGTACTCCACCTATAATCACGCTAAGCTGTAATTCAGCTACACCTGATTCTGATCAACATTCTCACCACTGTATCGGAAAACACCCGGATACTATCAGAACCTATACAACTCCCCGCCCAAGTGCAATGGTTTTCACAAATTCGAACACTTCAAGTACGAGCCTATGCCATGCACGCTAAATTTAGCGACAAAGAAAGCTTCTGTCCCAAAATTGCACTTAAAAGGAGGCTTCAGGTTTGATCACCATAATTGGTATGTTAACAAAATGAAAAGACCTTTCTTTCCCGCAGAAATTGAAACTCGTAGAGAACTTGCACTCGTTGGTCTCATAAGTGAACACCACTACCACCCTCAAATAATATATTTTGATGTACTCGGTGACCCATGCTGACAAGCAGATATAGAAGCCAGACAAGCCCGTTTTCAACTTGATCGCTATCGACCCGTTGCATTTCAACACGGAAGCATGGTCTATAACCCAAGGGACCATGAATGGATCCCAAAAGCAACCAATAACCCCTGGGCTAGTTGTCCAGGTAAAAATTCTGAACACGAGTATCATGTAATTAACACACTAGGATGGTATTAACTTCAATTAACAAATATCACACTCAGTTTTTGACGTCAAATCAGAAAGCATTACTACGCATCACCCGTTTATCGTAAATCTCAAAAGTACGAATTTTTTTAGAAAAAAAAAACTGGTTTGCTGCTGAACACCCGAGTGCACAGATTGATGCACACCTCGACTATATGGTTAGCCGAGTGTTATTAGAAATGGATCACATGGGTCTTTCTATTTACAAAATCTTTGCGATCTCGACCTCGATCTTAAACAGACCGCTTTTTTCCTATTAACACAAAAATTTCCACTCGTAGGATAAGTTATCACAGGACGGCGACACACATATGCTACACTAAAAAATGCCAACGTATTTTCACTCTTCTAATGTAGAGTTGTTTCATCACCCTTATATGTATTAGAGAACCAATGTTTTGAACGCATTCCTATCTATTACCAAAATAAACTACAATTCGTAGATCAAGTCCCACGTCAGACCTTCCTCTGGTCTGTTAAAGCACCATGTAAATCTGATTTTTTTGATCAACAAATTTCACTTGACGCAGATGGCGATGACACATATCGCTTAACACCCTATCCAATTAAGGCGCGAAACCCCGTTAAGGCCGAGAAATTTCACACCTGACGAAGTAGAAAACCGCTTCATCCACGAAGATTTTACCCCACAACAACTCGGCATATACTGTAAACACGACTGGACCAAATCTATAGATAAGATGAAAATTAACCAATAAGTCGATGACGCAGCAGAGAAATTTGAAGTAGCACAAGTAGTAAATTTTGCAAATCTTGCAAAACAAGCACAATTACAAGCACAATTCTCACAATTACAAATGAATATAATAATTATTTCATCAAACTCTTTATTACCGGAAAAAAATTCACCCTCCACCGTCTTGACTGGCGTGATTTAATTAATGGCAACTATTTGAAAAAATCGCTCATAGGAGTCTTCGGATACCCTTGGTACGTTTTAAAGAAATAGCCATAATATGGACTGTTTTTAATTTTTTAGAGTGCCTATTTCGCCTATTTCGTAGTGCATTTAACACATACAATCTTAAATCACTCTTAGGCCCCAATATCACATTGGCTAAAATCATCACCTCCGCTTTCTTTCAATTGACTCACGTAAAAACCCAGACATTCAATCCTTACAAATACACACTTTTCACCCAACTAAACGTAAACGCTCCCATGGTATTTCCTTCTCTCGAGACTCTTTTCTTGATGATCCTGACTACCAGGAAATTCCAGAAGAGCTCATCTTGAATCTACCTGGCACTCGTATTAAACAATTTTTTGTTTTAGCGACTCCACTGCAGCCCAAAAACACAGGAAGGAGGTTCACAGATCCCTCCGGATGTCAACCAAACGGCATAAATCCTCATCATGCTAGAGGTCGAGGACATTCTGCCCCCCCCTCTCCCCGTTGCTGCTACCACCTCCAATACCCGAGCCAGTTTGTGAAATGCAACATCAGCCCTCTTCACGATGGCTCAATATTCCTCACAACCACAATCTGTGCTCATTCAGGGAGCTGCTCATTCAGGGAGACAACCAGGTGCCACAGCCACCTCCACTCTTCTACACTGCACACACAGCACTCTCTACGGGTCTCTGGATCACAACCACGACGGCAACCACTGGTTTACCCACCACCTTTGATTTCAACACCGCACACACATCGTCCACCCGTACCTTCACCGCGGTACGGCCTGACAACACCGCCTCTCAGGCCACAACCGTCCTTCCCTCAGTCACCCACCTACGATCGACCAACGTCGACGGACAATAATCCCTGCACGGAGACTGCACATGGAATCTATCCAGCCCGCTCTTCTCCGGTTGGGGGATAGAAAGGTGGTGGGGGGGGGGTTTGCGATGTAGTTTAGATAATTAGGCGTGACTTATATAAGAACAAAAAATCAATGACGTTTTCACCTTGAAAATTAACAGCAGCTCCTAATTACTATACATCACAAACGAAGCTACTGTAAAAATCCAATGGCCGAAAAGAGAAAACAATCAAAAGCGGAGGTATATGCTCGAACAGAAAGAAGTCAAAATTCAAGTCATGAACCAACCTCCTTTCTGCTAAAAAAAACCCCGTAGAATCTCAATACTCCTCTTCGAGTCGTAAAAACCTGTAGAATATCAATACTTCTCATCGAGTGGTAAAAAACTTGTAGAATCTCAATACTCCTCTTCGAGTCGTAAAAAGACCGATAGAAGACCAATACTGAGTATATAATTCCTCACATGCCTCACTGAAGAGTGATGGAACAACAATACAAAAGAGCCCTGCTTGTCACAGGAAGAGATCTAAAATGCAAAAAAGTATTTTGGTCAGATTTGTACGTCGATTACGTACAACTATGCCAACGTGATCTCATGCCGGCGTACAAGAGGTCCAAAACTGCAACTGAGTTCATCAGTGACGAAATGATGGAGAAAATTAAATATCAATTAAAGGTTAGAGAAAACTAATTATCTAAGATCATGGGTGAGCTGGCCACAATTTTGGCCGTGCCAGATTCATTTGATCACCACCGGACCAGTGAAGCAAGGCCATATGTTGCAATTAGAGTTGTTTACTCTAAAAATATCACGATTCGATTCACTTTCCAAAAAGGTAGACATCTATGCACTCGAGTGCAATTGGTTCAAGGTTTTACTCTCATTCAGCAAAAGTGACAGCTTGGTCAAAAAAATAGTTTGATTCCATTTACTTCCAATTAGTTCTGTGTTGACTATTGAAACCAACCATGTTTTTGCAGAGCAAATATACTAAATTTTCTCTAATATTGATGTTGTCACGAAGAAACAAAAGGAAAGAGTGATCATCTTATGAATATTCAGACAATTGAACAAAAATAATAACAGACTAACAGGCGGTGGGAATTTATTGAGATATGAACAAAAAAGCACTCGGGCGGCCAATATAAATAGAACTAAATTCATTACCAATTAGGGAACAAAAGAAGTAAAAAAATTTATTCAACACTTTCTTATCATATTGCCCCTTTAACAACAAAAGAATTATCGTAATTCAATTACAGTCTGTTAAGTATAAATTAGTGTATTAAAGACGTAAAAATATGGTCGGTATTAAATAGAACTTTTGCTGGTAATCATTACTAGTGATAGTTAACAATCTAGAAAATAGATGAATGGTCAGTCTGTCTTTATGACAGGCCCCTATCATAAAGACAGGCCCCTATCATATCGAATTAGTTGAGTTATGTCGACGTGGTATTTTATACAGGGGTTTCCAGATGTTCAAAGCCGTAAAAATTGGGGGCATTAAAAGTAGCTAGACTTTTAATTACTACTTTAAGAAATAGTTACTTCTGAATGAACATCTGGTCTGAGGATTTTGCGATAGAAGGTTATGTTGGTGTGGGATCTCTAATAGATCTACCCTATGTTTTCGTTTTGGAGGCCTTCATTGAATTGGTCAATGAGACACCGAACTGACACTGAGCTCCGTCTACAAATTTAAGTTTCCTCCGTTCCATTCTTTCTCTATTGCCCTTGTAGGTGTCGCTTTCTAAACTTCGGTAGTTGTCTCGTTGTTGTGCATATTCCAAAAGAGGAGTTGCACCTTGTATTCTTGAAACATTTTTTGCGAGGTCACTATTCATCACTCGTACGTGTGGCTTGGCAAGCTCATTAAATGCAATTGTAGTTGGAGATACCTCTTCCACTACTGAGCCGGGTGCTAGGACCTCGTATAAGCCGTCAAGGTTATTAATTGAATGTCTGCAGCTTTCCGGCCAATGTCACTTGCAGTGAGGTTTCGCTCCGCGGTATTGGGTTTGATAGCTTGGAGTGGATAACGAAATATGAGTTTCATTTGACACACAATAGTCAACGTGTAATTTTGAATAGATATTTTTGTGACTGTGGAAGTTATGTTTGAAATTTACTTGATTTGATATAAGTGCTGTTAAATTGGCATTTGAGGCTGCTATATTCACTTATTTAGTGGTAAAAAAAGTGAGATATGATTGAAACTTGAATATAAATTTGCGATTTTGTTGTGAACTCAGGAATTAGTTCCAACTACAAATTCACTGTCTTGATTAGGAGCCACGACTTTTTTTTCTCATTTGACTTCAAATGAAATTGACCAGTCCCATTTTGCGCCTGGACGATGATCAATATGAAAGTCAGACGGTAAAATCTATCACTCCAGCGAGTCAAAATGCACTTTGAAGATTTTGTTGAACGATGTTTTATCATGATTGATAAAGTGCTCTATGATCAGGTATAATAGAAAAAAGGTTTTTCGAAATTTAGTTTTTGAAGTATTTCGCAGACCAAACCACACCTAGTGAATCTTGTTCATTTACACTATACCGTTTTTAACTTGAAGTTAGGAAACGTGAAGCGAATGCAATTGTTTTCCAGCCATCTACCGTTTGCTGTCTTAATGCGGCTCCTAAGCCGTCGCTTGACGCATCAAACTTAAATCGTGATGCTAAATTGGAATTAGATTGTGCGTTTTGGTTGAGTCTGCTATATGTTGCTGAAATTTTTTGAAATGTTCAACGAAAATCATTCCTCTTTTAAGTAATATCCGAAATGGATGACAAAAGTGGGCAAGGTTTGGTAAGAAGTTGCTTTTGTGATGTACAGAACCTTAGAAGGAAGGTTATTTGTTCAAGCCCGTTAGTGAGTTACGTAAAAATGTAGCTGCAGTTTTGCTTCCGAGGGGCGAAAACCCCGATTTGTTTAACTGATATCTGAGCCATCCGTTTTTGGATTAACCAAGAGGCATTTAGATAAAATGATTCTACGATTGTCTGCTACTAGATCCGTATGATCTTCTAAGGATCTACAACTTACAATCAGAATGTCATTGAGAAAACAATTAGTATTTTGCGGTCCTACTGAATTAGAGTCCATCGCTTCTTGGGACTCAGTAAGCATGTCTAAAGCAAAAAAGATTTAGATCTGTAGGTGCCATTTGGTTCCAGTTACAATATTAAAATAGCAATTTTCTACTGTATTCGGCTGTTAATTTTGTTATTTGGACGCGCATTGCAATTCCAAATTCGGAAAGTATACTGTATGAGATGATTGAAATTCGTAAAAACTTTTAGCGATAGGGTCCATTAACTTGCCAATGTTCGGCATTTGCTATTCATTTTCGTGTATGGAGTTGTCTAAAAGATTACTGATTGATCTAATTTTACTGATTGACCTTGCAATTCTCACAATTGGCGAGATATAATTTTGATCTGAACAACTATCCAATTTTTCGTACGTCCGTCACAATTTACTTTTCGCGTTTCGGTTTTTACTTTTGACTGCAAAATAATTTGTACTCTTCACCCTTTCTAATATGTAGGAGTAGATTGTTTTTGAAATTTTGACGAATTACGAATTTTTTGGCTGACCAATAATAATCTTAAAGTCAAACGGTAAAATTTATCAATCCAAAAGTCAACCTGCTGTAATAGGATTTATTAGAACGATGGTCTTTCAATATTAACAAAGTTGGTCTATGATCAGTAATAACATAAAATGAATTTTCAAAAAGGAAGTATTTGAAATATTCAGTGGACCACGCCTAGTATTTCCAGTTTAAATTTACTTTATCGTTACCCTAACCAAAACCACCATTGATACTTTTTCTACAGTCCTTTTTGTCGCTCTTTAGTTTGGAAGTTTAAATGTTATTATTATTACTGTAGATGTACAATTGTCATCCGATGACGGATGATTAGAGCCGGAATCAGGGTTATAATTTTCATGTAATTCATCAACTTTATCATCTTCACATGGTGTTGTCTCTTCCATCTCCACCATAATAATCCACTAGTTTGATCCTTTATTTTGGTTTTGGACTTAGGGTCGTCTACAAAAATTTTTGCAAAATAGTTCTGTAAATTACAATTCAGACAGTTTTTTCCCTATGGTGCGCACAATTTTTTGTGTTCAGATTCCAAAGATTGACCTTAGTTTTGGCATTTCTGATCGCTAAGTTTTATCCCGAACCAATTATTCTTGTTTATCATCAAGGGCACCGTTATCTTCAATTTACTTTAAACCTTCATATCAATTTTTCACAGATAGATTTTTAATTTGTTTCCTCATAAGAAACTGTTAAAGGTCGATAGTTATGCTTCTCTTTTTGGTAAAAAGCAGTTTCCATGGCATCTCATAAATTAAAATCCCATAATTATTTCTAGGGATTTGTTGTTGAACAAGCGGCGCCCCTCCACACCTAAACACAAAGTTTTTGATCAGTGACTTTCCACGGCTTGTGTCCACATAAAATTCTTTGAGCTGCTACTTTCGCACATTTGTTTTATCATACTGCTTTTAGTTGGGCCTTGCGAAGCTGGCGTTCACGTTTGTATTGTAGTTTTGCCTGTTCTATTTCTTCTTCATTTATAGGTACCGGTGGCAAAGTAACTATTGTGGTTGGTGGTTGTAAAAAAGTGTCCTTTTCAATTCCTTATGCAGCCAAAAATGCCAAATAAGTTTTCCATCTCTCCCATCTCAATGATGTATCGAAAAACACTTTTTTCCACAAGTGCTCTGTGCCAAGAGATGATTTTCCTGAAGCGCGCACTGCTGACTGCGCCATGTGGTGACTATTGAAATGAACTGTGTTTCCCCAGCGTGAGTTTATTAAATTTCGGAGAGGTGAAAACGCGGTGCGAATCCAAGATTCAAAAATTTCTTTTATTGATGCTCTCAATCTTATGAAACCTAAATTGTTATGCAAGATTGAATCGCGCTACTTGACGCGAATAAAAGAAAAGAATGATAGTCTGATGAGTAATCAAGCTTGATCAATTGAACAAATTTAATATCAAACGGCGGGAAATTATTGCGATATGAACAAAGAACATTCGCGGGTTGAAGGTAATTAGAAATAGTTTTATTAGCAATTAGGGAGCAAGTGATCTAAATAAATTATATCCAACATTTATGTATCACAATTTTTATGGAGCTTTCCAGAGAAGTTTCTATAAAAATTGGACAAAACAACCGTCTTTTTGAATAATCGTAGCAAATTTTCAAAAAACCACAATTACAATATTGAAAAGATCTTGAAAAAATCTGAATTTTATCTCTTTTATCCAATTGTTTTTGGTTCTTTTTGAAATAGAAGAAAAGGTCAGTTCTTCCTCAATAAAGAATATTAGACAAGAAAGCAACACAGGCAAAAACGATGGTGAAAAACTTCAATGGTTGTAATACTCCTGGAGAAGATGAATTGAATTGAAAAAAGAATCAGATCTTGAAATCTATGTAGCTGATAGCCCTAACAAGTGATCATTTTTTTAGGGGCTGTACTTAAAAACTAAATTTACACTAAATTTCAAAAGTGCACTAAATTTCAAATGAAAAGCACGTTTTTATATGTTGGAGTACTTTAAGGTCTGGCACTGTTAAAGAAAGATCTCTCATCTGAAGTCAGTCCGGTTGGTGTGGTGAATGTCCATATTTTGTTCTGTTTGGTCTGATCCATACCCTTATTTTGGTCTACTTGGTCTGTCTTACACGCATAGTTCCTGTCAATATCTTTTCAATCAAAATGTAGTGAGAATGCTATTGTGACTGGTGCCTGTTTTTAGACTAAATATATGGTTGCCAGCATCTTGACAAATCTTAGTAAATTGATGAACTTAGACTAATTAGAGTATTTTTTACGAATTATAAATGATTTTGTACGGTAATTGAGGTTCAACTCCCGTTAACATGGATATTCGCCCAATTAATCAAAGCTGAATTTTCCCAAGTAGCTGCATTTTTAAATTCACCTTGAATGGCGGCTTACCAAAAAGACGTTTTTTGCATTTCGTTGTTCGTAAAAATTAGACACTGAATTGAGTGCAAGTATAATGAAGCTTCTTCACGCAAGTCGAGTAAATGAAAAGGTTAGGTTACAGATACCGTTTTTCTTTAAAAACCCATTTTGCTTCCAGTAGAGAAAAAAGAGTAAAGCTCAATGCGAATGTTGTTTAAGTCTTTCAAAGTGAAAAATGGGCTCGGAAAATTTAACTTGTGTATCAATACACTGAAACTTATCACATTAAGCAGGAAATGTTTACTCTATAGTCAATTTGCAATATAACCACTACAAACATGCAAACGGTTAAAACTATGGTGTTCCAAATGATATTAGGGATTTGATGGGAACATTTGATAGTGCTACCGAAACACACGAATTGCTGAGGTTTCTCTCTTCATTTCATCGGAATTTCCTCTTAGCCTTGCAATGTTCTTTCCTCAACAGACCTCTTTTGGGGCTGATATTATTAAGACAAGTAAAGTTGCTACAATTATGGGATTCTTCGGTTTATCTCGTGACCTAGACGTCGAACCTGTTTCTGTTTCCTTAATCGATCCTTCATTTTGCTCAATATGTGTTCCTCCATTCGACTCCCCATTCTGTTCAATTTGTTCACCTGATTCCCTCAAACACTCCTTTTGTACTTTTCTCTCGCAACTTCTCCATTGTCCAGGTTCATTCTTGCACATTTTCAGGAAATTCTCTTTCGGGAACAGTGGGTCCCACTCTGGGGCCCATGGAATTGGATCAAAAACACATTGGTATAACTTGTACTCTGTTACTTTGGAACAGTTGGAGGAAACACAGCCGAACCTTTGTGTTGAGGGTCTGATCCAATGTCCAACGAACATTGCTAACCCCGAAAGCTCAATATTATCTCCCTGTTTGCCTCTGTAGCAATTAAGAAGTTTATTGAGTTCATCTTCGTCTGCTGAATACTCGTACTGAGATGTGAAATTCAGATAACCTTCGTCCAGCATGTTCTTTAGTTGCTCTGCCATGTTTGCAGACTTGTTCTTAGACAGCACAGATACGAAGAGCAGTTGGGATCTTTTCCGTTTGTGCCCCCCCAGTACGTTATGCGCCCCCCAGTTGCAGAGCACGTGCCATTACATAGTAAATCATCATAGTGAAAATATGGCACGTGCGTCTGGGGGTTGCAAATAATATGCGCCCACTAAGCTGGGGGGGCACAAACGGAAAAGATCCAGCAGTTCATAAGATGTCTGCTTACCATTACAGTGCTTTTTACTATCATTGTCTATAAGTGAAACCGAAGCAAGGTCCCATGTCAGATTGGATATGTTGGCATTGTTTCTGTGCTTGTTGAAGAAACTCATGAAAACAGACTTTTCTTCCGGGTAAATATGGTTGCTGTGATCAAGTGAGACATTTGAACAGAGTAGAAATGTAACACAGCTGCAAAAAGTTGACCCGAATAAAAATAGTTGCATTGCTTCACATTCAAATTTTAGTTGCCAAATCCAGATGGCTCTTTTTGAATGATAAAACAAAATTTGGATCTTTTCCGCTTCTGAACCTGCCCCAGCTTAGTGGGTGCATATTAACTGCATCCCCAGACGCACGTGACAAATATTAACAGAATGATTTACTGATTTACTATGTAATGACACCTGTTCTGTAACTTGGGGGGGGGGGGGGGGGTTGGGTGGGGTGGTATAACGCACTTCGGGCGGGGGTGCATAAGGGACTGGAATTGAGGGTGGGGGGGGGGGCACAAAACGGAAGATCTAACGTGCAAAGATCCTGAAGATTTATTTTTTAATGAGTTTCACGCAAACAGTTATCAATGACTTCTTTTATGAGTGGGATGTGATTGTTTCCATAACAACAAACAAAAACAACTTTGTGAGTCACACTTTATCATTGACAGCTGACTTAATGACTTCACTTCTGACGAGACGTGATACACACAGAAATGTTCTGTCACCCGTTAGCGTTTAATATCCTGGAAAATGCAACGTAGATTTACTAATACAAATGCATGACATTCCTAATATTTTCTTAGGAACAGCTTCATCTACGCAAAGCAGTCGAAAACGGGCTCTTTCCCACTATAGTGCGCATTCTGATATAGTTATTTATCATGATGGGGGAGGGGCTATAGGTTACTTGACAACTAAGGTGAGGGAGGGCAAAGAGCCAGAAAGCGTTTCTGAACGTTTGCAAGACCTCTGCTGCCATATTGGCAGGGATTCTTCAACAATTCTGCAAATTTAGAGCATCTTCCTCTTTTTCTGAGCCTCTGTTCTTCTTTAAAATATCAATGATTACATTTCATTCTCCAGTATTTAAATTTGTAATGGTGCCTAAAATGTATTTGTCAGAAAAAATAAATAGAGTCAATGATGAAAATATTGTTACAGCTATAAAAATGTTTCATTTCAACTAGAAACTACTGCAATATTTCATCTCAAGAATGTGTTTCAATTATTGTTGCATTTATGTTATGGAATGAAGGATTTGTTACCTCAGTTGACTCTAGAATGCAAACTAGAAAAGGTTAAACTAACTTTTATCATCTTGATTTCAATTGATTGTGAGTCTTTTAAAAGACACGGCCAGAACTATTTGTTAGCTCATTCATTCCCTTCACTCTGGCTGCATTCAACCTATTTAAGGATTTCCTAATCAAGGAGGGAGGTGGTCATTAACAGTGCCATTGTTTCTCGCTGACATAATAATTTTTTAATATAATATTTATTCCATTCGGCTATTTTTTTCGTTTAATTTATCTGAAATTGTTCTGCGTATATTGAAGTGGAGCAGCTAAAGCAAATGCCAATATCAGAACTACTAATACCATTTTGAAGTCCACTTGAATTGTTTGTAATAAATTAGGATTAATATTCTTCTGTGAGCTGAAATGACAACCCTCAGTCATAGTCCCCGGATATTTATCTTTTGGGTCTATGAAATTAAAATTCATTTAAGGAATCATTGGTCTCCATTTTTTTTACTTTTAACCATGTGCTTACCTCAATGGGAGCACCGTTCTAACTGATTTCGTTAATCCTTTATCAGTAAAAAAAACGTCATGTTATAGAAGCACAAAACATACGGTCAATTTTTCTGCAATTCCTTGTAAGTTATTTCTTGTTAATGAGTCCAGTCCTTACCATTAAACTCACTTTCAGTTAAAAGCAGCAATTATGTGATTTTCTGATCATCAATTTTTCGCCGTTACATGTGACTAAATTTTAACTGAAAGTGAGTTTAATAGTTTGGACTGGACTCATAAACAAGAAATAACTTACGAGGAATTGCAGAAAAATTGTGCTGCTCTAATATTAGTCCAACGAGCTGAACTCATTTATGATTTCCATCTCCCAGGTCGAGATTTGGCAAAAATAATGTAAGATTAGCGGTGACTATCGGTGGAAAAAAACTTTTTTTTCACCACAAAGTGATCGCATCTTTTAGCCTTGAGAGCTTTGATAGCGGTGAATTTTTCTGAGATAAGCGTTGAATCTAGTGGTGAATATTTGTAAGATCAGCAACTCTGTAGGTAAATTTTCTTTCACCGCCTCCTGGTATCAATGAATTTTTTTTCACCGCATTATGCTGGTAGCGGTGGAAAAAAATTCTGCGCTACCTGCAGAATGCGATGAAAAGTTTTTTAGAGCTACCAACAGAACGTGGTGAAAAAAGTTTCAACGTTGATCCTACGATAATTCACTGCAATATCATTTTTTTTTATATTACCTGAACCAGAACGCAAGTTGATTTTTTAATCAACGACAATCTAGACAACTGCAGACATATTTGCTAATATTTTAGTATCAATTTTTTCATGACACAAACATCTTGCTCATTCAAAGTTTACCTTGCAGTTAGTAATTATCTGAGACAACTAGGGGTTTTCAAAGCAATATCACATTTTATCCCTATACATAGTGGAATTTTTTACTATAAAATTGGTTTGATTACAACAACTCCTTGAACCAATCGAAGAACACTTTCTTGGAAACATTTATTTGCCTATTTTTACTTTAAAAAACAAACATTTTTTTTGCAGAGAGCTTAGACCGAAAACATTGGTGTTTTTTACTCTCCGACCAATAGTGATTTTTGATTTTTGACCATGAGCTTGGTTTGATTTCAAAATTTATGTGACTAGATCAGAAAACTAATTTTGAAAGCAATTTGCTTCTTTCCTAGTACAAAGAGACGATACACTAATTTTTTTCCTAGTGAAAAAAGGCTAAAAACAACTTGCCTGTTAATACTCCCAAACATAGGTGATCATTAACATTGAGTTGAATTCTATCCAACTTCTCAGTGACCCTATAAAAGCAGATTTTTTTCGCTTATTTGAAAATTAAAAAAATACAAAAACCTATTTTTTTCAGCAGCAAACTTTAAATGTTGTAGTTGCGGTCTCAGTTATAAAGTACAAAAATAAATATCCTCAGATAGAGCTAACAACATCTTTGGTGAACATGCTTATCTTCTCTCCATAATCTATTATCTATTCCTAAGGTGATCCTCGATGAACAGCATGGCCAACATACCAGGTTACTGGTTATTCAGCGCTATTCTTGCATTTTTACAAACCACTATTCCAATGATGAATCTTTGTAAGGTTGAAAATAGCGATAAGTTTTTGTAAGGATGTCAATTTTTTCACCGCTAAATTTTGTTCACCGCATTAATCGCAATGAGCGCAAATCTTACACTTTATATTCAAATTCACCACAAATCTTACATACTTTATCAATTTTTAGCGGTGACACCTCGATACTGGTCGCTGAATGATTTCAAGCAGGAGGCTTATAATGCAAGATCGTGCAAAACACCCGGATCTTGCAACTTCCAAGATAAACGTTAATTTACAACAGACTTCAAAGATCTTGCGAGAGAAACGGTGTTCCTTTTCAGTTTTCAAAAATCTTGCGAGATTTGTATGAATTTCGTAAAAAAGAATAAACTTGTTTTGCTTTGAGTAGAATATATCGAAGAAAACCGTTGCAATTGGTCTGGGGGTGTTTGTTTTCTGTACAAAGTCTACCACAGAAAATGTTCCTAAACATCAGTTAAGTTATTCCTGCAAACCACTTAGTTGCAGATGTATTAAGTTGTTTGAACTTCGATATATTCTATTCGAAGCTAAACAAGTTTATTCTTTTTTAAGAAACTCTTGCAGAATTATATGAGCAGTACTTGAGTCGCATTGTTTATGCTCAAATTCAACACTTATTAATAGCTGATTTATAAACAAAAGTGCGTGACTGATTTGTGAATAAAAGCTTGCTCATAATTGGCTCATTAACACAATTAAACGTGCGCACAATTATTTTGAATAAAATTCTAATAATACAGAAAACAACTATATCGAATGTGTCCCATTTTGATGTATCATTTTCTACTACCATTTTTTCCTCAAATATGTGCTAATAATTTACATATATAGTTGTTTTCCACTTGTCAATTACAAAAGAAATTAAATTTAAAATGGGGTGTGGCGCCCAATCAAAATATGAAACGACAGATGTCGCCAACCAAAAACAGATTTCTTGCATGGTTGTTATGGCCAGATCGACGAACCAGTTAAACTGGACTGCAGACACAAAATATGGGGACCCAGATCAGACAATAAATGCTCAGATTATGTGATAGAGAAGAGGAAATGTCTCGTTCTAAACTGCAGCTACGAACTTCCACATTCATTCACAGCTGAAGATTTCAAATCGGCAGAGTATCCGGAAAAATTGGGAAGCGATGGAAGTGTTGGGATTGTATTGGAAACCAGAAGAGACGAAAGCGGTGAATTGACATCAGCAGGTTTCCACTTTGCATAATTTGAATTTGGATGAGTAACAAAATTGGATTTCACTTTGGTAGTGACGTAAGAAAGTTAACTCACTTAAAACCTTTGCCTGAGAAGGAGATGAATGTGCGACGAAACCTAACTTTGATCGGACTGACCTTAGTCACGCACAGAGATATCAGACTAAATTGGGCTGAGCACTGGTTGCGCCATGCCCACTGAGGTCCATAATGTAGTCAATGTCGGATTTGCTCAATATTGTCTCTTTTTTCCTCACTGCCCAGGTTTCGACCTCGACTTATGAAAAGACTTTATAATTCTAATAGGGGGTCCAATATTGACTATAAATACACAGTCCAGCTCCTAGTTAAAGTCGAGGTAAAGTCTTTTCATGGGTCCAGGCAAGGTCTTTTCATAACCAATTAAGGCCCAGCATGGTCTTTTCATGGGTCGAGGTCTAAACCTGGGTATAAGTAACTCATTTCTACGCGGTATCTAACAACCAATATACTATCAACTTGTCCGAAATGAGAGAAATCCTAATTGGTGTATAACTTCCGAGGTGACCACTTTGATACTAATTAAGGGTAAAGAAGACAAATAAGTCTTTGGATTTACTCTCAAGGATTTACAATTGTAATTCGGGCAAAGTTTTAGGCTAATTACACTTTGAAAAATGTGGGAATAGGTGACTTTCATCCGTGAATACTAGTGACAAAATGTCTGCCTGCGAGGGAATTGGCCTTTTCGTAGATTGGCCACAATGATCATGCACCCGGGGACCCCCGATTCAGAAAAATAGATAGGAAAAATGCCAGCTCAAGAAAAAGTTACTTAAAACTTAAAGAGCGATCTTTGATGTCCATCGAGTGAATTTTGGAACTGCTCTTTAAAAAGCAGTCCCTTGAAGGGTTTACTATCGCTTCTTTTTTTCTTCCGGAAAACACATTCAGTCACTACTAAGGTGAAAGATTTCAAATTGGCATTCCTTGGAAGCCGTGAAGGTGCTTGGAAACAACTACTTCTCAGCAAAAAGTCAACTAAAAAGCCTCCAGCAACGTCTAAAAGGGATCCAATTCTCAATCTGAAGTACAACCAGACACTTCAAACAACTTTGGAAAAGAGTTCTGTCAACCCGTTTGAAATGCAAAAACCACCTCCACTGTCAATATGCTACTTACCTCATCAACCTGGCTCAAATCAAACAAACTAGGAAAAATGAGAAGAATTGCCAACGGAGCATCAAAATTTCGTGGTGAATAATTGAACTCAAATCTGATTTGTTGAATGAATCAGTTAGTTGGAGATTTGTTGAGGATCAGAGATCATCATGTTGCTGTCTTATCAGACACCGAAGGGATGTTTACGCAAATTCCTGTGAGACAAAAGGACCAGCCTGCACTTCAATTCTTTTGGATAACAAACACCAATATTCGACAATTCCAAATTACTCGCTTAATTTTCCGTGTAAGTTGTTCACGTTTTTGAGTGATTTATGTGCTTCAAAAATGTGCAGAAGCTAACAAAAGCAAATTTGCAGCGGGCTACAACGGGATTAAACACCGCTCTTGCATGGATGATATGATCCAGTCTCTGCCAACAATTGCACAACCAAAAAATGTCGTTTCACAGACAACAAAATGCAAGAAGAATGATGGCTTCAAGTTGACAAAGTTTGTTTCAAACGAACCACATGTACTCGCCTAATTTTTTGCTGATTACAAAGACGAAACCAAGCAGACCAAATTTGTCCTGGGTCAAAAATGGAACTCAAATTTGGAGAATTTTGTTGTCATGTTTCGTGTACAACATTTTCCTAATGATGCAACAGTGTTTACACAAAGAACCTTCTCTCTGTCTGCTGTTCCACTGACAATTAGAATCGAAATGGTTCTGCAACAGATTTCGCAATTTGGACAAAAACTGAATGAAATGATATCACAAGATCTACACAATGCCCTCCAGAATGTTCTAAACAACTATTTTGCCAAGCAAGAAAATCAAATACCAAGAATAGTTCTTAATTTGGGCAAAAACACAACCAGACAACTTCACAAAAGCTTTTGGGTGCATCAATGGCAGCAATGGCAGTTTTTGCTTGCCATTGCATCATTAATAGTCGAATCAGACAGCTACAAGCCCCTATTCTCATCGTAAAATGGAAAATTGCTCACATTAAACAAATAAGCGTGCCAAAATTGGAATTAAAAGCTGCCGTTAAAGAAGTTCACCATCTACAAGTGATCCCAAACAAATTTACCCTGACACTCAATCAAATCTATCTCTGATCTAACCGCCATGTTGTTTTGAACTGAATAGCCTCAAAAAGAAGCAGAACGTTTTTCTTTCAAATAGATTGACAGAAGTTCAAAAAATTTTTTCAGCAAAACAATGGCATCATAACCTATCTCAACTCCGCTTCTTACGGAATTCGCGATCTTAAAACGGATGAAATTTAGCATAAATAGTAAGAGTCACTCATCGAAAACTTCATCGAAAACTTCGTCCACTTCCTCATCGAAAACGAGTAGTCATGAAATGAGATGAACAGATCACGAGCCTTATGTGTTGTAGCGACGAGGGTCTTTAAGACGCTTGAGCATGTAGTCGATTCCAGCAAATGTTCCAGATGGAACAAAGTTCCTCTGACAATTGCAGTAGTAAACAACTCTATTTATCGCGCAAAGAGAATGTGAACGAACAATCATCAGTACACAACTGAGGACATTCAATCATAAAAAAGTATCTCCCTAAACCAATTTCGGACAAGATAAGGAGCTTCACGCTTAATCCTGTAGTCGATTCAAGCAAATGTTCCACTATTGCTGCAGTATTTAATTTTATTTATCGCGCAAATAGAATGCCAAATGACAATCAACAGTACAAAACTGAAGACATTCAAACGTCAAAAAATCGTCTCCTGAAATTCTCTCAGGAGAACTTTTTTTTTCACTCGGCAATTCATTCCTCCTAACAAGGAATTAAACTCGATCCCTAGTGCAAACTACGGTGCCTAAATTTTGTGTCAGGTGAGGACTGATTACTCCGATCCTAAGTTCGAATGCATTATTCACCAGCACAACAGGATTTGGAGAAACTTCCTTTCATCTTGCACGTCATGGACAAACAATTCATTTGCCTTTGAAGCATGCCAATCAGGAATGTATTTATCAGTCCACAGAACCAGCAGAAGCCTTCATACAACAATGTTACCATGTGATTGGCCTTCGCAAAGCGTTAGAAGGCATACAGTTTCCTTGTTTCCTATGCCGACGCTTCGACACGGAAAACATTCAACCAATTAAGGCACCACTACCTGTTTTTTCGTTTTCCAATAACAGAAACACAGTTCCATTTTGCTAGTTCTGGCGTAGAGTTCTTTGGACCGTTCTTTATCGAAGACTCAAAAGGCTTTTTAGAAACAATTTTGGTCTGATATTTATATGCATGATGACGCGTGCAGTTCACTTGGAAACGTGTTCAAAGCTAAACACAGATACGTTTCTCATTGCTTTTAGATAATTTTGCAGTCTTTGATGCCGGCCCAAATTTCTCTTCAATGACAACAGAAAACTTTTGTTGGTATCTCTAAAGAGCTGAAGAAAACTGCTAAAGCCTTGAACAATGATGAAATCTAGAAAACTTTAGCAGCAGCCAAAATCACATGGAAATTCAACAACCCCTATAGCCTTCAATTTTTTGGTGCCTGGGGTGTTTGATTCAAAGTGCCAATATAAAAGCTTCTCCTCTTGCTAAGACCAAAAAGAATCTTCAAGAGTTTCATCACAATCTTTTTTGAAATAGAGTCAATCCTCCTGTCTGGCCTGACCGCTGTCTAAGTTTGATGAACAGCCCAAAAATTGTGAACTCTTGACTACAAACCACCTTCTCAACCTGCGGCCCTTCAATACCTTGTCAACAAGAGAATTCGGATAAAAGCAACCTGTAAGCGTAAAGACTCCGAATCCGATGAACTATTTATGGTGACGTTTGGTGAGAGATTATCTGCCAAATGTTAGCAGGTAAAAAAAATGGCCAGATAGCAACGATTTTCCCCTCAAAGTGAACACGATGAGTCATACGGGAAGAGTAGGGGAAACAACACTAGGACGAGATCGAGAAACTCGGGTTGTAAAGGTAAGAACGGTTTAAGGCACGCCAGTTTTCGCCTCGCACGTGTTTCCCCCGCATTTTTTGTCAATTTACTTTGCTCCGGTTTTAGGCACCGTGAATCACCCCTTTTTCAACATTTTAATTGACAATTTTTGAGGCTAGAGTTTTAGAGCCAATTTCAAAAAAGATGGGAAAAGACTTCAGTAATCGAATGCCTCATAGAGCCATTGATGCCTCTTTGTGCTCTTGCAGCATGTTGCCGAATGTTATAGCAACCTTCGTAAAAGTGTTGATTAAACAGACCGCCAAAATTGCAACATCAACTTTAATTCTTTTGTCCAGTAACGCGAAACCAAGAGGTGCTCTTGTGACAAGAGGAAGCTCGACTTTGACTAGATAAATCTTTTAAATTTTTGTGGTGATTTTTTACCATTTTTAGCGGAGAATTTTTTCATCAAGTTCAGCGCATTCATCGCTAATGTTACCTATTTTTTGCAGCAATTTCTGCGTTGAGGATATTTGGTATTTTTAGCGGTGAATTTGCGACTTTTCAGAGCGATTTTTAGTGGTGCAATTTTTAGTGGTGCTATGTTCACCGCATTTACCGCATTCAACGCTAAAAATTGCAATTCTTACATTCCACCGCATTCACCTGAATTCTTAAATTTTATAAGAAATTTTTATCGTTCGCGCCTCGACCGGGAACCTGTAGTATGGAAAAGCCATTAGGGATAAATTATCAAAGGATGTCTTATACATAGTTGAGTTGCTTTAGGTGGCGCTATAAATGGATGGAGAGAAATGACGGAGGAGGCATGGAATTCGGGAGAACGTTTTACAGTATTCGGCGATAGACTGAAGAGAGAGCACTTTGACAGTCACTGGAGTTTGTTTGCAGTTTTGCAGAGGACGTATGACGAATCAGAAGAAGAGGGTTTCAACTGGGGATTCATGAGTAACGGAGGGAGAGAGAAGATGGAGAGAGGGATGGAAGAGGAAGCTGAATGGAGAAATGTTAAATATTACAACATTGATCGCGAGGAGTTTTTATTTGTTGTTTATGTCTGGAGAGCATTGAAGTCGCCCGGTGAAGAGTTGAGAGGAGCCAGCGACGAAGAGAAGAAGAAAGTGAGGGAGATTATTGGCGAACTGAAACAAAAAGAGAAGACAGAACTTGACAAATTTGCCCAGAAGAGTCATTGGACTCGAGAGAGATGGAGAGATGAAATGATACAGCAGATGAACTACACACAAGAAATGAGTAAACGGAAGTTTATAAGCGTGAGAGTAATGAATCGAAATCCCTTGTTTCGCTGTGCTTCCTTCTCAATATACTATTCTCACTCGTACACTCATTCAAAGTTCGAAGTAGGTCCCAGAATGCGAATCATGATCTCCTTCCAATCTTAAATTATTCCACGAGACGAAATTGATTCAATGACAACAATCACACACTATGTGGAAACCAAAAAAATAACTTTATCAAAACCCGTTAATGGACTTTACTAAAGTCAACATTACTGATGAACACATTCATCAACTCACTGTAATAATTGGGGTCGAGTTTAAAACTGCTAAATTTTTGGGACGGTTATCTTTCAAGATCTTGCAAGATAAACTTCCGGAGATAAACGTTGTTTGCAAGAATCTTTCAAGATCTTGCAAAATAACCGCTGGAATTCGTCTGGGGTCACTTCAATAATAGCTCGTTAGAAGTATGCATTTGAATTCGGGTTTCACACCCATTGGTTTCCATTGGTGGATCAGAGCAAATTTATGGCAAAACTAATAATTTTGTTGATAGACAGTAATGTCATAAGAGCCAATGTCTCCAATCAATACATCCCAGTAATTTCTTGGAAGTTAGAAATCCTATTGATAGACCAGAATTTCATTGAAACATTTCCCATTGACAGCAGTTTTACACGCATTATGCTGTTGTACAAAGTGAATTCAAATAATATCAGTCAAGAATATTCTATATGGATGCTGCACAGAAGTATTATCACTGGCTCTTGAGATTCTATTACTATAATCCACTGCAACGGCTGCTCTTCCAATCGGTTGCAACGCGGAAAAATTTACACCGCCCAGTTCATTTCAACGGCTCAAAATCTGTCCGGATATTTTATTTCTGCATTTCGCTTTTGTAACTGTATATCCCCTATATTCTTGCCGCTGCATTACAATACAGTTCGTAGTTGTTTGCCAGCCTTAGTTGTTTCAGTATCAAAATGAACTGGATTGCTACAGATCATTCACTACGTGATCTCTTTATGTATTCAAGCTCAATCTGATAGAGAAAAAAATCGAAGAAAGATATGTGTCTAAGACCGGTTTTTACAAACATTTTTAAATTTAAACTTAATTTGGTTTTGTTTTTTGCCCTCACGAGTAGAAACACCAAAAGCTGGGGTTCATAACTGTAGAAATGTAGCTCCAAAACTTTGCAGACACAAGACATAGTAAGGTTTATAATACCGCTCAAGAAGAATTTTCATTACAAGATTTTGAAATAGTTTTTTAAGACCTTTTTAATGGTTTTGTTTTAGGAACTTTTAGTTCTGAGGACCGAAAAGTTAGTGTTAATTTGGAATGCAGCAATTAGCAATTATCGCTTAAATCTCTGGCTACTTGAAAAAAAAAGATAAAAAACTTTTTCAGCTAGTCATTTCTAGGCTTGGTTTCAGCAAATCGTCTCAACTGCTGAACTAACTGTGCAGAAAGCCAATGAATACAAAAACGAAAATAGGGCAGTTGGTTTTGCCTTTTGCGCTAACGAGTTGAAATGCTAAAAGCTGAGGTTCATAACAGTAGAAATATAGCTCCAAAACTTTGTAGATACAAGACATAGTAGGAATTAATATACTGCTCAGGATTAACTTTCATCACAGACCCAGTAACATTTCACTGCTCAAGAAAATTTAATGCACAAGACGCAGTTATTTGCTGCTCATGACAGTTCATATTTGCAATATTTTGCTGAGCAATATGAAGAAAGCCGTTCGCTAAGGCTAATACCGTTGAGTATGTTAGTGTTTTAGTGTTAATTCCCCTTTTTTCCACATCACTTGATTATGACCGTACTGGTTACTGTAACTAAAACTGAAGACTATTAGGATGACTAATGAACAACTTTTACAGAAGAGTTTTCCATATCTCAGCATTTATGCTAATGCATCATCCTATGCACGTTTGAAAGCTCAGCTTCAACATCCTTGATCAAAATCAATTGGAGCCCAACAAGAAATTCTCATGCAAAATTAAGTTTTTGATTTTGTTCGCCAATAAAACATTTTAAAAAAATGAAAACAAATTTTACACATGAGACTAGTGGTGTCGTATAGAAATGATTCAGCTCTCGACTCTGTATTTACATTCGGCAGCATCACTAGGTGAGGTTGCAAATTATTTTTTGTAGTTTTTGATACGATTATTTTGAAACACTTAGCTAATGAGAAATGGGACTTTTTTGGACGGCAGCCAAGACCAACGCGTTTGATATTGGTTTAACATCCTCAACTTTTTGTCGATTTGAAGTTTTTCTTTTTAATTTGTGCACTTTTGCAGCTTTGTGGAATCCGAGGAGAATTGAATCAGATAAAAGGATCATTTTGTTTGCTCATGTTCTTTGAGAAAAATGAAAAAAATACTAAGAATTATATGATTGATTATAGTTGGGTCGATGTTTCCATTTTTAATGATTTTGTTTTTAGAACTTTTAGTACTGAGGACCAAAAAATTAGTGTTAATTTGGAATGAGGCAATTAGCATTTATCCCTTAAATCTTGGGCTACTTGAAAAGAATTGTTACATAAGTTTTTCAACTAGTCATTTCTGGGCTTGGTTTCAGTAAATCGTCTCTTCTGCTGAATGAACCATGCAAAAAACCAATGATTATAAAGACGAAAATGTGGTAGTTTTCAGCTGATAGTTTTTACTAGTTGTCAGAACATCTTTCGCATTTTGTAATTTAATTCTTTTTCGGAATCTGATACATACACAACTAGACTGGATTAAATAGCTCTGTGATACTACTCTGGGCAAAGGCGAAGAACCTGCTGATTAAGTAACTGGCCTCAAAGTGGCTGACTAAAAAGTGGGCACAAACTGCAACACAATCTCTGACCAAAATAGATTGCTTGTCATTGCAGCTACAAGCAAGCACATATTGAAAGAGCTAATCGTTTTCTAAAATACTATAGCGGGTAAAACACCCGCTGAAAAAACAGCTACTTTTTTTGAAACAAAGTTAGCAAAGCACTCATCTGATTAACTAACTAGCTTTAAAAATGATTCATTTTCTAAAGTACCATAACTGGTAAAAAAAAACACGTCGAAAAGAGTGTCTGGCATTATAGGTGGGAGCAGAACGTAACAAAATCAGTGACACAACAAACTAATTGTTACTGCCGCTACAGGCAAAGCACACATTGAAACAATTGATTTGGTTTTTGAAGTACAACATCAAGTACAACATCCTTCTCTAGTGCAATACAAGATTAATTAATACTTTCTGTTGTTGACCCACCTGTTTTTTATCTATGAAGCTATTATTATATTACCCTACATTACCATTGATGATGTTACCTCTTGACATTTTTTTTTGGATAAATAAAGTGTTACTTTTTTAGATAAAATACCCGCTAAAAAATGGCTTCTTTTTAAAGTGCAGAAGGCAAGCGAGCTTCTTCAACGGATTCAAAAAGCCTCATAACCACTTCCACCAACTGACTAAATTTCTTGGAGCGCAGTACCCGGACTGAACAGCATGTCAATATCAGTCTAATTGAAAGTCTTATATGAGTACTGATTCAGAGCTATGATCATGTTGCTTTTTACGCCTGTCAGTATGAATGCAAGTCTTGGCCGAGACGTGCAATTCTAAACGCAAATCTTGGTCAAAACGTGCACGTCTAAATAAAAGTCTTGGCCAGGACTTGGCAACTCTAAATGCCTAAAAAACGACAGAAATAGAAAAAAACGTCATAAGTCGCCAAAAAAACATCAAAAACAACGGGAAAATGGTGAAAAAGGTCAAAACGGGAAAAAGGTCAAAAATAGCCGACAAAACGTCAAAATTAGCCAAAAAAATCCGTCAAAAACAGCCGAAAGAAGGTCAAAAATAGCCAAAAAAAACCGTCAAAAACAGCCTGAAGAACCGTCAAAATAGACGAAAGAACGTCAAAAACAGCTGAAAAACCATCAGAATTAGCCAGAAAAAGCCGAACTATCACACATTTTTTTTTAAAAATTGTTTTTGACGTGGAAAACAACCTGCAAGTGTTATCCAAGTCTTAGCAAACACTTGTCAGACCTCCAGAATTGTTTTTAGACGTGCACAGAATTGTTTTTAGACCGGGTAGGCAAAGAACTGGATGAGAAACCGGCCTTTTAAGTGGCCACAGAATGCACCACAATCACTAATGCAAACAAAGTTTGCGTTACAGCACTTAAAAGCAATACTACCTAACTTTCATAGTAATTCAGTACTGTATAAGGAGGTTTTTCAGAATAGATGCAGTACTCATTGAGAGTCTGATATTCTCTGCTTTAGACTCTGATTCAGACTCTGAATCAAACCCTGAATAAATTTGATTCACACTCTGATTCAGTCTTTGAATCAGACTCTGAATCAGACTCCGAGTTTCGTCTGAATTAGGTTAACATCATAAATATGTTCATGAGCCAAGCTAGGTTTTACCATCGCTTTCGCTCTCACGTCCTTAAAATGTAATTTCATACAATACCTGTAGAAATTGACGAATAGTATAAGATAGGCTGTTGAATATTTTCTCAAGTCAAGTTAAAAGTGACTTTTTGAGATTTTCCAGCATGCTCTGTGTGGTTTAAAACCTCCTCATTTTTCATTCCGGGCTGAGGAATGGTAGTGACGAAGTTACTGAAAAAATCTCTAGGAGAGCTGGTACAGCATTGTACAGTTTTCCAAAACAAAAAAAGACAAAAATGAAGCTTAAAGCGAGAAAAGACTAGCTAAAAATCATTGTATAGCTCAAAGTTTGCCAATCCACCGAAAAATTCATCGAAAATTTGCCAATCCACGCCAATGACGAAGTTTTGATAATAGTTATTGAGTTGAAGACAATTTTTCATTTCAAACTAATATTTTCTAATGAAAAACTCATAAACCATATCCATAAAACGACGTATATATTTCTGAAGAAAATATATTAGACCAATGATTACTGCTACTTCAACAGTCATAATTGTCAGCCAGGGTCCCACCAATGCGCGACCAAAGTGGGTCTGGCATACCAGTGAGCGACTCAAGTCTGTCTGATCAGAACAAATTTTGGTCTGGATGGTCTGATCAGAGCTGACTCGGGTCGCGCACCTGATCATCCTGGGGATCGTGTGACTCAATCACTGACACGAACAAGATTTTTTACGGCACTTGGAAACAGAGCACACAAGAAACCCTTTATTCGTTTGTAGAGTACGATAGTAGGTAAACGCTTGTTGAATCAAGTGACCACTTTTTAGAGTGAAGTGGAAATGATACCAACTGAATAGTTAAGTAGCCTTTTGTGTGGCCGCAACACAAATAGCTGACACAATTAGAGTATTTGCTATAGCAACTGAAGGCAAAGCACACATTAAGACTTTTGTTGTCTGAGGCACTAGAGGAGATTGAACATTCGTTCAAAAGCGCTGGCAGCTTTTTTGTAACCAGTGGGCAAAAGACCCGCTGAATAAGTAACAGCCCTCTAAAGGGGGCGCAAAGCGCCACACAATTTTTGACACTAACAATTCTTTAAAACGGCAAAGTATTAAACCATTTTTCAGTTTTTTAAAAGTATCATTGCGGGTGAAACAACCACTGAAAGAAAGAGATGTTTTTTGGAATGCAATTGTCAAATCATCTCATGTTTTTGTTTCTGCAGAACAGATAATGCTCTCACATTGGAGTCCTAATTGAACCTCTGCAACGCAATCATTTTTCACTAAATCGAATTTCTCCCACTCCTGTTTTTCTCATAGCAAATTCTCTTTGACATTTGAGCGCTGTGGTTCTTCCTTTTTAATGAAGGGTTCTGCTAATAGTCTGCAAATATTGTTAGAACCAGTGAAATTAATAAATAAAAAATAATTTTGGTTCCTGCGTAATTGCAGCGGAACAGCATTAGTCGACTTCGTCCTGTTCTCAGCTGCCCTTTTTCTTATTACTCCCCACATTTTAGACTGTTTTTTTTAGGAGCAGCATTGCCCTTTTTTTTGACTATGGCGACTATTTTTTGAGTCTGAACCTTTTACGGGGTACCATCATTGCAGCCTACATTGGTCAGGCTAGGGTCAACCTAAAACAATGGTTAAGTAAGAGCTCATCCTCACACAGACAGATTTACGGAGCTAAGATATTGAACTCTGAATCATCGGAGTGTGAATCACACAACTTTTCTCTCGGCTATCAGGCCACCAGTGAAATGTTTAATAAAATAATGGTGTGCAGATTCGAAAGATTTGGCTGACGTAAGTCATAGCTGTATAAATTTTGCGTTGCCAAGAGAGGTGACGTTGAGAAAATTCACCTAAATGAACAATTTCCTGAAAAATTTATCGAATCGATGCTTTTCCCTTTAAAATCAATCATCGGCGACTGTTTAAAAACTTTTTTATGGGTTTGAAGTCGATTAAAAATCAAACCGATGAGAGAACATACGAGTTTTAGTTGTATTTTGCTAAACCAAATGGACGAAAAATGACAATTTCTTACGTTTCAAATTCAAAAAAATCTTAACTCGGGAAACGCCTAACTGTTCTCCTCAGTGAGATTAGGTGCTTTAGGTGAACCAAATTTTTTTTGTGATGTTGAAGGCTGCAAAATCTTAAGTTAGTTCAATCAATCATTATGTATTTTGTAAATTACTGGATGTAGTTTGTTTTTGTATTTACGTCTGTGTTGGAAAAATGTCTATAACAAAAATAATTTTTATATTTGTCTAGGTTTATGAAGAAGTCACGTTTCATAATATTGTCTATGATTGTGTGTAGTTTTTGTGTATATTCCTGTGTTACAAAAATATGTGGAAAAGCTATATTTATAATTGTTTATGTTTACAAAGTAACCACTATTCATATCATGCAACAATGCAAAAATACATGAAAAACAAAACAATTATCTGAGCTTCAACCTTCAAGTAATTGAGTCTTCTGGATGATGTGAGGAATAGTTTTCAAACATTATTGGATAGGTCACAAAAGATTTCGCTTGAATTTGGATTTAAATATTTTTGTTGTAGTTTCTTATCACAACTTCTACGTTTTCCGGTCTCATTCTGACACAGAGAAAAAATTGGAGTCCAAAAAATGAACAGTTGAGTTAGCAAAGGTAATAGCCGGAACAAACATGTTTAATAAGTGACATTTCTTTCTTCAAAATTGAGATAATTGCAGCCGAAATGTATTAAAGCAATTTTTTTCAGTTTTTTAAAAGTATCATTGCGGTTGAAATAGCCACTGAAAGAAAGAGATATTTTTTGAATAATATTTTTGATTAATTGCGATATTTTTTCTGCGGAACAGATAATACTCACACTTGAGAATCCTAATTGCACCTCTGCAACGCAGTAAATTTTCACTAAAGCGAATTTCTTCCACTCTTGTGTTGGAGTTTTTTTATAGCAATTATTCTTTGGCATTTGAGTTATGTAGTTCTTTTTTTAAATAAAGGATTCTGCGATGAGTCTGCAAATATTGTTGGAACCATTGAATTGTTTAATGAAACGATTTTTTGCAGATTCGAAAAATGTAGCTGACGTAAACCATGGCTGTATAAAATTTTGCGTTGCCGAGATAGGTGACGTAAAGAAAATTCAGGTAAATGAACAATTTCCTGAAAAAAGATGAAAATAGATTTGGCCAGTCCCAGATTGACAAACAAAGCCTTTGTTGAGCGAGGGATTTTTTGGAAAAAAAACAGTTTCTATGGCATTGAGATGTACCATTTTTTAAAAGTATTGACCCCAAAGCAAAATTTTTCGGTTTTTTACAAAACATATGAATAGATACTACGAAAATAGTATGAGAAACATTCAACAACTCTTTGACCCATGGGGTTACATCATATTTTTGAAATACGGAACGACTTTAGAGAAACATTTTTATCTTAAACTTCTTTACAGGTTGAGGTCCTTGTTCAATTTGACTGATGAAATAACCACTACGCTATTATGCCGATTGCTTTCAAGTTTCGGGTCTTTCCCATTATAGCCCCCCATGAAATTATAGCCCCCACATCATGGTTTAATTACCATGATTGTGGTGGGCTATAGGTTATCTGGACACTAAGCTGGGGGGGGGGGGGCTATAATGGGAAAGTATGTACAAGCACACCTGCATTCATGAATAAATTTCTCCACCTTAGTAGATTTCCTAATGCTGATATTTCAAAGGTATTGGAACTGCTTTACTGGGTGTTCGCAGTGAGATGTTAAGAGTCTATCTTTAAATAATTTTTTAAGTAAATTTGCCTATGGTGGTCGGCGAAGACTGGACGATGTTATTAGTTAACATTGACTGCTTGTAGTTTTGGTTTGTACTCATGCCTGTTACAAAAGATATGGAAAAGCTACATTTATATTTGTTTATGTTACAAAGTAACAACTATTCATATCATGCAAAAATACATGGAAAACAGGATGATTAGCTTAGCCTCAACCCTCAGGTGATTAAGTCTCCCGGGTGATATTATTGGAAAAGTCACATAAGTTGAGCTAAAAGTTTCTTCGCTTGCATTTGGATTTAAACATTTTTGTTGTAGTTTCTCGTCGCAACTTCTCCATTTTCCGGGCTCATTTTCACAAAGAGACAAGAAGTTGCTGTCATAAAAAATGAAGAGTTGACTTATCAAAGGTACTGGACGGAACAAACATGCATAATAAGTCACATTTCTTACTTCACAATTCACATAATTGCAGCCGAAAGTTCGGAGAGAATGCCACATCCAAAATTCCAAGAAGGTAGCAAATATTTCTACTCTTTTTTTCTCTTCTCCAGTCGTGTTCCGAAAACAATCTAACAGAGAATGATTTTCTGCTCCAAAACTATAAATCTGGGTCGCGTTTTCGTATGCTTCAGATAAAAAAGAGTTTGCTAAGATTGACATGTTTTGAGAGTTATTTGCTAAAATTGTTTCAAATGTAATGGCACTGCTGTCAGTCACAGGATCCCCACTACAGCGTGCGTCAGCGTCCCAAGTTGAAAATTCTTCAAGTTCCCGGTCCCAAATTAGTTCCTTGAGGTTTCCCATTCTACGGTGGCCATTGAAGAAGTCAAGGAAAAAGTTCTTCAGATCTGGTTCAATGTCGTGAAGAACGCACTGGATAATCGTGATAAGAGTAACAATGAGTACAGATATGCAATTGAGACTAGCCATAATTTCTCTTTCTCTTACACAGTTGAATGTTAGGATCTATTCTGTCCCCCCCCCCCAAATTTTTTATGACCCCCAGTTACAAATTATATGTTGTTATATAGCACGTTACTATGTATGAAAATAGCACGTGCGTCTGGGGGTCATAAAAGCTTTACGCTCACTAAGCTGTGGGGGGGGGGGCAAAACAGAATAGATCCGAATGTTATTATTTTCCAAAACGTGTCGTAGTGGAATTTCTCAGTATGATTGCGTTTACAAAACCAATTCCAGAAAAACAAAAAAGTTGATTCAGATAATTTAGAGGCTTAATAAGCAATTGCTACAGCAGCGTAGTAATTCTACAAATGAAAGTTTTTTTTTCAATGCAAAATTCTCCACAAAGTACACCGTACACAACCAAACGGCATTGAATTGCAACAAATCAAAATTGACCCAATGGGAAGGTTGCCGAGGTCTTCCTTTTCCCATTAGAGCGACATTGTGATAAATTTGTCGAAATGGCGTGGGGAAAATATGTCGAACTGGGGCCGGGTTGGGGCCTATAATGGGAAAAACCTAATTGTTCTACTTCTTCAGTCTTTTCTCATCTTGAATGAACGGGTCTTTCCCAGTATAGCCCCTTTCGAAGTTATTATCCTCCGTTATGGCATGTTTACCATGATTGGGGCAGGGATATCGGTTATCTGACCACTAAGCTGAGAAGGGGGAGCTATAATAGAAAATACCCGAATGAATATTTGACATCACTAAAACTTCGATCCCCTGTTTGACGAGGAAGGTATCACCTGCAAATTTATGCCGTATGGTGTGTCTTGGTGTCCGTTTTACCCAAGTCGCTCATAAACATGCAGGATTGGGGCTGCAGTAGTGGAAGGAGTTTTTAAGAAAAAAACTTTTTCTGAAACTATTACAGATTTCTGACAATTAAAGCTGCAATGAGCTGCAAAGGTGGGTGAAATGATGTAAGCGAAGGGCTGAAAAACGAGGATCTCCTAAAAAGTCCTCTAACTGCATCCCCACTCTTCCACCGTTCTACCCAAATGGAAGCCCCAACACTACAACATTTTTTAACTTACTTTTCTCCCTAACTCTTATATCTTTTTAACCTCTTGACAGACTAACTAATTCAAAATTTTAAACCCTCCTGACGAAATGAACCCCATTCTTAAAACATTTTACTCAACTTTTTCAACCCATGTCATAGCTTTTTTCACTGCATGCCTGAAAGCAGATTATCCTCTTCACCGTAAATCGTTATACCCCTTCACACATTGAAATACCCCCACAATCTCACAGAAATACCTCACCACAACTTATTGGGTGTATTTTATTTGCACCCCCAGACGCACGTGCCATACTTCTACATGAATAATTACTACGTAATGGCACGTGCGTCTGTAACCTTTTTTTTGGGGGGGGGGGGTCCAGAAGATACTTGGGGGGAGCACACACGGAAAAGATCCGATACCATCTAACACAACTTGAGACTTTACTCTTAACTAAGAAAGGGGGAGGTAAGGGGAAGGGGGTGGGGGTGGGGGGAGTTCAATGCAGCCCATTCTTACATAACAATTTTGGCCAGAGGTTAATTCCTCGAAACCTCTTCTATCACAGTTCAGTTTTAAATCAGGATTTGGTCTTAAAAATTGAAAAATGGAGATGACTTTAGGAAAGTCATTCAAAGCGGGTAGGTAGACAACAGTAGCATATTAAACTTTTTTCCTATTTACACTACACAAACATTTGCAGAGCCTGAGGCCAGGAGTTTATGAAAGCCTCAGCCTGGTTATGTCTAAACTGCGCCCAGTATGAATGGAATCAAAATTGTTTCATTATATTGTCAAAAATCCGAACTGACATCTCAAAATGAGAGAATAGCAAAGAGTTCAGAATCAGAATATAGCTAAGCACTAGTTTCTCGTATAGTTTACGCAATTCTGATGAACTCACTCTGAGTAAATATATGATTACCTCGTAGCGTTTCAAGTCATAAACCACAGTTTTGACTTGATCCAACAGAGTCCTATAACCTTGATCAAAACACCGGCGCTAGTGAATGATGGCCGCTCACAATCGAGAAAATAGGAATATTGATTTCTGGGTGGCTGATTGCTCAGCAAATTCTCCATGTTTTAAGATAGGATATGCGTGTTAACGTAAAATTGTTCACAAATCGCGATTAGCCGAAATAGAATAATTGTAATTTTTTTGGGGGAAACTGGTCTCACGTTCGGTTGTGATAGATTCATATCAAGTCCCACGGGCCGCTGAGGTATGGCCATGGCCCGCGAGGCATGGCCAGATGCGGTAAAAATTATAATCTAGCATTAGGCTATGTCTAATTTAGGCTAATTGAACGCATAAAGGTACAGTGTTTTAAATTTCTCATCCAATCACATTCGTTGAAATTTCTACATTTTGCTACGTCTATTTGTTAAGACGTCACCCAAAACACCATACTTAATTGCACTTTGAAAAAAGACGGAAGTTCATGAAGTTCTTGCTATGGATATGGAAACTACTGGGATTCTAGTTTCTGGCACTGCAGAACTTTGGCAATGTTAATGTGTGCAGTGAGTGTTTTAAGCAAAGTTATGTGAATCTGCATAATTCACATCTTACAAATTTGACTGAAAATCTCGAATGGCTTTCCGGTCCCCAAACAGATCTCATTAAAGTTAAAGACATAAGGCTTCTGCTCTATATAGGACATTCCAGCATTGTAGTATCTTCCGGCACGCTGCACATTTCGCATTTGGCTCAACTTGAACGTGTTTTCTTTTAAATTCTGGATTCTGACAAACAATACGCCCTCCAGTACATTATGAAACTCCAGTTACAGAGCACGTTACTGTACAGAGTATTTCTTTATGTAAATATATATAGTTTACGCAATTCTGATGAACTCACTCTGAGTAAATATATGATTACCTCGTAGCGTTTCAAGTCATAAACCACAGTTTTGACTTGATCCAACAGAGTCCTATAACCTTGATCAAAACACCGGCGCTAGTGAATGATGGCCGCTCACAATCGAGAAAATAGGAATATTGATTTCCGGGTGGCTGGTTGCTCAGCAAATTCTCCATGTTTTAAGATAGGATATGCGTGTTAACGTAAAATTGTTCACAAATCGCGATTAGCCGAAATAGAATAATTGTAATTTTTTTGGGGGAAACTGGTCTCACGTTCGGTTGTGATAGATTCATATCAAGTCCCACGGGCCGCTGAGGTATGGCCATGGCCCGCGAGGCATGGCCAGATGCGGTAAAAATTATAATCTAGCATTAGGCTATGTCTAATTTAGGCTAATTGAACGCATAAAGGTACAGTGTTTTAAATTTCTCATCCAATCACATTCGTTGAAATTTCTACATTTTACTACGTCTATTTGTTAAGACGTCACCCAAAACACCATACTTAATTGCACTTTGAAAAAAGACGCAAGTTCATGAAGTTCTTGCTATGGATATGGAAACTACTGGGATTCTAGTTTCTGGCACTGCAGAACTTTGGCAATGTTAATGTGTGCAGTGAGTGTTTTAAGCAAAGTTATGTGAATCTGCATAATTCACATCTTACAAATTTGACTGAAAATCTCGAATGGCTTTCCGGTCCCCAAACAGATCTCATTAAAGTTAAAGACATAAGGCTTGTGCTCTATATAGGACATTCCAGCATTGTAGTATCTTCCGGCACGCTGCACAATTCGCATTTGGCTCAACTTGAACGTGTTTTCTTTTAAATTCTGGATTCTGACAAACAATACGCCCTCCAGTACATTATGAAACTCCAGTTACAGAGCACGTTACTGTACAGAGTATTTCTTTATGTAAATATATTTCAGGTTTCAGGTTCGTCAGAAGGGCGCAATTAACTTCCGAAAACGGAAAAGGCTCTAAATTTTTTTGAGAAAGAGAATTAATAGTTAATTTTTTTGTTGTTCAATTTGGCTGTTGAAAACAAAACTTTATGTTATAACATAAATTTTAGTCGCCCGAGAGACTTAGTGCTCTGGCAAGTAAGTGCTTGTGACCGATTGCTGGAGAAAAAAAGTAGGACGTCGCCTAAGATTTTTGTTGAAACGTGCTAATAGAATAAATGAAAAACCACTAAATACATCAAACCACTGAATAAAACAATCTACCTTAGAGGGCTGATGAGACCTGTCATTAATGTGACTAACAGAAAAGATCGCGATAATAATTAGAATTATTAATTACGGTCAGAACTCTTTGTCCTATTATTCAAAACAATTAATAGAAATTAAACTGTAGTTCAATTTAAAATAATATGGGATTTTCCTAGATGGGACTTGATAGCAAGTCGACAAGAAAAGAGCAAAAGGGCAAATTATGAAAAAATAGTGCTTTTTTGAGAAGAAATATCGTCAAACTGATTAAGAATAATATGTATCAACTGAAATCACCGAGAGATTTTTTACCACCATAGAAAGTGATTGAGAGTTTTAGTTATCCAGGATATATCGTACGACTACAACAAGAACGACAAATAAAGACAAAGAATTCAAAATTTGCACGAAAGGTCTCCCAGCCAATCAAACATTAGACTATTCGCTAAGAACTTAAAAAAAAACAAGTTAATTTTTTTTTCTTTTCGTACGGCAACCGAACCGCCCATTGTTCCGATAGTATGAAAATATTAGAAAAACAAAGAATTGGGTCAGGTATGAAAAATTCACGAATACTTTACAAAAACTCGTAGTGTCAAGAGCAGAGACCATTTGAGTAAAATCAAACCATTATGATAAGCATTTTTATAGCGCACTAATGAAGGTATTTTAAGTTGTCTACAGAAATATTAAGTTACAAATCGCAAGTCAAAATATGATTGCAAAGCTCCAAAATCCTTTTTCTTTTATTAAACAAAATTTTTTAAAACTCAAAACAAATACAATCTTTCAAATAAAACAACAGGCAGTTTATCTTGCAACCTTCCGAAGAAACATTGTGCCTGACATTAGTGATACTAAGTCATAAGATTATAAAATAACAATAAATAAAAACAGAAATAATAAATTTCACAAACAACTTTACAAACCAGTATTTAAGCCTTTAAATTTTTATCCGCGACAGTGTTAAATCACTTGCGTCTCTTTTGAACATTATAAAGACCTTTGTGAAAGCACTATATCAAAATGACTAGAACACGGAGCACAAAGATTGAATAGTATCTGAAACTCAGAAAATATTTCTGAAACAAGCTTTTAAAGCCCTTAAGACATCAGTCAAAACGTTTAACCAACAGAAGAAATACTGTTTAGTTCAACAAAAATTAACAAGATCTTTCAAAATTAAAATTAAGTTAAATAGAAAAATGACAGAAAAAGTAAAATACAAAAACAAGAACAAAAGGAAAAGTTCAAGAATATAAATTTTTTGAAAATTAATTTGAAAGTCAATAAAACAATTAGCTATATACCGATGTCAGTTATTAAGTTCATTTATATTTTGGGGTTTACGGAGACTGTATCAGTGGTTTAGAAGACTTGTTTTCTGCAATTTCGAGGTCTCTTTTTCCAATAAACTTGAACAATTTTGACCCAAAAAGCATACGTTGTGACATTTTGAGGAAAAAAAAATTTCCAATCTTTTTAAAATCTTTTTAAGCCACAAAGAGTCCAATCAAACAATTCAGCAGCGCTGCTCTATCTCTAGCGGTAACAATAACACTCTACCGTTAAATATTTTAACATATTTCAAATTATATCAGCAAAATTGAGCTAAATTTTGGCCAAAATTACGAAAAATATGAATAAAACTATCAAATGTTCACAAAATTTCAAATCTCAATAATTCCGAGTAAAAAACGAAGATCGAAGTCTTTTTTTTGGGTCAAAAAAACTTCATTTTCTAGCATGTACGTGATTTTTAATGAAACCACTCACAACTCTCTACGATGAATATATCTATCGGCCAAAATTGACTGAAAAAAACAACGTTTGATTATATAGTTCCATCCTCCCAAATATGGGGGTTAGAACAAATAAGGAGTGTTTTTGTCAACACTCGGGAATGTTTACAACTGAGATATTGCGAAATGACTAGTAAGGGGCCTACTAAGTAGGGCAAAAAAGTTGACTTAGAACGACAAAAGATTAGACAAAAAAGTAAGACAAAATATTGACCTTTCTATTTTAAGCTGGAGGGGGGGGGGGGGGTTGGGGCCTGTTGTGGGAAAACCCCCTTTCCCCCACGTTTGATTCATTGCAAATTAATCTTGCCTTTCCCATTATAGCCCCCCAGATTAGTGGTCAGACAACCTATAGCTCCTCAATCATTGTACTTATACCATAAAGGAGGGGCTATATTTCCATGGGGGTTATAAAGGGAAAGTTTGGGCTGCCTCACGCACATATTACCCATATTTTTCCCACAAAAAGTTTACACAGTTTACTAAAACGACAACACTAACTTCCAGGGTTTTTTCCTCTCGTGTTGAAATGTTTACGAAAAGCTCGAATTTGAAAATTGATCATTTCTTGATCTTTCGTTCACAATAAAAAACGAAATTGACTCTACCAACGGGATTGCACAGGCGGGAGTGGGGGTTGCACAATGGGAATTTATACCATTTCACAAGCGTGCGGGATTTCAAATTTGACTTTCTAATTGCTAATTTGATTGCAAAGTTGTGGTATTGCAGAATATTATTTGAGAGTATTGGTACTTTTGTGTTAAAACACTCACGTGCACATTTTACAATGCCAAAATTCCGCAGTGCCAGAATTTTCAACATTGCCAGAAGATGAAATTCATTAAATTTGGTCACTTAAAACGTTCGCGTTTCGTGTCTTAAGCATGGTTAAGTGACTCTGCAGAACTCACATCAAAATTCTGAATTAATATCTCGAATCGCATCGCGGTTCTCGATAAACGCCAGAAGTTCTCGGTAACTTCAAGCACAGTCACTTAACCATAAATTCCATAGCGGACACAAAGGCGACTAAAAAAGTTGTCATTAGGAGATTCAATTATTGCGTTCGAAATTAATGTGGGCATTTAAGTGCACATAAGTGTTGTAAATTTTATGCCAACGAACTACCACTACAGCACAAAAACTGAACGTCAAAAAAAATCAGAGAAGGTTCTTAACTTTTAAGTTGTAAAATTTTGGGGTGATTTTGTCGTTTCGATGTTGATACTAACATTTTTTCATAAGATCGTTGTGGCAGATTCAAACTTTTAGATTCAGTGCACTTCTCGGGTCGGAGAACTTAAACAATAAATCGATGTATTGGATAATTTTTTTGGCTAAGACTACATTTTGACAATATATGGGCTATATTTAAAGAAACTTGCAGCTACGACAGCCATTTTTGTGAAGCAAAATTTTAAACGGATTTAAATCGATTTAAATGGAATTAAAAATATTTAAGAGCTGTCTTGTTTTCTCGCACTCGGATTTTAGCCAATCATAAATGAAGGAAATTGTTAGCTGCTAGAAAAAATAACTGCTAAACCACATCTTAAACTGTCAACTGCGCATGATTTTGTCTTTTTTGGAGGTTTGTAAATTCAATTCAATATGAATTTCTCACTTATCTGGCACAAAACTTACAAATTGTTGGCTTTATATTTTCTTTCCAGATGCACACATACAAATCGAATCTTTTCCAGGATCAAATCAAGACTACTAAAAAGCAGCCAAACGGTTAGTTTGTAATTTCTATTCAGCATACCTTTCTCACATATTTGGCTATATGTTTACAATTTTTTGGGTTTACAATTTCTTTCCAGATCCAGGAAAAAAATTTACAATTTCTTTCCAGTTCCAGGAAAAAAACGAGTCCTTTCCAGGACCAAATTGAGACTTCTAAAAAGCAGACAATCGGTTTGTTCAATTTGGATACAAGTTTCACTTTAATTACATTTGGTCTAAATCATTTTTCCCATATTTCAGTCAGAAGTTCTCCAAAAAGAACCTGGACAACAGTAAGTCAACACCTTCATTCATTTCAATTCTTAACCCAAGTTTTAACAAGTTCCGAAAGAAAGACTATAGTAGCCGAACAATGGTAAAAAATTAGTCAAAAATAGGTCCAAAAAACTATTATATTGGCCGAAAAATGGTTGAAAAAATTGAAAACTGCAAAACTTTCACAATGCTTAAAAAGTCAATGTAAACTTTAAACCAACGGTTTTCACCGCCTTTTCTAGTTTCTTTTGGAAACGCTCACTTTTTGAGCGGAGAAACATAAGGATAAAAATAGATTTCAATCTACTTGATAGCTTTTAATGGAGTTCTTGTAGCTTAATTTGAATTATTTTCAAAGGTTTTTTAAACGATTAGAATCCCTTTTTTTTCAACAGAATTAAACAGATTTAAGAGGATATAGCTCGTTAAAATGGTCCCAGATTGCTTCTGTAGAATGGATTTTGTTGATTACAACTTATTAACTAAACGCTATAAATTCGATTTATATATCCTTTTTCCAATGCGGGATTGCAGATTGAACAAAGATTTACAACATATATATTCACATATATACACACACATATATATATATATTATATATATATATATATACCTTATATAGTAACCTCTATAAACACATATATGAAGCAAAAAGCTGATGGGAGGGGTCACGCCGAAAACAGCTTCTATACAAAACACAAAACTATATATGTATATATATATATATATATATATATATATATATAATATATATATATATATATATATATATATATATAGTTTTGTGTTTTGTATATAAGCTGTTTTCGGCGTGACCCCTCCCATCAGCTTTTTGCTTATATATGTGTTTATAGAGGTTACTGCTTTCAGGAATCGCAAGTTGGTTGGACAGCTAGTTCTCTAATGCTGGGTAGACGAAAAGTAGTCAAGGGAAATTTGGAACATGGCTCATAAAACAACTTAATTCAACAAAAATTGAGATCTCAAACGTCGACTAAGTTGTGCGATGTAATAGAAAGACCTCTAATTTGAATCAGGACAGAAAGTTTATCTTGGCTTTTCTATTCCCTGAGTTAAAGGTGCACTAAGGCATGTTTGATAAAAAAGAACAGATAAAAAGAAGAAAAAAATTTTACCATAATTTTTGATATCGTAGCTGTGAAAATTTCGACAGGATAATTTTCATATTCAAATCACAATTTCATTCGCTCATAATATCATCAGTTTAATATTTTCAATCAGCAGCATATTATAGAGGTATGTTTCGGTTCATTGCGTATCCCGAGTCGAGGATTCCGGTAATTTTCCAGTTAGAAACTGGAACCATTGACGAAAATAAGAATTTTGACCGAACTGACCAGAATCTGGAAAAATTGATTGGCCTTTGACGTTAACAAGAAACCAGAGCTCTGGCTGCCAAAAAAGGACTGAATTCCCGTAAATCATTCCCGTAAAAATCTGCTTGTTCCGGTAAAAAAATAGTGAAGTGTTTGTAGAGTCGTCTAATTTATCCGGTCAAATTCCGGTTTTTATTGCACATTTCCTAACAAAACTCAACCCGGGAAAATCGTTTCTAGTACCATTAAAATATGAAATCGTTTTTCTTATTGTAGACTGATAGTACAAATGAAGCAATAAGCTCAGGAATGACCTTTCCAGGAGTGTGAGTCCAGTCGCCGTCATTTTCTGGATCGGTTGAGTTGATATTCTTCTCCATATCTTCCATCAAACACATTTTTTTGGAGTTTGTCGTCACAGCTTCTCCATCGGCCGGATTCTGACTGGCATAATTTCAAGAAGTTCTCATTCCTGAGCATTGGTTCATACTCAAAAGAGAAAGGGTGGAAATTACAGAAGAAAAGACGAGGTGGCTTCTGTTTTGGACATTCTCCATAAACGCATCCAAAACTGCTCACGTCTGGTCGCATCCAAATAGCCAACCACTGGGAGTAAACGTCGAATTGATCCACATTGCTAGACTTAGAAGATTTATTGCAAAATTTTAGAGAGTTGTTTCCACCACCGAATATATACGTTGTGGTACTGCGATTGTAGAGCATATTTAGGAGCCAGCTGGCAGTTTCTGACGCTGGACTTGACAGGTTGTTATCCGAAACATATAGTGTCATAGCAGTCAAGCTCGAAATAGTTCCAAAAGAGCAGTAGAGTGATTTTGTCAAGTTTGCCACCTGCTCCTCGTGTTCACTCCAGGTTAGAGAATTGAGCCCCGCATTGAGCCGATGTTGCTTAAAAAAAGAAATGAACACTTCTTTAGTTCTCGCATCCACACTATCTGCAGTTACTTGATTAGGAGTAAAAGTGCTAAAAGTGACAAGTAAAAGAAAGTATGTCAATGTAAACATTTTTTTATTGTTCTTATAATGTTTAAAGTGCTTGAAAAGACAAAAATATAAAACGTTAAATTGAGAGAAAACACTTTTTCTTATTTTCATCCAAAAAATTTTGAATGGTTTGGGTTTAAACGCCCCAAGCAGTTCAGAAAAACGCTTCGAATAACCACTTCGAATTGCTACGTTACTCTATGATAGCACATGAATATGAGTGGCCCGAAGGACTTAGTGCCCTGACTCGGGGGCGCTTTCGCCCGAAAGCTGGGCACAAGGCCCGAGGGGGTAAGGATTCATGTGCTAACTTTTTTGGAGAACCAAAGGGTACGAAGGGGATTAAAGGGCGAGGCAAGTGCTATCGTTTCAGGTTTTGATGGGAAATGTCATGGGCTCACCGCCAAAATTTATGATTCCTTACTGCGAGCGGGCCGCTTAGTTAGGGCCTGGGTTCTCCAATGAATTCAATTAGAAAAACTGGAAGGAATTAATCGAAAATCGAGAAGTCAGATTTACTAAGAGTAACCTAATACTAACACTATTCTTGTAACCTAATACTGGAAACACTATTCGTGGAAAGTGAGGTTTGAACTCTGGCATTGAAATTTGGGATCTTTTCCGTTTCTGCCCCCCTCAGTATGTTATGACCCCCCCCCCGTTACAAAGAACGTGTCATTACACACCCGGCTCACCACTTCTTAGTAGTAATACAAGGATCAGATTTGGCATTATACGAATCATAACGTATTTCCTAGTACGATCCTTGTATGACTACTACGAAATCAAACATGACTACTAGGAAATCATATATGAACCTTGTATGACTACAAAGAAATCATATATGATCCTTCTATGAATACCAAGACTCAAACATCTTTTTTGTCATAAATTTTTAAATCTTTTGTTACTTTTAAAAATTTTCATTTGGCAAGTACTCACTTATGTGATTCTCCGGCATCACTTTGTGATCCGCCAAAAGACCCGAACGTACAATATAATTTGCGAAGTTGGGCACGCAATTAAAGAGTAAGTCCAAATACATAAATAAAGTTCTGGTATTCTCTGAAGCCAGTTTATACCTATAAATGGTCATTTACAAGAAAATTTTTGAAAATTTTTGCAGATAACCTCAAATTCGCTTCTGAATATATTCAAGTTGGAAAGTTATTCTTTTCGCCCACATAAAGAATCAAATGTGGAATGCAAATGCGATATAATAATTTGTTATCACCTCTGACTACATTATACGGGAATTTGTGGAACCAATCAATGTTTTATGTGTCATATATGACCTTGTAAGATTTCCAGGAATTTTTTTCAACATCAAAAGAAAATGAAATATGTACAGTTTTTAGGCTTCGAATTTTTTTTGTATGATCCCTGTTTGATTTTTGGAAATCATATATGATCCTTGTATGACTACTAAGAAATCATAGAAATCATATATGACCTTGTATGAATACTAGGAATCATTTATGACCTAGTATGACTACTAAGAATTGTGTATGATGAGCAACCCGGGCAGTAAATCATTATGTTTAAAAACATACGTGCGTCAGGGGGAGGGGGTGCTTATATTATGCACTCATTGAGCTAGGCGGAACAAAAAGATCCGAATTCTGGCTCAGAACAGAACTCTCAGTCACTCTGGACAAGTGCATAGTATTCGGGTGAAACTGCCCTCGCGTCACGGTAATAGTTTTCTGGGACCAATGAAATCTTTTTTGTTAGTTATGGTTAGGTGACTGCTTGAAGTTACTGAGAATATCTAGAATCGAGAACCGCGAAGCAGAGTCACTTAACTATGCTGAGAACACGAAACGCGCACGGTTTAAAATGACGAAAGTCTGCAGTGCCAGAAGTCAAAATGCCAGAAGTTGCTACTTAGCCAGAAGTTGAAAATGTGCAAGTGAGGGTTTTAACATATAGTTATATACAATCACTCGATTTTGATGTATGATTTTCTCCAATGAAAACAATCAGAAGTCAGAAATCGAATAAATCGGTCGTGTTTTCGCTCGACATGCTAGGATAGCCTTTTGAGAGAGCAGAAATTGCACGAGTTATGTTACGAATCTTCGACTAATCAACAGGACGTAAACTGGTACAAAAGTGTAACAAACAGGTATACCCCAAAAACATGTGAGGGATCTTTCCTAGCGCCCCCCATTTTTAGTGGTCAGATAACCTAAAGCTTCCCATCGTAATAATTATACTATAATCGCGGCACGGGGGCTATAATTAAATGGCGGAGGGGGGGGGGGCTAACATAGGAACGACCCCATGTGAGTATTTCCGATACTGAGTCATATCTCGATTGCAACTTCATAGTGAAAAATATTTTTCCATATCATCAACGAGAATAAAAGCTAAGGTAAACTTGACCGATGGTAATAAAAAAAAACGATTTTTTTCCCGCAAAATGCACAGGTTAAGGTAATTTCATTGTAAG
>NC_134475.1:68112103-68160548 GCF_964194025.1 Convolutriloba macropyga
TATTCACATTCAGCTTGCCACATTCAGCATAAAAGAGACAAAAAGTGTTGTTAGTTTCGATACCTCAATGTAATCAGAACTTTTAAAAAAAATTTCCACTTTTTAAATTCTCCACGTTTTTAATTTCCTTTCTTTCCTACAAGAATTTCTTTTTGCAATAGCATTTTATAATTTTTGGATGAAAGGCATTTTATCAGTATTAATACTATAAGATTTGAAGTTATTTCTAAGGATACAGAGATGTTAAGAAGGACATAGTAAATGTAAACGAAAACCTCTATGGTAGTAACTGATGCAACAACAGAGTTAGAAGGATTAAAAATTGCATAACAAGTTTTGGCAGAGAAAGATTGTTTGTTTCCCATTATAGCCATCCATGAGCAATTATTCCCCCATTGTGATGTAATTAATATGATGCGGAGGGTCTATAGGTTATCTGAACAATAGAAATAGAAACCGACAGATAAGTTAAAATACAAAAGAACTGGTGAGAGAAGTTATGAGATTTGTGCCATTAGTTTCCAAAATGCCGAAAATGAATATTTTAAAATGCAGAAACTCTGAAGTGCCAGATTTGAAAAACCTGACTTTCCTATACATTTAGCCAGAAGTTTCGTATTCCAAGAATCTTTGTCTTTTTGAAACGTGTACGTTTTGTGTTTAAAAAAAAAACACTGAATTTCCAAATGAATATAAATAGGTCAAGGAGCCTAAACATAACACAAATGGCAGCGTAAAGATATAACATAAGTAATGAATAACAGGTAAAAGATTTTCTTCTCCAGGTAGAAGAAACAAATTATACAAACTCAAAAATGAAGCGTTATTTAAATTTAAAAGCTTTCTAAGAAACATTGCCGACAATGTTTCCCATTGGGTCCTTCTGAAATTGTTGGAAAAAGTAGTTCTTGAAGACTTTTTAACCCGCCTGTTTGATTCATTCCCTTTTAAGTATTTTTCAAGACAATTATTAATTGATAAGCCTTTTCGGATAATACTTTTGTCCAACCATGATGTTTTTGACATCTCTTCAAGAAAAATAGTTTTCGTCCTTGAATGTCTGTAGAACTTATAGGTTGGCAAGCTAAGTCCTGTTATTCTTCGGAAGGCAGGCTTCTTAAATGTCAAGAGTTGATTGACATACATTGCTGTTCTGTATTCAAGTAGTTGTTTAATTGGCAGTATATAGTTATCTAGTTTGATACTAAGTGATGAACTGTTAAATCGTTGAACATAACAAGCTTTAACTGCCCAATTGAGTTGCTTTTCTAAGGTTGTCAGAAGACTTTTTGAAATTGACGAAAGCAAAACAGCTGAGTACTGGAGATGACTAATAACAAGAGAATTCAGTAGGATTTTGCGCAAATGGTATGGTACTACGTTTCTCAGGACGTAAAGTGTTTTTATTCCTTGCGCCATCTTGCTGAGTATTTGTTTAACTTGTTGTTGGTACATCAATTTTTTGTCCAAAATTACTCCGAGATATTTCACATTCTCAACTTCTTTTATTATATGGTTGTCAACTTTAATAGACTCTGCTGCGGAAGAAGTGCCAAAGACAATGAACTCAGTTTTTTCTGAATTCAGTTTTAAAGAATGGTATGAAAAATAGTCAACAAGCGAAGAAATTGATTTCTCTAAATGCAGCTTGCAATCAGTAATTTTTTTGCCGAAAGTATAAACAACTGCATCATCAGCGTATTGGATTAAACTGCAGTTGATGAAATTTGGTAGATCATTTACATATAGGTTGAATAGGAGTGGTCCTAAAACTGTGCCTTGTGGAACTCCTTGCCTAACCTCCAGCCAGTCAGATTCAGCTTCTGGTATCACTACTCTTTGATGTCGGTTAGTGAGGTAACTTTTAATGAAAAGGATAGCCGAAGAAGAGAAACCAAGGTGTTTAAGTTTTTCTAGTAAAACTGAGTGGTCGATTGAATCAAAAGCTTTTGACAAATCTAAAAACGCCGCAGTGACCACTTTTTTTTCATCAAGTTTCTGTCTTACAGTTTCTGTCAGATATACAAGAGCATCAATTGTTGAAAATTTTTTCCTGAATCCAAACTGTGTTTTGGATAGGAGGTTGTATTTTGATAGGTGTTCCTCTATTTGATCTTTGATTAAAATCTCAAGAACTTTTGACAAAGCAGGCGTTATAGAAATAGGCCTATAATTCAGCGGGTTTTCAGTGTCTCCTTTTTTGTGGATAGGTGTAATATTTGCCAATTTCAGTAGAGAAGGAAATTTGTTTTGTTTAAGAAATCCGTTGAAGAGAAAACATAACGGCTCTGCTAAAATATGAGCACCATCTTTTAATGCCCAAGCCGGAATAGTTGAAGGACCCAATGGTTTGTTTTTATTGAGGTTGTTGAGAGCTTTACGACACTCAAATGTGGTAAAGAAACGAAACGAGAACAAATTAGGGTTGATCTGCTGAAAGTTTTGTTTAATGGTTGGTTTATTTAAAAGAAATTCACCAAGTTTACTAAATTTATAGTTAAGCAAATTCGCTATTTTTTTGCTGTCGGTTATTACATCCTCAAAGCAGTTTTTCAAAGAGAGAATTTTAGTTCCTGTTCTAGATTTATTTCTGACTTCGTTGATCAGATTCCATTGTTTCCTGGAGCTGTTAGCAGACTCAATCAATTGTGTTTGGAAGCGTTCATAATCTTTCAGATACTCTTTACTCGTCAGATCTTTTAGTTTTAGGAAATTATCAAAATTTTCTGATAGTAGAAATTCGTACCTCTTTTTATTGAGGCATTTTGTTGCGTTTGAGACAAACTTATCTGCAAGTGAAAAATTAGGTTTGTTGTTCCGTATAAAAATTTTTCTGATTGGTGCATGTAATCTGATTACATTTGCAATCAGACTTTCAAAACGTGAGAACATTTCTTCGATATCATTAGATTCATAGATGAGGCTCCAGTTAATGTAATTTAAAGAATTTCTGAATTTGTGGGGATCATAATTACGCTTATCAAATATCAGTTTCCTGAGTGGTTTTTGTTTTTGATTCAGCGTGAAATCAGTGAATAGAATTTGTGCAAGATGATCGCTTTTGATAGGAGAGTCGAATACATAATAGTATTTCCCTCTCAGCCCATTATCAGTTATGATATAATCTAATAAACTGCAGCTACCGTTCTGGTGCCTGGTTGCAGTTCTTGAATTCATCAAGTGCAAGTCGTAAGGTAGAATAATTGTATCCAGTTTCTGTTTTTCTTTGTTGTTCAAGTAATTAATGTTGTAATCTCCTATTAGGCATATTGATTTATTTTCAGTGGAAGCCTTATCGATGCATAAAGCCAATTCATCCAAAAACTGTGAACAAAATTGTTTATTTGGATTGTAAGAAATATTAATCAAGATACTTTTGTGAGAGGATAATTTGCATTCAACCCATAAACTTTCAAAAATTTTGGACATGTTGTTAAGGTCTTTCCTGATTTTCGAATTGCAAAATTTGGGTACTAATAATAACAATCCTCCTCCTTTTTTATCCTGTCGATCACATCTGTGGATATCAAACTGATAGGGATTAGGGTTATAAAAACTATTACTATCAATACTGGTCAACCAGGTTTCTGTTAAACCGTAAATACAATTTGGACCGATGTCATTGAGTAAACTCTTCAACTGTAGCTGTTTTTTCTGGATACTTTGACAGTTAGCATGCACAATTTTCAGCTGCATGGGCCATTTTTTACATTTTGTGTGTATACTATTTAAGGTTTCAAAAGGCCCTGGGTTTCTTTCAACATCCCCGTGAATTAACATAAGTATGTGAACATATAGAAGGAAAAAGAGCCCAGATGAGAAAAAACATACAAAGCCGAAAACTTTCAGCAGGTCAACTTTTATCAAACACAAATCAAGTTTTTTTAATTTAGAATTGTAAGTGAGGCTCAGTGGCGTGGGAAATTTTAAAACCACTGTTTGCCTCGTCAAAAAATAATAACAAAAATTTATCAGAATTACAGCTTTCAACATTATACTCAGTTATTGATGTCAAACCGCTCGTGCCTAATGAATCAAACAAACTATCAAAATGTTTCCATTTATTTCATCTAAAAGTCAAGGTTTGACAACAGTTAATATGGATGATAGCGATTAAATGATAGGTTGTTGTTTGGAGGCTGTGAAAAGTAGCGTTGCTGATAATTAGAGAATTTATTTTGCATTTTATAAGAAGCGTTAGATGTTACTTTACTAAAGTCAATAACCCCATTTGAGGTTTTTAATTGGTATCCCAGCAGTATGTTTTTCAGGAATGGTATTCCCAACTTATAATTTAAATGCACATTGTCATGGTACAATTGGTTGAAATGTGTGATGCGTGGATTGTATGTTGAAACACTTCGAATAATATCATTTAGCTTAAGCACTACAATTGCATTATCAACATTCCCATAAGTATTATTTAGCAAATCATTAAAGACTGCAATTTTTTCATTTTTATCACTGTTTATAGGTATCTCCCTAAAAGGAGGAATTTCACACAGCACCATTGAATCGGGAGTAAATTTTTCCATGCATTTATCAACCAGTTTTTGATAGTCCGCAAACAAATCTTTACCATTTTTGGAAGATTTTGAAACGCTATTAGTCCCATCCTGCAAAATTAGGGTTTTTAGTTTTTTTGATTCATACTTGTCAACAACTTTTAATTTTTCAAGCGTCGTGGAACCCCGGTATGCATGAATTGCAACGTCCAGTGGAATACTTGCATCATCATACAGCTTTGCTATTATGCAACTACCCAAAACACAATTCTCCTGCAAAGTCGTGAAATCATTTTTTTTGAAATCTCTGACCTGTTCCTGGAACAAACCAAAACCATTGGGGGATGATGCTGACTGTTTCTCAGAGTTGTTGCCTTGTTCTCCTCCAAGGCAGGGATGAGCATCAATTTTCGTTTTGAGTCCCGTTAACACTTGTTCAATAAATAAATCTTTTCGATGTAATTTTTTAGACAAATCAACATAAAGTTTGTAGGAAGTATCTTTATTTAGCTGTTTCCATTCATCAAGAGTTAGCAGGTTGGGAACTTGACAGCTGCTATCTATATTCATTGCTTTAATCTTCACAAGAAATGTTTTATGTAAAGGAAACTGAGAGAATTTGTTCAATTCAATGTGCACGAAACGATTTTGTGTATTCAAAAACAGAGCATTTAAAGGTCAACTGTTTGAATCAACTGTAAAGTGAGCGTCTGAACTGTAAAGTGAGCGTCTTTCCTATACATTTAGCCAGAAGTTTCGTATTCCAAGAATCTTTGTCTTTTTGAAACGTGTACGTTTTGTGTTTAAAAAAAAACACTGAATTTCCAAATGAGTATAAATAGGTCAAGGAGCCTAAACATAACACAAATGGCAGCGTAAAGATATAACATAAGTAATAAATAACAGGTAAAAGATTTTCTTCTCCAGGTAGAAGAAACAAATTATACAAACTCAAAAATGAAGCGTTATTTAAATTTAAAAGCTTTCTAAGAAACATTGCCGACAATGTTTCCCATTGGGTCCTTCTGAAATTGTTGGAAAAAGTAGTTCTTGAAGACTTTTTTAACCCGCCTGTTTGATTCATTCCCTTTTAAGTATTTTTCAAGACAATTATTAATTGATAAGCCTTTTCGGATAATACTTTTGTCCAACCATGATGTTTTTGACCTCTCTTCAAGAAAAATAGTTTTCGTCCTTGAATGTCTGTAGAACTTATAGGTTGGCAAGCTAAGTCCTGTTATTCTTCGGAAGGCAGGCTTCTTAAATGTCAAGAGTTGATTGACATACATTGCTGTTCTGTATTCAAGTAGTTGTTTAATTGGCAGTATATAGTTATCTAGTTTGATACTAAGTGATGAACTGTTAAATCGTTGAACATAACAAGCTTTAACTGCCCAATTGAGTTGCTTTTCTAAGGTTGTCAGAAGGCTTTTTGAAATTGACGAAAGCAAAACAGCTGAGTACTGGAGATGACTAATAACAAGAGAATTCAGTAGGATTTTGCGCAAATGGTATGGTACTACGTTTCTCAGGACGTAAAGTGTTTTTATTCCTTGCGCCATCTTGCTGAGTATTTGTTTAACTTGTTGTTGGTACATCAATTTTTTGTCCAAAATTACTCCGAGAAATTTCACATTCTCAACTTCTTTTATTATATGGTTGTCAACTTTAATAGACTCTGCTGCGGAAGAAGTGCCAAAGACAATGAACTCAGTTTTTTCTGAATTCAGTTTTAAAGAATGGTATGAAAAATAGTCAACAAGCGAAGAAATTGATTTCTCTAAATGCAGCTTGCAATCAGTAATTTTTTTGCCGAAAGTATAAACAACTGCATCATCAGCGTATTGGATTAAACTGCAGTTGATGAAATTTGGTAGATCATTTACATATAGGTTGAATAGGAGTGGTCCTAAAACTGTGCTTTGTGGAACTCCTTGCCTAACCTCCAGCCAGTCAGATTCAGCTTCTGGTATCACTACTCTTTGATGTCGGTTAGTGAGGTAACTTTTAATGAACAGGATAGCCGAAGAAGAGAAACCAAGGTGTTTAAGTTTTTCTAGTAAAACTGAGTGGTCGATTGAATCAAAAGCTTTTGACAAATCTAAAAACGCCGCAGTGACCACTTTTTTTACATCAAGTTTCTGTCTTACAGTTTCTGTCAGATATACAAGAGCATCAATTGTTGAAAATTTTTTCCTGAATCAAACTGTGTTTTGGATAGGAGGTTGTATTTTGATAGGTGTTCCTCTATTTGATCTTTGATTAAAATCTCAAGAACTTTTGACAAAGCAGGCGTTATAGAAATAGGCCTATAATTCAGCGGGTTTTCAGTGTCTCCTTTTTTGTGGATAGGTGTAATATTTGCCAATTTCAGTAGAGAAGGAAATTTGTTTTGTTTAAGAAATCCGTTGAAGAGAAAACATAACGGCTCTGCTAAAATATGAGCACCATCTTTTAATGCCCAAGCCGGAATAGTTGAAGGACCCAATGGTTTGTTTTTATTGAGGTTGTTGAGAGCTTTACGACACTCAAATGTGGTAAAGAAACGAAACGAGAACAAATTAGGGTTGATCTGCTGAAAGTTTTGTTTAATGGTTGGTTTATTTAATATTTAATGTTTGTTTAATGTTGGGTTGAGCAGAGCTCTCTTTCTTTCCTTGTGAGGTATCAATTTCACTACGACAATCATTGTACATTTCAATTGTCATAAGAGTTGTTTGTTACAATCTAAAACGATTATGAGCAGTTTAGTTAGCTAAAGAAAAAAACATTAATTTTTCTCATAGAAGAAGTTGAGCAGAACTCACACAATTACCCATTTTAGCTCAATAAAAACGTTCCCATCTTCAAAAAAAGAAACTCGTCATCAATGATTGTTAACAATTGCTATAGTAAAAAAGTTCAGTGAAGTAACCCCTCATCTTGGTTACTGTAGGGCTCAATTTTAGTCAGACAAATTGCACGTTTGCACAAATCGTTGTCATATAGGATTTTCCAATATTTTGGGCAAAAATCGCTGGCGTCCGTATATGATTGCGCTATCGGAAGAGCTGATCTTCTTTTTATAACAGGACTTGAATTAGACAGCAAAAGTTTTTGTTCGGCTTTATTGTTTCAAGCGCTGAGTTTAAGTCTAACTTAAACCTGTTTATATTGTTACTTCAATTAATCTTTTCAGTTTTTTTTTTACTTTTTTAGCCTATTTTATTCCTCAAATTGAAAGGATTCCTACGCGTTGTTAGTTCATCCACATTGGATGTTCAGCAATTCGGAAAATCAAGCCTACAGTTTCAAGGGTTACGAAGTTTTTGAGGCAGACAGATTAGTTTGAAATTAAAAACTTAAAGAACTAAATTCCACTTTTTTGCACTCAAATTAGTTTTCCCTTTGAGGACAGTATGTTTAGGTTGAAAAATAAGATTCATTTGGAAACTATCAACATTTAACTGAAACCGCTATAATTATTTGTCTGCTTTGCCATCTGAGACAGCGGCGTTTGATTTTTTATTTTTTCAGAAGAAAAGTTTTCCATCCATCATCTGGAAAAAAGTGCTTCTAACTTCTAACATAAAAACATAATGTCTCTTAACACTTTAACTAAAAGTATCTTAAAGCCCCTTGGGCCTAGTGCCCAGCACTCGGGCTCAAGCACTCAAGCAGCCAGGGCACTAAGACCATCGGTCGACTAAGATTTGGTTCTAACATATAGTTTATTTCAACTTAATGGAGCGTTGAAAGTTTTACAATCCAAGAATTGCATTGTATTGGTGCTCTGTCTTTTTTTTATTTTTTCAAGATGATTTCACAGTTTTTCATGACTTTGAGCTTGAAAAATGGGATAAACAGGTACAAACCAGTGGGCATCAAGTTTCAATAGCGGCCCAGAGTCGCGTTTGGTTTTCCTTAAATTGCTTAGAGTGGTGAAGCTACTGAGAAGGCGGTAATTCAAGGTTAAAAGGTCATTTTAGGAGCTTTTGAGCCTAGATGTTGCAATTTTTCGCTTTTTTGTCATTTTTCGATTATTCTTGCTGGACCAGTCTACAATTGAAGTTGATAAAGGTCTTGCAAGACATAATGACATATGTTCATCTTAAGAAATATATGTTTTTGTACTCCCAAATTAAACAGGCAAATTTTTTTCAAATTTTTTGAAACTTTTTTTTTCATTTTTTTAAGGGTTTTCCAGCCTCAAGGGCCCATTAGTCTCCTCTATGGCTTGATAATAGGTTGCTGCATAGTTACTAGAGGTAATGGATTGGTGATCAGTACTCTAATGAAAAGAAGTTTTAGCTACATTTTGATAATTTTTTTTCAAACTTTCCGAAAATTTTTATCTGGTTCCTAATTTACCGATCTTCAATAGCCAGTGAAATTATTTTAGGCTTGAAATAGGAATACTGGATGGTCTCTGGAGGCAATGAAACGCTTCTGAAGATATTAGGATCACTTAATTTTGCAAGATTTTTTAAAATTTGCAATTTTTAAATTTTTTGAATTTTTTTCTATCAATTTCCGAGTTTAACGATCTTTACTGGGCTACGATGCTTTTTGTTATCTTGCAGATGGGTTTAGTGACAGAACTTCAGAGACAAAAAAAATGATTTTGAACATTTTTTAGAAAATGTAGATACTTTCTTTAATATTTGCCTTTTTCAGCTTTTGAAGCTTTTGTCTTTTTTCTCGAGTTTATCTACTTTTAGTGCATAATAAATCTTTTTCAAGACTTGTGCGCAAGTTAAAGAGTTTTCTGATTTGTATGATGTTTGGTTTTCAGGTTAAAAGCTTCAAGAGTTTTCGTAATGATAAATTTTTTTGTTTAGTGTTTGATTTTTCTAGTTTCTCAGCTATTCTTTTGTCTTTTCGGTTGGGACTGTTCAATTGATCTTTTGGTGAGCTTATAAGTTCTCAGTTTTCAATCAATTCTTTGGATTGAACTTCAGGACTTGTCCTGCTGTGTTTTTACTTTCTTTTATAAGACGTCAAAAGTGAAGTCATTACGTCCAGATGTCAAAGTGAGACGGAAGAGAGTGACTCACGAAGTGGTGTTTGTTTGCTGTTTCGAAAGCAATCAAATCCCGCTCTTAAAGAAAGTCACTGAAAACTGTGTGCATGTAACTTAGTGAAAAACAAAAGTAACTTGAACGGTAAAAGTAGGTTAGCACCCCTTTTTCACCACTTAAAATTTTACTTTTTGAGGCAAAATTACTCCAAAATGAAATCAAAGTTCAAAAAGAATTTTTATAACATTGATCCCCTACACTAGTGCTCTCGCATACCTATGGGATCAAGATGAAACACAATATTTGGTCACCAGATATTGCAATGTACAGTTGATGAGCTCCATCCATGTTTCAAGGTAAAGAGAGTTCGGGTCTTTCCCATTATAGGCCCCCATCCTAGTGGTCAGATAACTTATACACCCCAATCATGGTAATTATACCACAAAGGGGGCTATCATTTTAGGGGAGCTATAATGGGAAAGACCCGAATGTTCAAAAAGATCACAATATTTTCATATTTTTTCTTTCTCTTATAATTAACAGAAGTGCAATCTTAGCTGTAGTTGAACAAACTTGAAAATATATAAGTTCGTATGACAAGTTAACGTTGAGTTTTGTTTCCTAATTTGCATAGTTTGCGAATAGAATAGGTGGCTAATGGTGTCAAAAATGTTTTTGAGCTTTGATTTTAATTTTCAGTTATATTGCCTCAATTTTGATTTATTTCTTCGTGAGACTAGGGGGTGCAAAAATAATTCTGCTGTTCAGTATGCTAGTCAATTGCAAGTGATGGTTTGAAGATAATTTGAAGTAACAACGCCTAGTTTTACGAAGTAAAAGTTCCGATTATTTCTCCAATTTGTAACAAAAATTCAAAAAAGCTATATCTTGGATCCAATGAAAAAAATGACAAAAAGGAAAAATTATCTTGTTTGGGACAAAAATTATTTCACTGTGAAACACGGATAAATTTGTTCAACTCTACATCAGGGTATTTGGTAAGTTACAGCGATGTACTGACTCCGATTCAATATCAGTAGCGGAGCACTAGTAAAAAGATCAATGGTATAAATGGTCAATAAGTTAGTTTTTTTTCTCATTATGGATCTCACAAAAATATTTTACACCCAGAATGCACAAACTGCAAGTTTTCATGGTGAACTGCTTGATTTAAAAACCTAATTTAGTCAGCATTACTTAGACCGTTTCTTTTCTTTGTTTTATCAATCGACTCATGACCGTCAGCAGTTAAATAGCATAGCTCTATTTTTATAACTTACTATTTTACTTACGGAGGTAAAACAAGATAAAAGTTGACAGTTTTACATAGGCAGCAGCATTTTGGTCCGAACTGAAATCTGCTGAACTTGTACATAAAATAGTTGATTTCACAGTGCAAAATTTTGTTGAAAAAGATGGATGCATGGGCAAGTTCAATTGATTTCACGTGGGACTCAGATGCAAACAATGATTATTGAAAATTGACAAACTGCTATATGGGTTTCGTCTGTAAGTAGTCTTGTCAGTTTAACTGAAAAAAGAAGTATTAAACTTCTAATATTTATGTCTTGATTGATATGAAAACCAGAAGAAACCGCCAAGTCATGTGGACTAAAATTTAAATCGGGCAATTCACCAGAAAAATTGCATACTGAGCGTCTTTTTGATGACGCTTGTAGCCCCTAAAAATGTTTATTAACCATGATTAGGGGTGGGTTGGTGTCTTTAGGTTAAATGACCACTGGACGGGGGCTGGAGCTATAGTGCACGGACTCTTAAATTTTTACTTCTTAAAACTAAGGGTGCTATCTTACGTTAGCCGTTGATTACACGTTGACAATTTGGTGAAATTATAAATTATAAAGGTATACTAGACGCGCAGGTTCAATAAGAGTAAATTAAATTTATATTTTGTCGTTCAAAATGAGTCCTCCGGATTTGGCAACTGATATTTGAAAAAGTACCAAGTACAAAGTATGCAGTTTTTGTTATTCGGATCAACTTTTTGCTGCTGTGTTACATTTCTACTTTGTTATATTATCTCATATGATAACAGCAACCCTATTTACCCGGAAGAAAAGTCTGTTCTCATGAGTTTCTTCAATAAGCACAGAAACAATGCCAACATATCTAGTCTGACATGGGACCCTGTTTCTGTTTCACTGGCAGACGATGATAGTAAACAGCACTGTAATGGTAAGCATACATCCTCTCAATTGCTCTTCGTATCTGTGCCGTCTAAGAATAAGTCTGCAAACATGGCAGAACAACTAAAGAATATGCTGGACGAAGTTTATCTGAACTTCACATCTCAGTACGAGTATTCAGGAGACGAAGTTAACTTTCAAGAACTTCTTAATTGCTACAGAGGCAAACAGGAAGATCATATTGAGCTTTCGGTCTTAGCAATGTTCGTTGGACATTGGATCAGACCATTAATACAAATGTTCGGCTGTGTTTCTTCGAACTGTTCCAAACTAACAGAGTACAAGTTATACCAATGTATTTTTAGTCCATTTCCATGGGCCCCAGAGCATGAACAACTTTTTCCGAAAGAAAATTTCCTAAAAATGTGCAAGAGTGAACCAGGACAATGGAGAAGTTGCGAGGGAGATTTACAAAAAGAGTGCTTAAGGGAATCTGGTGAACAAATTGATCAGAATGATAAATCGAATGGAGGAGAGTATGAAGGTTCGACTTCTGGTTTGCGAGACGAACAAATTGACTGCAATTTAAAGAAGCTTATTTTAGCGTTACTAGTGTCAGTTCAGCAACTGCTTGAGTAAAAAGAAGAAGAGTTTGGTCAAAGAAATTTTTTTAACGGAGGCCTAATACATCGAGTAAACGTATACTTCTACTCGTTAGAAATAGTGTTTCATCAAAATCGCTGATGTTGACTAATTTTCATCAACACAAAATGGATATAATTTTTTTTAATAAATTGCACAGTATCCTAAATAGCGCTGTGAGTTGATTTAAATTTGAAGCTAGCTGTTGTATGCTATTCATATGTGAGTGTTCAGAGGGAAATAAAACTTTTCAGGCCCCTTTTTATCGTTTGTTTTCAAATGATTTTTACAATTTCAGGTCCCTATTCATTTTTTGGTCACGTCAGCATCCAATATTGTTCCTTCCCATAAGCAATTGATGTAAACCTTATAACATTACAATGGTGCAGCAATTAAATTTCAGGATAAAAATACGCGTCATAGAAGTCAACTATATTCGCGTTATTCATCTCTTTTTCTCTTTTAACATATCTTTGCTTTAAAAGATTATTGCTTGAAACTTTGCTCATTTCTGAAACATTTTAATCAAATGTTCCTCTCGAAGTTAGACCTGGCGGACACAAAACTAATGAAAATGGCGATGATTAAATTTTTTAAGCAAATTTTCTTGGACGTCTTCAACAAATTCAAAAGAATGTTTTTAAGGATGAAACCTTCTGCATTAAAAAATTAAAGTGCTCGAGCGTAAAGTATTGATTGGTAAAATATTGTTTTGAGTTCGCCTCAGAATCAGAATAGCTGATACAAATTATAGTTCATTTTTTTTTCTGTCCCCGAGATATCGGAACAGTACAGAAAAAAAAGTCGAATACCTAATTTGTTTCTCGTACAGACCACTTAACAAAATACTCTTCCCTCATAGCGTTTTTTATTTCAATCATAACAAAGACCGCAATTCATAGGGAGTACGGATGGTTTGGTATTGGTTTACCCAATGTATACCTGTTGCCTTCATTTCTCAAAATTACTCTTACGGGAAAATCAAGTTTTCAATACTTCGGGGAAAATCAAATTTATCTGTTAGAAAATAGAATTGGAGAAAATTGTAGAAATTTCCATCCACCAAGAGGTCGCGGATTTAGTGTTTCATTAAATCTATTAATGGGATTATCGAGAATTATCGGGAACATCAACGGGATAAACGGCGGGGTTTCAGCAACTTTAGTAGATGAAGAGACGGATTTTAAAAATTTTCCCCGTGAGGTTAAATGGATTTAGGCCATGTTGTATCTTTTTTTTGTAGGTTATGTACTCTCCAGTCACAGAGCAAGTATTGTTACATGATAAGTTCTTATGTAAATATGTAAAAATAAGTCACGTGCGTCGGTTGGGGGAGTAGCAATTAGAAATCATCCGCTAAGCTGAGGGGGGGGGGGGGGGGGGGGGGGAGGGGGCAAAAACGAAAAAGATCCCGAAATTCCGAAAAGATTGACGTGACAAACCTTGCTTCTGCGTCAAAGAGTTAGGAATTTGAACTAAAGCAGCAAAATATCCTATTTTTCAAAAAATTCGTCCCCGAAAAATTAGTCCTTAAGAGAATATTCTGAGCAAAATAGAGAACCGATAAAGGAAAAAGAAACAGGTTCGACATCTAGTTCACGAAATAAACCGAAGAATCCCATAATTGTAGTAACCTTACTAGCCTTAATAAAATCAGCCTCAAAAGAGGTCTGTTGAAGAAAACAACATTGCAAAGACTAATAGGACATTCCGATGAAGTGAAGCGAGAACTCTCCGCAATTCGTCTGTTTCAGTAGCACTATCAACTGATTCATCAAATCCCTACTATCATTTTGAACACAAAATCATATCATATCCGTATTATCATTTTAAATCTTTTGCATCTGTGTATTGGCTATGTTGCAAATTGAGTAAAAAGTTAACGTCAACTGCATAATGTGATAAATTTCAGTGTATTGACACACAAGTTAAAGTTTTCGAGCCAATTTTCTCTTTGAAATTCATAAACAACCTTCGCACTGGAGGCAAAAATGACCTTTAAAAATATGGTATCTCTAGCATAAGCTTTTAAACTACTGCAACTTGCATGAAGATACAATACTTTTGCATTCAATCCAGTTTCTAAATTTTACGAACAACGAAACAAAATTTTTTATAAAAAAGGCGGCAGTATTGAAAACCAAGATCATCATGCTCAGTTAATTTGAAAATGCAGCTATTGCGAAAAAAATCAGCTTTGATTAATTGGGCAATTATACGTGCTACTCGGAGTTGAACCTCGATTATCGTACAAAATCATTTATTTTTCGTAAAAACTGCTCTAAATAAACTAATTTCATCAAACTACTAAGCTTTGAACAGAAAGTGGCGATCATATGTTTAGTCTAAAATTGGGCAACAGTCACACTAGCATTCTCTCTACATTTTGATTGAAAAGATAATGACAGGACCTATTTTATAAGACAGACCAAGCCGACCAAATTATGGGTATGAATCAGAACAAACGGAACAAAATACGGGCATTAGCCAGACCAAACGGATTAATTTCAGAATGGGAGATCTTCTTTTATACAGTGCAAGATCTTAAAGTACACCAACAAATAGAAAAGTGCTTTTCTTTTGAAATTTAGTGTAAAGTTTTTAAGTACAGCCCAAAGAAATGAGCACGTGTTAGGGCTATCAGCTCCATAGATATCAGGATCTGATTCTTTTTTTACTTCTATTCATTTTCTCCAGTGGTTTGCCAACCATTGATGTTCTTGACAAATAGTTTGTTGCCGGTGTTGCATCCAACTGCCATTCTTTATTGAGGAAGAATTACCCTTTTATTCTAATTGAGAAAAAAGAACCAAAAACAATTGGACGATGGAAACAACTTCTACAATTTTTCAAGATATTTTCAAAAAGTTTTATTGTGATTTTTTAATTGCTACCAGAAATAAACTGGACGGTTGTTTTGTCCAAATTTCAATAAAAATCTTTTGGAAAGCTTTTTGGAAATTGTGATACAGAAATGTTGTATATAATTCATACAGATCCTTCAGTGCTCCCTAAATGCTAATGCAATTAAATCCAATAACCTTCACCCCGCGAATGTCGGCTGTACATCTCTCAGTAATTTCCCGCCCTCTGTTATTATTTTAGTTCAATTTATCGAACCCGTTTACTCAACAGACGATCACTCTTCTCTTTTCTTCTTTGCGTCAAGTCGAGCGATTCAATCTCGAAAAGCAATTTAGTTTTAATCAGATCCAGAACTGCAAAAACAGAATTTGCTTGGTTTTGCACCGCGTTTCCACCTCTCACAATTCAATACATCTACGCTGCAAGAATATAGTTCAATTCTGTACTCAACACAAATTGCAGGTAACTTAGACCTTATTGATAAAGAAAATTTTTTGGTTCGATGTCAGATGAAGAAAGTCAGCGGCAACTACATAGAGAAACAGTGGAGCCAGAGATTGCATTAAATGAGCAATCAATTCGGAAACGGGATTAGAATGGCAAATCAAATTGTCTTCTTCAATCACTCATTCTTAGAGCGGGCCCAACAATACTTTTGTACTCGTACTCGGGCAGCAAATACCCGTAACCTTAACAACTTGTCGATTAATAACCCTAAACTAAACCAAAATTGCTGAAACTATGGTCAAGGTTTAGTTTAGAAACCAACAAATTGCGTCCGGCATAGAGAAAAAAACTGTCTCTATTGTAGTTTACAGAACCAATTTCAAAAACAATGTGTAGACAACCGGTAGTCCAAAGCCAAAATAAAGAATCAAACATGCAGAATAATAAGGTGGGGTCGGATGGGACAAAGCCATGCGCAGATGATAAAGTCAAGGAATTACACGAAAATTATAACACTGAATTCGGCTCTAGTCAATTGTCATCTGATGACAATTGTCTTTCTGCAGTCACCAGTGACTGGAAAGCAACTAAACCTCTAAAATGAAAACGACATAAGTTCCAAAGATTTCAGGATCTGATTTTTTTTTCACTTGTACCCATCTTCTCCAGGGGTTTCACAACCATTGAAGTTCTTTACAAATCTTTTTTTTGCAGGAAGTTTTGTTGCATCCAACTTCCATTCTTTTTTGAGGAAGAAATACCCTTTTCTAAAAAAAAGAACCAAAAACAATTGGACGAAGGAAACAATTTTTACATTTTTTCGAGATATTTTCAAAAACTGTTATTGTGATTGTTTTTAAAAAGTTTGCCACCAGAATTCAACAAATCGATTATTTTGTCCAATTTTCAATACAAATCTTTTGGAAAGCCTTTTGGAAAATGTGATAAAAAAATTTTGTATATAGTTTATTCGGATCATTTAGTGCTACCTAAATGCTAATGAAATTAAATCCAATAACCTTCATCCCGCGAATGTCCGTTGTTCATATCTCAAAAATTTCCCGCCGGCTGTCATTACACTTGTTCAATTGATCAAGCCTGATTACTCAAGAGACGATCACTCTTTTCTTTTCTTCTTTGCGTCAAGTCGCCCGGTTCAGTCTCGAAAAGCAATTTAGTATTCATTAAACCAAGAACACCTATAAAAAATATTTCAATCTTGATTTTGCAACGCGTTTCCAGCTCTCAGAAATTCAATACATCTACGGTGCAAGAAGATTGTTCAATCCTGTACTCACTACATGGCGCAGTCAACAGTGCGCGCTTGAGGAAAATCGTCTCTTGGCAATAACCCTTCTGGAAAAAATTTTCTTTCAAACCAACATTGTCTTTGGAACCAATCAATATGTGGAAAACTAAATTGAAAATTTAAGTAAATTGTGGGTAATTGTGACCGTATTGATAAAGGCGATTTTTTGGTTCGGGATGTAATTATTGCCAATATGTCAGATGAAGAAAGTCAGCGACAACTACATAGAGAACCAGTGGAACCACAGTTTCCATTAAATGAGCAATCAGTTCGGAATTGGGTTTAGGTTGGCAAATCAAGTTGTCTTCTTCAACCACTCATTCTTAGAAAGGGCCCAATACTATTTTTTCAATCGAACTCGGGCAGCAAATACCCCGTAATTTTAACAACATGTCGAATAATAACCGTAAACTAAACCAAAATTGCTGAAATTATAGTCAAAGTTTAGCTAAGAAACCAACCTATTGCGTCCGGCATAGAGAAAAAATTTTCTCAATTGTAGTTTACAGAGCGATATTCAAAAACATTGTGTAGACAACCGGTAGTCCAAAACAAAATAAGGAATCAAACAAGCGGAATAATAAGGTGGGGTCGGAAGGGACAACTCCATGCGAAGATTATGAAGTCAATGAATTACACAAAAAATTTAACACTGATTTGGGCTCTAGGTGATTTGTCATCTGATGACAATTGTCTTTCTACAGTCACCAGTGACTGGAAAACAATTAAACCTCTTAAAATGAAAACGACATAAGTTCCATAGATTTCAGGGTCTGATTTTTTTTCACTTGTACTCATCTTCTCCAGTGGTTTCCCAACCATTGAAGTTCTTCACAAGTTTTTTGCCGGAAGTTTTGTTGCATCCAACTTCCATTCCTTATTGAGGAAGAATTACCCTTCTTTTCTAATTGAAAAAAAAGAACCAAAAACAATTGGAAGAAGGAAACAATTTTTCCAATTTTTTGAGATAATTTCTAAATTTGTTATCCTGCTTTTTTTAAGAACTTTGCTACCATAATTCAACACGACGATTATTTTGTCCAATTTTCAATACATATCCTTTGGAAAGCTTTTTGGAAATTGTGATACAGAAATTTTTTGTCTAATTTACTCAGATCAATTAGTGCTCCTGAAATGCTAACGAAATTAAATCCAATAACCTTCATCCCGCGAATGTCCGTTGTTGATATCTCAATAATTTTCCGCCGTCTGTCATTACAATTGTTCAATTGATCAAGCCTGATTACTCAACAGACAATCAGTCTTATTTTTTCTTCTTTGCGTCAAGTCGCACGGTTTAATCTCGAAAATCAGTTTAGACCAAGAACACCAATAAAAGAAATTTTTCAATCTTGGTTTTGCACCGCGTTTCCACCTCTCAGAAATTCAATACATCTACGCTGCAAGAACATAGTTCAATTCTGTACTCACCACATGACGCAGTCAACAGTGCGCTCTTGAGGAAAGTCATCTCTTGGCATACAACACTTTTGGAAGAAATTTTCTTTGGAACCAACCTTGTCCTGGGAAACAATCAATCTGTAAAAAATTATTTTGAGAAATTAAAGTAAATTGCAGGTAGCTGTGACCTTGTTGATAAAGAATATTTTTGGTTCGGGATGTGTTTATTGCCAATATGTCAGATGAAGAATGTCAGCGACAACTACATAGAGAAACAGTGGAACCACAGATTGTATTAAAATGAGTGATCAATTTGGAAATGGGATTAGTATGGCAAATCAAATTGTTTTCTTCAACCACTTGTTCTTAGATTGGGTCCAATACTATTTTTTTTACTCGTAATCGGGCAACAAATAACCGTAATTTTATCAGCCTGTCGATTAATAACCGTAATCTAAACAAAATTGCTGAAACTATGGTCAAACTTTAGCTAAGAAACCAAAAAACTGCGTCCGTCATAGGGAAAAATTGTCTCAATTGTAGTTTACAAAACCATTTTCAAATTCAGTGAGTAGACAACCGGTAAGCCAAAGTCAAAATAAAAAATCAAACAAACGAATATTAAGGTGGAATAGGAAGAGACAACTCCATGCGAAGATGATAAAGTCAATGAATTACACGAAAATTATAACACTGATTTCAGCTCTAGTCATTTGTTATCTGATGACAATTGTCTTTCTACAGTCAACTGGAAAACAATTAAACCTCTAAAATGGAAAGTGACATAAGTTCCGTAGATCTCAGGATCTGATTTTTTTTTCACTTGTACTCATCTTCTCCAGGGGTTTCCCAAACATTGAAGTTCTTCACAAATCTTTTTTGCCGTTGTTGCATCCAACTTCCAATCTTTTTTCAGGAAGAGTTACCCTTTCCTTCTAATTGAAAAAAAGAACCGAAAACATTATGCCAATATGTCAGATGAAGAAAGTCAGCGACAACTACATAGAGAACCAGTGGAACCACAGGTTGCATTAAATGAGCAATCAGTTCGGAAATGGGATTAGGATGGCAAATCAACTTATCTTCTTCAACCACTCATTCTTAGAGTGTGCCCCTTAGAGTGAATACTATTTTTTTAATCGTGCTCAGGTAGAAAATACCCGTAATTTTTACAACTTGTCGAATATTAACCGTAAACTAAGCCGAAATTATTGAAACTATGACCAAGGTTTGAACTAAGAAGACAACAAATTGTGTCCGGCATAGAGAAAAAACTCTACCAATTGTAGTTTACAGAACCATTTCCATTTTCAAAAACATTGTGTAGACAACCGGTAGTCCAAAGCCAAAATAAAGAATCAAACAAGCGGGTCAATAAGGTGGGGTCGGAAGGGACAACGCCATGCGAAGATGATAAAGTCAATGAGTTACACAAAAAGTATTAAAAAAGTTATTTCGGCTCTAGTCATTTGTTATCTGATAACAATTGTCTTTCTACAGTCACCAGTGACTGGGTGACTGGAAAACAAATAAACCTCTAAAATGGAAAGCTACATAAGTTCCATAGATTTCAAGATCTGATTTTTTTTCACTTGTACTCATCTTCTCCAGGGTTTTCCCAAACATTGAAGATCTTCATATATCTTTTTCTGCCGGTGTTGCATCCAACTTCCAATATTTATTGAGGAAGAGTTATCTTTTTCTTCTAATTGAAAAAAAGAACCAAAAACAATTGAAAAGGAAACAATTTTTACAATTTTTTGAAATATTTTCAAAAATTGAAATATTGTTATTGGGCTTTTTTTAAAAACTTTGCTACCATAATTCAACAAGACTATTATTTTGTCCAATTTTCAATACAAATCCTTTAGAAAGATTTTTGGAAATTGTGATATAGAAATTTTGTATATAAATTATTCAGATCAATTAGTGCTTCCTAAATGCTAATGAAATTAAATTCAAAAACCTTCATCCCGCGAATGTCCATTGTTCATATCTCTAAAATTTACCGCCGTCTGTTTTTACATTTGTTCAATTTATCAAGACTGATTACTCAACATACGATCACTCTTTTCTTTTCTTCTTTGCGTCAAGTCTCCCGGTTCAATCTCCAAAAGCAGTTTAGTATTCATTAGACCAAGAACACGAATAAAAGAAAGTTTTCAATCTTGGTTTTGCACAGCGTTTCCACCTGTCAGAAATTCAATACATCTACGCTGCAAGAACATAGTTCAGTTTTGTACTCAACAATGGGCGCAGTCAACATTAAGCGCTTCATGAAATTCATCTCTTGGCAATATCTGGAAAAATTTCCAGAAAAAATTTCTGGAAAAAATTTTCTCCAGAAAATTTTTGGAAAAAATTTTCTTTTGAACCAACATTGTCTTTTGAACCAATCAGTCTGTGGAAAAATAAATTAAAAATTTGAAGAAATTGCAGATAACTGTGACCTTGTTGATAAAGAAGATTTTTTGGTTCGTGATGTAATTATTGCCAATATGTCACATGAAGAAAGTCAGCGACAACTAGATAGAGAAACAGTGGAATCACAGGTTGCATTAAATGAGCAATCAATTCGGAAATGGGATTCGAATGGCAAATCAAATTGTCTTCTTCAAACACTCATTCTAAGAGTGGGCCCAATACTTTTTTTTACTTGTACTCGGGCAGCAAATACCAGTAAGTTTAACAATTTGTCGATTAATAACTCTAAACTAAACCAAAATTGTTCAAATTATGGACAAGATTTAGCTTAGAAATCAACAAATTGCGTCCAGCATAGGGAAGAAAACTGTCTCAATTGTAGCTTTTAGAAACATTTTCAAAAACATTGTGTAGACAACCGGTAGTCCAATGCCAAAATAATGAATCAAACAAGCGGATTAATAAGGTAGAGTCGGAAGGGACAACGCCATGCGGAGATGATAAAGTCAATGAATTACACAAAAATTATAACACTGATTTCGGCTCTAGTCATTTGTCATCTGGTGACAATTGTCTTTCTACAGTCAAGAGTGACTGGAAAACAATTAAACCTCTAAAAAGAAAAGCAACAAAATGGACTGAAGTAACAGTAATAATGGTGGATTTCAGTACTGTAACGATGTACCAAAAGTGAACTCGGATTACTAGGTGTAGTTTCCTCTGTGGAATAATTCAAACACAGCCTTTTTCGGAAAATGAATTACTTTATTACTGATCACAGATCAATCTTACCAATCTTGAAAGAACATCGTTCAAATAAATTCTATAACAATAGCTTGACTTGTTGGAGTGATAAGTTTTGCAGATTGATTTTAGAATGTGTATGGGTAAGTCAAAACATTTCAAAAAAATTTCAAGAAAAATTTACTCCTACATATTAGAAAGGTTGACGACCAATTAATTTGCAGTCAAAAGTAAACACTGAAACGAGAAAGCTAAATCGTGACGGACTTTAAAAAAGTTGGATAGTTTTTCAGATAAAAATTATATATCACGAATTTTGACAATTGCCAAACATGATCAATAAGTAAAACTACATCTCAACTGCAGACTTTAAGAAAAATCCATGCAAAAAAAATATCAAATGCCGAACATTGGCCAGCTGTTAGACTCCATCACTAAAAAGTTAAACGACTTTGAACCATATCAAACAGCATACTTTCTGACTTTGGATTAGCAATACGCGTTGAAACAACTAAATATATAGCCGAAAACAGCATGCCACTGCTATTTCAATATCGTTAGCGTTCAGCTGACACCTACAGAGCTAAATCTGTTCTTTGTTGTTGTAGACATGCATACTGAGTACCAAGAAGTGATGGACTCTACTTTAGTAGAACTGAAAAATACTCAATGTTTTCGCGATGACATTCTGATTGTCAAGTCGTAGATCCTTAGAAGGTCATAAAAATCTGTTATCATGTAATCATTGAATCATTTTATCCAAATTCCTGTTCGTTAAACCAAAAAAAGATGGCTCGGATACCAGTTAACCAAATCTAGTTTTTCGCCGCACGAAATCAAAACAGCAGATACCTTATCAGGAAACTCACTAATGATCTTGAAAAGAATAACCTTCCTTCCAAGGTTCTATACATAACAAAGTTAATTTTTCACCAAAACTTGTCCCTCTTTGTCTAAATCTTTGTCTAAAAGAGGAAAAATTTTGGTGGGACAATCGAACATGATATTCATTCCGAGAAAAATAAACAACATATATCGCAATCGACAGAACGTGTAAATGAACAGGAATTACAAGGTGTAGTTTGGTCTGCAAAATACTCCAAAAATTACATTTTTGAAAAACTTTTTTTTTGGTTTTGAATTATCATAGAGCATTTTAATCAATCATGATAAAACATTGTTCAAATAAATCCCACAAGAGCAGGTGGACTTGTTGGAGTGATAGATTTTACTGTTTGACTTTCATATTGGTCATATTGCTTGCGCTAAAATAGGACTTGTTTATTTCCTCTCACGGCAACAGAATCGAAAAGCAGCCGTGACTAAAAGTCAGTACAGAGAATTCGTAGTTGCAACTATTTCCTGCATTCGCAAAACCAGCGAAATTTTCTAGTCAAACATTAATCATATATCAGATTTTGTTTACCATTAAACAATTGAACAAAGCTGCCTAAAGTACTAATATAACAGCACTTAAATCAAATCAAATAAATTCCAAACATAACTTCCAGAGTCACAAAAATACCTATTCAAAAGTCCTCAATCGAGCTGCAAAACAGTTGCCTAATTAAGACTCTGCATTACGCTCATTTTCTGATGGAAATAATATTAGTATTCACGAGGCTCCTGCGAATGAAGCTTTTGGTTTAGTGGAGCGAGTGAAACGCCGACGATTGTGTGTCAATTGAAACAAAGATGAAAACTTTAAACCAAAACATGCAACCAAACTCTAGTTTATCGAATGCGAATCTGAAAACACTATACAACTAAAGTCAGTCCTAGTGTAGCTCTCTTCGGAAGATGCCATAATACCCCTCTGAGAAACGTAAATACTGTTCCCCAAAACTCAAATCTAGTTTCCTCCAAAATTTACAACTTTCTTTAGATAATGAAACAGTGCCCGCGGAAGTCCATCTGGATAATAAGAAGTGAACGCCAAAAGAAGTGGGTGGATGGCAAGAGAAGTGATGAACACTTGAGCTAGCAATGAACAGAGCTCGAAAAGATACCGGACAAAGATACCGAGACGCAGGAGATGGGAACTCGCATTTCGTTATCCTCCCCAAAGCTAGAAAACCAATACCGCGCAGCAAAACCTTAAAGCAAGTGAAATTGGCCGGAAAGCTACAGACATTCAAAGACTAAGCTTGACGTCCTAAATGAGGTCCTGGCACTCGGCTCAGTAGTGGAAGAGGTATCTGCCACTACTAGTGAACTTGCAAAAAATGTTTCGAGGTTAGAAGGTGCAACTCGTCTTTTGGAAAATGCCGAGTCCTTCCGCATGAGATAACTACCGAAGTTAAGGTAGCGAAACATACCAGGGAAATAGAGAAAAAATGGAACGGGGCGGAAAAAATTTGTAGTCTGAGCTCAGAGCCAGTTCAGTGGCCTCATCAACCAAATCAAATGTTCAACAAGCAACTGAGGCGCGACAACCAAATAAAACTGAAATTGGGAAACCCTCAAGATTGAAAACCTAGAGTAGATCTACTACTATTCCCGCACCAACACAATCTTCCCTCGCAAAATCCTCGGACTGATGTTCATTCAGAAGTAACTACTTCTAAAAGACGCCGTAATGCGCCCAAATCTTACAGATTAGGATATCTGGAAACCCTCTACAAAATACTACGTCGACAAAACTCAACTAATTTGATGACAGGTAGTGTCCAACTTCAATCTTACGTACCCTGTCTGCTAGATCAACAACAATTGACAACACCTCCAACGCAACTGCTCCGCAATATTAAATACCGACTCAAAAACGCTCAATTGTGTCACAATCACAGACTTACAATTCATCTTTTTTCCAGATTATTATCTATCACTAGTAATGATAACCAGCATATAATATATTTAGTGCCTACCATGTTGATAAATCTTTAATACACCAATATATACCTTTTTTAAATTATAATTGAATTACGATAATTCTTTGTTGTTAAAGGGGCAAAATGATAAGAAAAAGTTGAGAGAAATTTTTTTAACTCGTTTGTTCCCTAATCGCCAATGACTTTATTTCTATTTACATTCGCCACCAGAATGCTCTTTTTGTTCATATCACAATAAATGTCCGCCGTTTGTTAATATATTTGTTCAATTGTTCAAGCCTGAATATTCATTAGATGATCACTCTTTTCTTTTGCTTCTTCGTGATAAGTTGCCCAATTCAATCTTGCAAACCATTTTAGTTTTCACGAACGTCAATAGATCAAGAACGTCAATATTAGAACGAATTTTTTAATCTTGGATTCGCATCGCGTTTCCAACTCTCAAAAATTTAGTAACATTTTTTCTGCGAAAACCTGGTTCGTTTCAATAGTCACCAAAGAATTAATTGGATTTGAGGAATCAAACTTCTTTTCAAAAAAATTTGACCAAAATGTCATTTTCACTGAAATGAGTGTAAAACATTGAAACAATTGCACTCGAGTGGCTAGTTCTCTTATTTTTTGTAAAATTAATCGAATCGCAACGATTTTAAAGTAAACAACTCTAATTGTAACAAATGGACACGCTTCACTGGCCCGGTGCAGAAAAAATGAATCTGGAACTACCAAACTTGTGGTCAGCTTACCCCTAGTCTAAGATAATTAGTTTACTCTAACAATTAATTGATATATAATTATCTGCTTCATTTCGTCACTGATGAACTCAATTCCAGTTTTAGAACTCTTGTGCGCCAGCATGAGATCACGTTGGCAAAGTTCTACATAATCGTCGTACAAATCTGGCCAGGAGACTTTTTTGCCTTTGAATTTTTTTCCTGTGACCAACAGGGCTCTTTTGTATTGCTATTCGATCACTCTTCAGTGGGGCATGTGAGGATCTAAGAACTCAGTTGGGTTTTAGCTAATAAAAGAGGAGTATTCGTCTTCTAACGGTCTTTTTTGTTTTTACAAGAAGTAGTTTTATACATTCGGCGTTTTGACAAAAAAATGGAAAGTGAGAAAAGCTGTCATGGCGAACAAACTTTTTTGACGCATTTAAAGTCAAAAGTTTTTCGATCATGCGCTGCCTCTAGCGAATGACTTTTTGACTTTGAAAAATGTTTTTGCGAGACCACATCTTTTAGATTTTTTTCGTCGTTTTTTTTCGTCCACTTGGCTGAGTTTGTTGACTTGTAATTTGGTTTTCTCAAGAACTAATTTGGATCCATGCTGCATAGATATGTTACCTTTTGAAATTGATTCCATAAAGCTTCGTAGAGCCTAATGATCCTTTTCCAGTAAAAATTGATCTCAAATTTCTCGTTTTTATAATACCTTTTGGATTTTTCCTGTATTTTCTTCATTTTTTGATTTTCGAGCGGAAGTTTTTCGAACAATTAGAGAGTAATATAAAAATGTACACACACTAATCCGTTGTTTGCAATTTTGTCCACCTTTTCACTAATTTTGTTCGTTTTTGATTTAAATGAAAACAATTAGAATGAGAGTTTTTCTGTGCACAATCAGTGGTCTAATTTTGTTCTGTTAAGAGTTGATTCGTTTTTTGACGTCTATTCAATGAAATGTCAATCCTCAATTGCAGATTTAAAATATTTTAAACAAATTCAAAATTTTGAAAAAAATGCATCTATTTTTATTTCTCAAATCTTTGTACTCTTTTTTCACTTTGTCATTTAGAACGGAGGATGTCTGTGTTATATTTTTAAGCCTTTCTTGCTCAAAAATATACGTAGTTCTTTTTTATCTATAATTTTATGGAGTGTATTTAAAACAGGATGTTAAAATCACTTAAAATCAATTCCGCAAGTGAGAACTGAGTTTTTTTAGTAAAACGGGCAAAATTTGAAAGAGGAGAATGAAGAAAAGGTGATCTTTTACTTGTTTTGATTTTTGAAAGAGTGTGAGAGAAAAAAGTGCACGAAAAGTTTTGCAACGCCAGGGAAACTTTTAGGTTGTTTGCGCTCTTTCAAAGCAGTGAGTTTTAGCTCGTTTTTTTCACAATCGAATTTTTCGTCGCACTTTTTCAAAACATGTATAAGTGTGTTTCAAAGTGTTTTTGACCCCATTCAATCAACTATTAGAACTTACCATGTTGTCTTGTTTTAACTTTTTCCAGGAACTTTGTGTTACTCTTCAAAGTTTTAATCGTTTTCCCGGACCTGTGTGGTTGCATTATTTGGTTCCAAAAATATTTGTGGTCTGTAATTTGAGCAAATATTTGACGATTTTATAATGTTTTCAAGGGTTTTCGCCTATTCTTTAAATTTTACGCTTCTCGCTATTATTTTTTACAGTCGATTCCCAGTTAAGATTTTTTCGAAACATTCTTGGCACAGGACTGTGAGTGGTTTCATTTGAAAGCCTGCCAAGCGTAGAGTTTCAAATTATAAAGATCTCTCATTTTAGATTTTCCCAAGGCGTTAAGGAAGTTTGAAAATTTGTGAACGTTAGCCTTTTTTACGTTGTTTAGTTCAAAATTTTTGTAATCTTTGCTAAGTTTTCAACAATTTTTTGGAAAGAGAAGAATAAAATTGTTCAAAATAGTTTAATTGGTCTTAAATTTAAAGATACAGGAGAAGTGGTAAATTCGTCGAACCAACTCTTTACGCACAATGGTTTGCTAAGTTTAGGAATGTTCAGCTTTTTTTCCTTTTTTTCTTTAAAAAAGTCATTAAATAACCCTATTTGGCCCACTTTCTTTCTTTGGCCAGCAGATCAGACAAAAATTGTTGTAAAAATTCTCTTTTAATCCGATACGTGCTAATTATACCTCTGATTCTTGAGAAAAACATCTGGAATTAACATTTTCGAGTTCATAACCTAATTTTAATCGACATTTTAAAAAAAACTCATGGTTTATTTTTGATAAGTTGAGATTTTTGAGTGCCAAAAAACTATTACACATTATTTTAGAACTATTGTGTTTTCGGCAGCTGCAAGGCAAATTTTGGTCTCAACGTTGAGTTTTGCAATCAAAAAAGTTTCGGGTATTTTGTGGGTCTATTTTTTTATCTAATATTTGCATGTTTTTCATCCCATTAGAATAATCTTTTTCTGTTAAAAGTCATTTGATAAGAGGTCCCCTTATGATACATTTGGTTTCAAAGAAGCAAAATTGTGTTTTTTAGTTTTTATGGCTCCGAATAAGTGTTTTTTTGTAAATTTAACACAATCCTTGAGAGTTGCCGTCAATTGAAGCTCTTTTCGCAATCATATGACTGACCCCAATTAATTAAATGTCCCAAAAAAGTTTTTAGGGATTTGCTAAAGAAACTGCAAAAAGCTTTCAGTTGATACAAAACATTTTTTGGTAATATAACGCGATAAGTATCAAAAATTCGACATTTTTTATATAAAAAGTTTTGGTCAGACTAGAAATTTGGGTAACAGTTGATTCATTTTTCGATTAAAACAGAAGCAGCATTAGCAAGACCAGTGTTGGTGTTGTTGTGGATTTTTATAGCTAAAAATGTTCTGATTGCAATGGGATGCTGTATATTGTCTTTTTTTTTAGAAAATCTTTTTCTTTTCTGTGTTTGATGTTAGTTACAGACCAGAACTATTTCAAATCATGCTTAAATTATTAACAAGTCCAATTTACATGCAAAATAAGATCAGCGAACATACAGTACAAATTCAGTGAAAAGCATGTGGTTTTTGGCTTAACACCGTTCGCATAAAATAGTTCGTAAAATTTTGCTTTCTAACTGTATTGAGTGTTGATTCTTTCGATTGTTTTCTGACTGTATTCTCTAGACTTAGTCTCACTAAATACATTTACATTTGGCTTCCTAATTTTACAAGTTAATTTATGTGCAGTTTTGCAATTGGAAAATAACGGTTTCAATGTCTAACAGTTTTAGAAATTTCGTTTGATGAGAACAAAAGTTGTTTCAATTGAATTACAAAGCAGTCCTTATTGTTGCTTTCTAGTTACATAAGGGGTTCGGGCGTTGAGAATAGGAGTTTCCATATTTTTATTGAATTTTTTTCTTCTTTGATGTTCTCTTTTGCTGTCTTGATAGTCTTCAAAGTTACATAGCATGTGCCATTGAACAGTAAATCATTATGCAAAATATTGCACGTGCGTCTGGGGGATGCAAATAATATGCGCCCACTAAGCTGGGGGAGGGGGGCACAAACAGAAAAGATCCCTTGATCCTCACATTAATGGTGGTACATTAATGACAAGTCAAATAGGCAATGAAACAAGGCGCAACTTATTATATTTAATTTTTTAATGAACAGACTCTGTATAACAAAGCTTAACGGTTATATATGAAGCTATAAGTGAAGCCATTGAACGATATGTTTTCAGCTTATTGGCTAAATGCTTTCTTGACTTCAAATATAATTGTTTTCAAAAAGTGTAAACGTAATTTCGGATCTTTCCCATTATAGCCCCCCATGAAATTATAGCCCCCCCCCCTTGTGGTATAATTACCATGATTGGGTGGCTATAGGTTACATGCCCACTAATCTGGGGGCTATAATGGGAAAGACCCGTAATTTCTAATTTTGCCCTTTTGGTTTCTGTCTACTTTCATTTCTTTCCAATGAAGACATGTCCAATATCTTTTCTGGTGAGATGCAAGTCATTTGGTTTAGTTTACTTTTTTCCAATGTTATCTCTTTTCCAATAAGTTTCAAAAAATGGATAGACAGCTAGTATTGGTAGTAAGTACTGGTTGTTGTTTCGATTTGATTATGTCGTTTGTCTTGTCTTTTACGCCCATTGATTGCAGTTCTTGTCGGTTCTGATTTCTATAATAGTTAGGGCAAAAGCAATATTTTAAATGGATAAAACGATTTTTTTTAACAAAAAAATATTCGATTTTTTTTGTCTCATCATCATTTGGTGGACAATTAAGTGAAAAATGCGGTTTATCGGGGTCGGAACATTGTTGCAAAATCATTAAGATTAACCTTGGAATGATAATTGACCAAAGCGTTAACACACAATAATGCAATTTCAACCAAAGTTTTTAGTATCAAACTACTAATCAACAACATTTTTCCTGTTTCAATCCATTAGCCAAACAGGAAACGCGCATTACCGAGCCCCTTTGTGAGTGTTTTAGCCCACGCACACTTGAGGTTCAATTGCGAGTATGAAGCATAAAAAATGAAGATTAAATCAGTTCATCATTTATCGTATTTAATGAGTTAAAAAAACTTTGTTCATCCAAAACAGCATGTTTGTACTTAATTGACTTACTCTGTATACTTAACTAAGCCTTGAACTGATTTATTTAGAGAGTCCTTGTGTTTATTATAATGAAAAACATTTGAATAATCACAGGTATAATTTAGCTGTTTATACATGATACACTTGTTAGCTGTTTTATTAACGTGAGACATGAAGATATGAAGACGACGCAACGTTCAAATACAGTTCAAAAATTAACATGCATAAAACTCTTGTATTGATATATTATATATATGTATATATATATATATATATATATATATATATATATATATATGCAGAAAATAAAAATTTTAATGGCCATCAATAAGTACATCAATAAGTCCATCATAGATAAAAGCTAGACAGATTAAAGCTAGCTAAAACTGGAACGAACATTTTTGTCGCGTCCGTTTGAATGAATGTGAATAACCAAGTAGCACTCGATATCCGAAAAAAAAACTAATGGTGTAACCAAAGTTATCTCATTTACGACCTGAAAACACTGTTGCTCAAATCTCAATCTGTTTCACAGCGTTCAAGTACACCATATAAACTCAGTAAGCTCTTCATCTAACTTTGTCTATTTTTTAACACTCAGTCAATTGAAGTAGAAGATAAAGATTTTGTTTGGTTGTGTGAAACTTGTGTTTTGATAGTATTCAATCAAGATGCTTTAAAATAAAAAACAACCATCAGATTTTTAGAATATTGTTATTATCATATCTAGATGTTAAACGCAGCAGAAAAGGGGCGTAGGGTTTTAGACGAAAGCTCGATTAGGCCAAAGGAATTTTGTAGCTATTAGGCCAAACCAACATTTGAAAATTGTTTGGAAATTTGAAGTTTCAGCCTTTCAAGAAGGTAGTTTAACCCCAATTCCCCCCAATTTTTCTGCGTTTTTTCAACCGTTAGCTTTGGATTATTTACATTAAAGCTATTATTAGGTAACACCATTTTATCCTGTTACTTTTAAATCAAAATTATTGGCCGTGGTGACACTGAGTAGAGTAAAAGAGATGTAAAACTTTGAAAACAGTGATACATTTTTAAGTACTTTTAGCAACTCGTTTGCATGCAGACAACTATTGGGGGCTCTTCACAACTTTATGTCATGCACCCGGGTTGACCACAATACACCGATCTTAGATACCATATCAAAGTCATATATGGAGTGTATGTATTCTTAGATACCATATCCAAGACCATGCAAAAGATCGAAAGTACTCTAAAACAAAGTGTTTTGACTTGCTATACAAAGCTCTAGAGGCATTATTGCATTTGGATACAGCATTAGAATTTTTTTATTTTTTTTTTCAATGGCTTTTAAGATACCATATCTAAGATCATATAATTTTATGGCTCATATAAATCCATAAACTCAAAAAATTTTGAATCAGTTTTCCTCGTTGAAGTTTGTTCATTGATGCTAAAAATGGGATTGGTTGAATGTAAAAACCTATATGTAGCAGCTTTTTGGAAACCAGTTTTTTTATGGTTTCTTGGTTAACATATTCAAGACCGGATCTTTTCCGTTTGTGCCCCCCCAGTACGTTTTGCTCCCCCCATTTACAGAGCACGTGTCATTACATGGTAAATCATTATGTTAAAATATGGCACGTGCGTCTGGGGGTTGCAAATAATATGCACCCACTAAGCTGGGGGGGGGGGCACAAACGGAAAAGATCCCCAAGACCATACACTTTTATATAGAGTAATAAACTTGAATAATTCTTGAAAGAAAAAGTAAATAAAATTCAAGACTCAATTTGGAAGGTTTTTAGTATGTATCGGAACATAGACAAACTCACGAAGTAAATTCCATGATCTATTTATCAGAATCATGTTTAACAAGCGAACGTACAAGACGATAACATTACATATGATAACACACAAAAACCATAAGCCCTCTATACGAGAGAAAACCGCATGTTTTTTACTGCATTAGACAACCAGAAGTTCGTCCGCCAAACGTATCTTTGATCTCTAGTTGAAGGTCGAAAAGAGGCCAAAAACCTATTAAGTTTAACCTAAAAACCATACACAAAAATTTATAGGAGCAAAATGTTCTGACTTTGACGGGATTCAAACCCCCGACCTCTGGGGTGCGGGCTAGAGGTCATAAACGCTCGGCGAATTAGGCTATAGAACAATCTGTGCGAACGCACATGTTATTCCCTCTCGATTGTACGCATTTGCATTTGCAACATCCTCCGGCCCCAAAAGTGATGATTCTAAGACAGGCATTAGTTTAATTACGGGGCGGGATAGGGTGCCGGTTGGTGTTTGCACTTCGGCAGATCGCACAGTTTCATCGTTACCGTAACGCGGACTCGAAACTCTAGCGAGAGGATAGTGGAACCTTGGGCTGTCGTCACCGACTTTCCAGACTAAGTCGCCAGTTTTCAGCACTCTGGTTGGTTGAATTCTCCATTTGGGGCGGCGGTTCAACGCAGGGACGTACTCTTTTAACCAACGCTTCCAAATCTCATTCGCGTAATCATGCGCTCTAGCATACCTCTTACGATGGTTAAAGTCATCAACCGGAGGGAGTGAAGACAAGCAGGAACTGCGATTTCCAAGGAGGAAGTGGTTTGGCGTCAAGGCGTCGAAGTCGTTAGCGTCGGAACTAACCGGGGTCAGCGGGCAGTTGTTCAGCGTCTGTTCGACTAAACAGAAAGTCATCTGAAGTATTTCATCAGTAAGTCGGCGGTTGTTGAGTATGGCGTACAAAGTTCGCTTGAAACTACGCACAAGCCCTTCCCAGACGCCTCCGTGATGCGGCGATTCAGGTGGATCAAATTTCCATTTGATTCCCTTCTGTGTGAGTTTTGAAGCTATCAAATTTGCATACCAATTGAGCAGACATGCCAATAGGTCCTTTTCTGAATCAAAAAAGTTCGTCCCATTGTCTGACCAGATAACTGATGGCATTCCACGACGTGCGATGAATCGCTCGATACCCATCGCACAGGTGTTTGCATCCATCGAGTGCGCTATCTCGACATGTACGGCACGAGTCGTGAGACATGTGAACAAGAAGCCCCATCTTTTCTCAGACTAGCGGCGTATCGTTACGTAAAAAGGTCCAAAGTAATCTAGAGCCACGTTGGTGAAAGGCGGATTATGAAATCCATGTCGTTCAGACGGAAGGTCAGCCATCATCGGCTGGACGGGTGTTGCATTTCTTTTTCGGCAAAGAACACAACTGAAGCGAATAGAACGGAGTGTTGAACGAAGTTTAAGGACCGCGAATCTTCGTTGGATAAGTGCACGGAGATAATCGACACCTTCATGGTGATGCTTCAGATACATGTGGCGTAGGAAAAACAGAACTAATGGATGGCGTCCATCAAGTATCATTGGATGCTTCAAGTCAAAGTCAGTTTTGGCGAGACGCTTAATGCGACCGGTGGAACGTAAAAGGTCACCAGGTCCTATGAACGGCGATTAAACGGCAATAAGGTTTTTCTTGGTAATTTTTTTTTTCTTGAGCAAACTGTTGTCGCTCAAGGGGGAATGATTCAGATTGAATAATTAACTGCAGTTTTTGTTATGCAGCGTTAAGTTCTTCCGGATCAACTATTTGCTTTCCAGAAGACCGATAGGCAAGGTGACGAGGAAGTAATCGCATGCAATACGCAAGTATCCTAAGCAGTTTAAGATACGAACCGAACTTGAGGAACGGAAGTCTAAAGTCCCTTTTGAAAACGTCGGTTATCAAAGTTGGAGTGTTCTCCGAAGAGGATGCTTCAACTGAATGACTCTTCAATTTGATGTTTTTGACTACATAGGTATTCGACTGGAACGGGAAATAGGACGTTCGGAGAAACTGGGGACCATGCAACCAACTGCTTTTTTGCACTGCTCCAGAAGACATTCCTCTGGTTCCTGCGTCGGCTGGATTAGCACGAGATGCAACATCATGACATTGATCGACACTTGTCCCTTTAAGAATCTCTGAGACGCGGTTTGTGACAAAAATTGGTTGCTTGTCCAGTGAGTTCAACCATTGGAGGACAGTAGTGCTATCTGTCCACATAAACGTGTTTTGAACAGGTACAGTAAGTGCTTTGCATATTTCTTCTCTCAATCGGGCTGCGAGCAAAGCTGCCTGTAGTTCAAGCTTCGGCACGGTGATTGTCTTCATTGGGGCGAAACGTGTTTTTCCAATCACGAATGCAAGTTCAATGCGTTTATTTTCAGATGGTGGACTGACAAGTGCACGCAAGAACGCAACTGCGCTAAAAACTTCCTGAGAACTATCTCCGAATACATGCAATTCGGGGTGTTCAAAAGGACCGCAAAAATAGCAGCGAGGTATGGTTAACAAAGTCAGCGTTGGTGAATCAGAACTCCACGAGGAGAATCGATCACTCATCTCATTGGGGATTTTTTTTATTCCAGCTCTGACCATGTAAACGCCCGACACTTTGCTCTTGGGCTGTGACGGTAAAAGGAGCAACTAAGCCGATGGGATCGAATACTTTGGCTACTAAACTCAAAACCAACCTCTGCGTGACTGATTTACTACAATCACAAGAAGTGCCGCGATTTACTACTAGAGTTTCTTTGGCATGATCCTATTTTAATCCCAACACTTGAGAGAATGACTCTTCCATTGATGCAAAAATCATTTTCGGAACAGCCTCAACTGATTGATCTTCAAGCTCTTCTAGTAAACCTTGCACCTTACTAATGAACTTGGTTAGTTTGAAACCACCCTTACTAAGTGACTTGACCAAGTCTCGTGACCGCCTGAGCGCCTCATCAGGAGATTCCATTGAGTCAAGGTAATCATCCATATAGAATTTTTCATGAACCGCCTTTGCTGCGTCTATATACTCTTTTTCATGATCTCGTGCTGTTCGCTGCAACGCGTAATTTGCGCAAGTCGGCAAATCTTTTGCGTCGAAGATGTGTCGAGTGTACTGATACACCTCAACGGTCTTTGAGGGGTCCTCCCGCCACAAAAAACGGAGAGCTGGTTGATCAGATGGCAGCACACCTACTTGCAGGAACATTCACTCGATGTCAGCGGATACAGCGATTTGATGCTGACGGAATCTGATCAGCGTGTGAATCAACTTCTGTAGAAGATCTGGACCAGTTAGCAGGACTTTGTTCGAAGAGACTCCTTGAAACTTTGAGGCACCATTGAGGATCCTTCGCGCCTTATCAAGTTTAATTGGGTTCATGACCGGATGATGCGGCAAATACCATTTCCTGCCGGGTTGATGCCTAGTTTCATCGCCGGTTTGCACTTTAAACAACATACTTTTTACTCAAATCTTCTCGTATTGTTTGTGCATAGCGTTCGCGTAAGTCGGAATCTTTACTAAGTCCTTTCTCTAAAGACTTCCGCTGGACCAATGCAGAAAAATAATTGTTGGGAAGTTTGACTACATCGGAAAACCACAACATACCCACGAAGTAAAGACCTTTCTCGTGTACGGAAGACTGATCGAGGATTTCGACGGCTCGACGGTCGGACACTGAGCGCGGATCCACTTGCTTAACGGCCCCGTATGATTCCATGTCAGAACACGACTTGATTTGTGTCGCCAACTCAGAGTCATGTTCAACTACTGATTTGAAACTTGTCGAGATTAGACCGGACGCTGACGGAATTGGACCACTAAGTACCCATCCTAACGGTAAACGAACGGCAACGGGTGAGGATTTCGAGTCGGTTTCGAAAATACTCGAGCGGTCGGATGGCGTGGTACGCGTCCTGACCAAGTATTATCTCTACGTTTGCGTAATCATAATTCTTTGGAGGTAACACACTCAAATGAGGTTATTTATCTTGCAGGGCAACAATTTCAATTTTGTCAGACCAAACCCGAAGGTTTTTTTCACGTACGGCAACAACTCAGACGGAGAACAGGTATTCTCACCAATTGGGGTCACTTTAACCTGAACAGCTTCAGTGCTGATTGTCTCTTGCGTATTGATACCATTCATGGTCAAATTAAAAGGTGTTCCTCTCAAATGTAGACGTTTTGCGAGTTCACGGGAGATCCAGGAGTGACTGCATGCTGTATCGCAGAGAACAAGTGCTCGAGCGCACTTCTGTGACTGTCTCTCTAGATCAACTTCGAGGACCTCCAAAATCCCCTTGACATCCGTTATCGATGTGAGTCCTGATGTGCTGTTTGTTCCTTGAGTACTTGTATTGTCTACAGCCGTTGTTGACGTTTTTGTTGAGTTGATGTTTGGTTGTGATGCATCAGCAGATTTGTTTGGGCCGCTTGCTGGAAAATCCCGCTCAGCACCATGCAGCAAGATGTTATGGGTACTGCGACAGCCTTTGCAATTACATTTGCGTTGATTCGGACACGTACGGAACGAATGCTTACCATTCAAGCACGAAAAGCAGAGTTAGTTCTTTTTAGCACGCTGCGTCGGAGTTTGTTCCTTGTCTGACATCGCCAAATCGGGTGTTGTGATTTACAAAGTACGCAAGGTGGGTGAGCAATCTTTGAACTTTGAGACTGCCTACTAATACTAGATGACTTCGAGTTAGACGGGAATACTTTCGAAGAAACTTTGGTCTTTACTGCACCACTGCTGTTAGCGTCTTCTGGTTTGCTCCTAAAAGAAGCGGTTTTCATGCGATCATGACCCTCGGCTCTTTCTTTCAACCAGTCGTTGAAATCCAACATTGTTGGGCGTATCAAAACTCGCTTCACTCTGTGCAATGACCATGATTCCCTCAAATTTGGTGGCAATTTCTGAACTGCCTGATTCAAGAGTGATGAACTCTGAAGATCTGCATCATAGGACAAAGACCTGAAGACGCCAACAAGACTAGAGACAGTTGTGGAAAAATGGATGGTTTGATCACAGCTGTGCATCTTAATTTAAGGGTAGTTTGCCATTTTGTCAAGGTGAGTGGTGACAACTGCTTGGGGTTGTCCAAACTTTCGCTCTAGCTTTTTCAATGCATCTTTGTACATTTTTCCACAATAAGCGAATTCTGCAATGGCATCTTTTGCTTTACCTACTACGCGAGTTTTCAAATACGTCAACTTGATTCAAATTGATGTCATTACTTAGCGCCTGCGAATTAAATAATAGCGCTCTTAAATTGTCCGTACCACTCATGCCACTGCAAGGGATTACCATTAAACTTAGCTAGGTTCCAATCTTGTAGGAGATCCATCTTGTTGAGAGTAAGTAGTTCAGATAAGTCTTTCATTGTAACCGTACTCGGTGCTTGAAGCCTTGCGGGGTTAACCATTGGAGGACCTCCAAAATCCCCTTGACATCCGTTATCGATGTGAGTCCTGATGTGCTGTTTGTTCCTTGAGTACTTGTATTGTCTACAGCCGTTGTTGACGTCTTTGTTGAGTTGAGGTTTGGTTGTGATGCATCAGCAGATTTGTTTGGGCCGCTTGCTGGGAAAATCCGGCTCGGCACCATGCAGCAAGATGTTATGGGTACTGCGACAGCCTTCGCAATTACATTCGCGTTGATTCGGACACGTACGGAACGAATGCTTACCATTCAAGCACGAAAAACAGAGTTAGTTCTTTTTAGCACGCTGCGTCGGAGTTTGTTCCTTGTCTGACATCGCCAAATCGGATGTTGTGATTTACAAAGTACGCAAGGTGGTTGATCATTCTTTGAACTTTGAGACTCCCTACTAATACTAGATGACTTCGAGTTAGACGCGAATACTTTCGAAGAAACTTTGGTCTTCACTGCACCACTGCTGTTAGTGTCTTCTGGTTTGCTCCTAAAAGAAGCGGTTTTCATGCGATAATGACCCTCGGCTCTTTCCAACATTGTTGGGCGAATCAAAACTCGCTTCAGTGTGTGCAATGACCATGATTCCTTCAAATTTGGTGGCAATTTCTGAACTGCCTGATTCAAGAGTGATGAACTCTGAAGATCTGCATCATAGGACAAAGACCTAAAGACGCCAACAAAACTAGAGACAGTTGTGGAAAAATGGATGATTTGATCACAGCTGTGCATCATAATTTAAGGGTAGTTTGCCATTTTGTCAAGGTGAGTGGTGACAACTGCTTGGGGTTGTCCAAACTTTCGCTCTAGCTTTTTCAATGCATCTTTGTACATTTTTCCACAATAAGCGAATTCTGCAATGGCATCTTTTGCCTTACCTACTACGAGAGTTTTCAAATACGTCAACTTGATTCAAATTTATGTCATTACTTAGCGCCTGCGAATTAAATAATAGCGCTCTTAAATTGTCCGTACCACTCATGCCACTGCAAGGGATTACCATTAAACTTAGCTAGGTTCCAATCTGGTAGGAGATGCATCTTGTTGAGAGTAATTAGTTCAGCTAGGTCTTTCATTGTAACCGTACTCGGTGCTTGAAGCATTGCGGGGTTAACCATTGAAGGCGGAAACGGGTAATACGGGAGTTTCGGCATCGGGTAGCCCGAGGCGGACACTGGAGAAAGTACTTGCGCAGATATACTCGTGCTCGAGATCGGATTTTGGTAAAATGTTGTACCGCCAACTATTCGGCCGAAACCGGTACACTTGTGTTCACATTTACAGATGAGCTTTGAGACAAATTTGGGGGACAATTTACGATAGCAGTGGACGGGCTTGAACTGGCCAGCTTCCATGAGGCTAAATTTGGGACGTAATGACTGAAGGGTACTGATGCTTGAGGACGGTTTCGGAATATGATATCACCAGTAGGTATATTGGACGACAAGTTCTGCGTTAATTTATGTACGGATTGCGCAGCCTTTTTACTCGGATGAGAAGTGTAAATCGGTGTTGTTAAATTCAGAACGGGTGCTGTGTTCAACAAATTAGCAGTTGAGGGCACAGTTACTGTGCTACTATCGACGACATTGTTCGCTGGCGGCACGAAAAAGTTCTGTGAATAAGCCAGTAAACTACGATAGTATGGGGCTTCTTGCTCTGCGTATGTGTTCCAAACTTGCGTTGATGTGTTAATCAAGGGATCTGTCAGATGGTTTCTGTTTGTGTTCAAGTTGATTGGATATTCAACATTAGGCGATCGGTCGCTGTCAGGCGCTCGATCAACAAGTTCGCCAGCAAGAGAACTTTCTCTTGGTTCGTTCAATCGGGAGAACAGGAATGAAGCTTTTCCGTTTTCTATACCGTATACCGGTTTCGTTAAATTCAAAGGAAGATTGCTGAATGAGATGCGGTAATTGACTATCACGGTCTGCACTCTGGGCTGGATCTGATGACGGTTCCTGATTGTGACCTGATTTCGTTTGGTGCTCTTGATTTTGACCGGAACTCGTTTGAACTGTCTTACATGGAGCAGTGAGCGCGTTTTCATTGTCAGCAGACTCAAGCCATTCATTTACTAGGTCGTCATTCTTCATTGATTGGTAGCTACCACGTCTTGATTCTTTGTCGGCCTTACTCTTGCTAAACAACGATTCACTATCCATGAGATCAATTTCTCGCATTTTTGCATCAATGAGTCGTTTACGGTTTTCTTCTGGTATTTTCCCAAGATTATTTTTGTGTTTCTTAGCAAAGAATTCCATTTCATGTTTTCTTGCGGCCATTTCTCGCTCCCTTAGAACCATCTCAATTTCATATTCTTTTTCGGCAATTCGCGCTGCGGCTTTGTTCTCCTCTTCTCTTTCCTCGAGTCGTAGTTTAGCCAAAAGTAGTTACTTCTTTCGCAGTGTGGAAGCATTCGATGCTGTTCTGCATGCGGAGACTTTTTGGAATGGTGAAACAACTTGCTAGAACTATCAGTATCTAGGACTGAGTCTATGTATTTTCGAGCGTTTTTCATGTACTAATCATGTCATTTGTTAACAGTTTCTAGCGATTGCTCAACTTCTGCTTTATTTTTCTCTGCCTGCTCAGTTTTTGCGGCGAGTTCTAGTAATTGACCATTTTTAGAGATAAAGTCATTAAGAAATCACTCATTAAAAGATCTTTGCACCTTGTTACTAGCCTCTCTACTTTTACGCGTCTTGCGATTGCGTCGTCGATGCTCTCATAGGCTCACAAAGTTTTCTCTCAATTTTTGTTCTCGCGTCATGTAACTTAAGAACGCGTCATGTAACTTATCCAATAGATTTTGAAATGCTGATTTATTACGGGTTTACTTTTGAAGGATAAATGGATAATGGCCTCAAAGTTTGGAATTACACAATTAAAATAAAAACACAAACAAAAGGGGTCAAGCCAAGTCAGGCCAAGTCGCGGAGCACGAATGAAGCTCGAAGTGTAAAGGCGGACAAGTAGTACGGTAACGAAAAATGGAGCTGGAAACGCACGGCAGGCGGGACGTAACCTAGCGAAGCGGACGGCTGAGTCTCAAAGCACTCTTGAGTCTCGTAACCCCTGTAGTTAGGACCGAGGACACAATAACTAAAGAGCTCTTGAGACCCAGAAAACGGGGAACGTTGAGCGAAATATGCATCGTGCGAAACAAGGTGAAGAAGCCAAACGATTTAAGTACGACCGGCGGAAACGGAGAAGCAAAGGCGGGAAACGAAACGATAGCAAGCTCTGAATGAGCGGACGCGAAAAGCGAGCGGCTAAACGCACGGAAAACTTGCAATAAAAACGAGACGCGGCGTAAAGACTAGATATCACAACCAACTAGCTTAATAACCCCTGTAAGCTAGACTGAGGTCACAAAACCAGAAAGAAGTAAACCTAGTTAGAAAAGGACGCGGGTGCGGCTTCAGCGGCGATTTTTTTATTCTTTTTCACTCTACGGCGTCGCTGATTGAGCTTACTATGGCGAGTTTTCTTAAGCAAGCAACGAAGTGAATTCTGACGTGTTAATACTAATGTAAGTGATTTAATTCAAGATGGTGTTTCTGATGCAAATGAAAGTACTCTTTAATCAAGTTCTGATCCTTTTGCTTGCGCTTTGATACTAAATCAGTGATCACATGAAGAGTCACTATGCTTGTTTGCTTAAGAAAACCAAAGATGTTCGGTGCGCCGTTACGCGGAAAATAAACAATTGCTTTCAAACAGTCTTTATAATATTCGTCGCGTGTGTTTAGTGCCGGCTTCAGCTTGCTGATATATATAGCTTCGATGATCATTAGTTTTTCTACTGACCGACAGGCGTCCAGAATTCTCCATTCAATGTCATTCGTGGGGCCACGACATTCAACTAGATGATGACCCACCTGTGAATCCTTCTTTTGATGTTCTGTTATCCTTGTGGTAACATGCCGGCTTGTTTGCCCAACATAGATGGATCCGCATCCATTACATTTAATTTCATATACCACGTGGGATTTCAGATCTCTATCAAAGGATGATTTCAGGGTGGGGAGGCACGATCTTAATTTTCGCGTTGTAAAAACTACTTGCAATTCGCATAGTTTCTTCAATTTGCTTGCGAAGTTTTGAGTGAGGTTGCCTCTGTATTGTAGAAAAATAGTTGGCTTGTCATTAGATTTAGTCTTGCTTTTTTGATGCTCTTTTGGTGTTGTTCTTAATTGGTCTTTACCGCCACTTATTCACAATTTTTGAAGACCATTCCTCTGGATATTGATTTTTGGTCCAGCAAGATTTGTTCTTTTCAAGAGCCTGATCGAAGGCCAACCAATTAGAGGTTGCATTAAAAACCCTGTGAACCGTCCCTTGAATCACATTTTTTTTATGTTGAAGCGGTGTACAGCTGCGAACCAGTGTCAGTTGGTTTTTGATACCAATGACAGGTGATATTACTCATCCGGGTCACCACGAACCGTGCAGATAATATCATCCACATACCTTTTAAACAATTTCATCTCCTTATCGTGTCCCACTGTCTGTAAGTACAAATCCAAACCACATCCTGCATGTTGGCGTATTCCTCATTCGATATTTTTTGGCATCTTGCATGAAACCAGTTTTTGCATGACTCACATTCCACTCCTTTTCAAGATAAAGTTTGAAACAGTTTGATTTTTTCAAAATATACCTGAGCCACGTCTTCGGTAGCAGCAACCACATACCTCAAAGAAGCTCAAGGACAGGGGGCAATGAAGCCCGATTGTTCAGGAGCTCCTCCTCAGTCTGTGTCTGTTGCACCTTCCTTGCCTTGGCTCTCACTTTCCTCTGCCTTTTGCCCAAGTTCTTGCCTTTTCCTTTCTTGAGCAGCCCTCTTAAATTGTATTGATGGCGTAATACTGTCTCCAAGGTCTTAATCTCCAGCCCAGCTTCCTGATGCAGCTGAAAATACTTTCCTGGCTGCGTCTTCCTTTTTCTCTTCGAAATCAGGTGCTTGGTTACGCTTAGCACCAGTACCTCGGACTTCAGCAGCTCCTGAAAAATATCCTCTGTGCCTATACGTCGACAGTACACAATAGCACAGAAGCGGTCTTTGTTCGTTCTAAGAAACGATGTCAACTCCGGCACGCTGCAGGGTTGGTAGTTGTTTGACTTGTGACGTGAGATTGTGTTGTTTATCAGGTCGTGCCACACTACCAAGTCCTTCCTCTTGCTCTTTGCAATTCCCGTTTTGGTCGCATCTGGAAAAGTTTTTACTGAGCTCTGGTTTTTGAAGTGATGCCTCAAACGATTTCATCCACACATTTGCTAGTATTACAGCCAGTGATGCACCCATGAACCAATTTCTGGAATTTCTGTTGAAGGAGAATCCGGGAACTGATGTTACTTTCCCTAAAAACTGTTTCTTGCTTGAATATGGGAGACTATTGATTTTTGGTCCAGCAAGATTTGTTCTTTTCAAGAGCCTGATCGAAGGCCAACCAATTAGAGGTTATTATGCGGATCCATCTATGTTGGGCAAACAAGCCGGCATGTTACCACAAGGATAACAGAACATCAAAAGAAGGATTCACAGGTGGGTCATCATCTAGTTGAATGTCGTGGCGCCACGAATGACATTGAATGGAGAATTCTGGACGCCTGTCGGTCAGTAGAAAAACTAATGATCATCGAAGCTATATATATCAGCAAGCTGAAGCCGGCACTAAACACACGCGACGAATATAGGGGGAGGGAACTCACGCTAAAATATTAGTTCAAATCATAATTTTGACTAAATGAGAATGCATAGGGCAAAAAACATTTTGTGCATGACAAAACGAAATTTGCAAAACCTCCACAAGAGGGATACTTATGGTTAGGGCAAATTCGGAATAACCCTAAAAATACAAGAACATGGACAAAATCGAAAAATCCGGAATAGGAATGTTTTTAAGTAAATTGATAACAGATGTAAATATGTGTTGTAAATAGGCTAAATATTGTATATAAGGAAAAATTTTCGATTGAATTTTTTAGAATGTTTCCTAGAATTGTTTTAATTGTCATCTCAGACAAATGTAAATACATATTCATTTTATCTTTTAACAATTTGTAAAACAGTTTTAACCTGACGATGAACGTACAGTTCGAAAACGTTTGTTTTAAGTATTGGAAGTAATTTTAATTTGACAAATTGGTTTCTTTTACAGTCTTTATAATGTTCTAACACGGTAGCAAGTTCCGGCAACGCAAGTCCGCGGTAGTTATTCGTCCTATGCGAGGTTAACGAATTTTTTTTGGCGTCGTGCCAGATGATTATATCACTTTTGTGCTGGAAAACGTTATTCAACTGATATTCTAACGTTTTTCTATAGTTAACAGCGAAAGGATAACATTTCCATAGACTTTAAAGACCCATCCAGGACATTCATTTGGTTTTAGTTTTAAACATATTTTCTGATTCTTAGAAACCATGTCAAAGATCATCTATGGTGTCTTAGATACCATATCCAAGACCAAAATGGCTTCTTGGGTGCCATATCCAAGACCATATAATCTTCCATTGGTGGGAAAAACATCGAAAACCTGCTGCTCTGACTAAACTACCATTTTCAGCAAAAATCTTGAAAATCATACCAAAGATCATTTATGGCTTCTTAGAAACCATAGCAAGATCATGCAAGAAATTTTGCTTAGACTTGGATGGAACAATATACGGTCTTTGATATGGTATCTAAGAAGGTTATCCCGGGCAGTGGATTTTGAAGTAGCTCTTTTAAGTGTTTTAATTGCTATTCGCCTAATTTCCACTAAACTTTAATTCAGGACTTTTGCCTAATTGCTGCAAAAGTTTTGTTCGCCTAATTGAGTCTTCGCCTCATATCCATCAGGAGAGAGTTGTAATGGTGATCTTGTCAAGAGAATACGAATCTTGAAAGGACATTGCAATAATAATAGTAATATAAATTGCCTGGCAACAATTTCAATTGTCTGATCAATGAGGAATTTTGATAATTGCTCAGTCATCGGAATATGAGTAGGAAATTCTGAAAAAAATAGACGAATCATTTCAGACTTGAGTGATCGATATCACAATGCTTTCTCAATTGGTCATCATTGCATGTTGCAGTGTACTATTGCTGAATGCTGATGTCGTATACAGAAGACAAGAATCCCACCAGTTTGCACCCCGAAGTGACCACATGTACGAGAGACGATGCTCAACTCATAACGACTGTCCAGGGTATACAAGTAAATGCGACAGATTCACAAGCAAATGCAAATAAGTCACTTGGGGCAAACGACGATATCACATGTGATCATCAAATATCAAATGTCCCCTTGGGCGATGCAACACATTCGCCAACGTCTGTTACTGATCAATAATGCCAACAAACTAAACTTTTACATCTTACTTCAGTTGCTCACAATATCTAATTTCCTCTATTAACTGCTATTAACGTTCGAAAAGAATTAGTGTATATATAAAATTTATAGTACAATCAATTTCTTTACATTCTCATCCTTATACGCCTTCAAATATTTTCAGCTTCCTATTTACCAAAAGAGGCACAAAAACTTTGCTTGTTCCGAATTAAAGAAGTCTTTGTTATTTCTAGTTTTTTTAGATTAACACACGCCAAAGATTGAGAGTTCAATCCCCTGCCTCCGTAAAGTTTTCTGTGTGAGGATGAACTCATACTTAACCATTGCTTCCATAACTTGACCATAGCTTGAGAAATGTTGGCTGCAATGCTGGTACCACGTGACAGTTACTGACGCAAAAAAAGTGGCTATAGTCACCAAAAAAGAGCAATGCTGCTCATTAAAACATCAGTCTGAAATGTGGGGTATAATTAAAAAAAGTGCAGCTGAAAACAGGCTACAGTAGGCCTAATGATGTTCCGCTGCGACTACGCAGGAAAACAATTATTATTATTATTATTAATTACTAATTCATATGACTTATCACACAATAGAAGTAAATGGATCGCCACTATAGAGTGAAGCTAGAAATTTTTTTCTGCGCAAAGAACACTGCTGTTATAAAAACTAATCGATTGCTCTTCGATGCTTCTGTAATCAAGAAATTGTCAAAAATTGTCATTTTAAGCGATAAAGCGAAAATTTTCAAATTCTCCACATAACACTACCGATGTTTAAATTCTTAGCTAAAGTTCGAAAAATAGAAAGTTTTTGAGAAACGAGACAATTTTGACTTTTTCTCTTCCTTAAGTGCTCTTCTACTTGGAAAAATTCCCATGGTCTTAGTAATTTTTAGACTTATATTTCAAAACTCTCAGACTCCCACGAGTCCAACAAGTACACTGGTTTCAAATATCTCTGGTTAAAATGATTTTATGGGATATTTTTAATTCGACATATGTTCATTTTTTTTCATCACGGCAGCACACTCTAATGACCATGGACCATTCTTCTCGATCATCCCAATCTTCGCTTTCCCAGGCATTGCCTTGCCACGCATATGGATATTTAGCACTAAACGGGGACCTCAACTCATTGACGTTTACTTCAATATCTGTACCGCCATCGTTATCACCTTTTTCGAAATAACGGACCCCGAGGTAAGATTCGTCAGCGAAAAAGTCTTTAGGGCAACCATGGTTGGGGTACCTGAGAACGCAGTAAGATCCCGCTGGCCATTTCTGCTTCCTGTTCTTTATTTCTTTGGTTTTTTTCGCGAATGAAGCTGCTGAGCTGGTAAGCGATTCATTGATTTCTTTAATCATTTTATTGAGGTTAATGCTCTCTGATTCAATTTTAACATCAATTTTTGCAGTTTTCCTTTGCAAGTCTTTTTTTATTTCCCGTGCTTCCTCGGAAGTTTTCTTTTGAAATTTTTTTGCCATTGATTCAGATTTTTCATTTAGGCTTCTGTTGTGAAATTTCTGTTTATTTATGGCTACTTCTATTGCAAGCACTGCGTCATACTCCTTCAACTGGATGTTTCTTGATCCTATAGTCATTGTTGACTTGATATCGTTTGTATTGACTCGATAGAGTTTCATTGGTCTCACTTGGAACTTCTCTCCTGTCCACTGTAGACTACCCCCAGTCTCTTCCAGACTATTACTTATTTTCCGCTTTTCCTCCTCAGACATGGATGAGTGGCCCCAAGCAACACTCGCAGAGACCCCAACGCCATATGCCTGAACTTCCGTTTCAACAGATGTTGACTCCGAACTCTCCTGCCTTGAGCGTTGATAGTCTTCTGAGTCTCGGATTTCCTTTGAATAGTTGTTATTCAGGTAAGAGGTTAATCTGTCCGGCCGCAGCCACTCATCGTCCCAGAAGGTTGATTCCCACTGCTTATCATTAAAGTTTTCAGTGCTCTCTTCTGTGCTTTTCAGGAAATTCTCAATCATTACGCCCAATGTCACCTCATCTCCAGTAGCGACATATCCCCCTTCAGTAAGAACACTACCCACAACACTCATCACTGTCTCTTGGGATATGTCATTTATGTCTTTTGAATTGAGGTATTGCTCTCCATTCTCTGTTTTGTTCATGTTTTCCAGCTGCGAAAACAGTTTGGACTTCTTAAGATGACTTCCAGTGAGTGTTAAGTCTCTCCTGGCGGACTTCTGTGCCTTTACAACGTATTCAATTTCGAACATGTCGAAGAAAGTGGGATCTTTCCGCATTTGTTCAGCCAACTCATTACAAAAGAAGGCATTCTCCGTCACAATTTTGAAGTCCAAAACATTTTTCAATCTCGTGTTAGTTCTCCATTTATCAGCCAGTTCGTATCTTTTTGACAAGGGTCCCCATGTATCTCTCCACACGATCCGGACTTTTTCCATGGGGACCAGCTCAACAATTTCAGGGTCTTTATTACTCTTTGCAATCCCCATATTGTAAAGATAATTTGTCACATGCGTCTTAATTTCAGAAGACATCATTAAAACATCAAAAACAGTCTCATATCTAGAGGTAAGGTTATTACTTCTGCATCTGGCCGTCTCTTCCAGCAACATTGCCAGTGGTCTGATAAAGAATCTGTTATCGTTTTTCAAATGACTCCAAACTGCGATATGCCCATCCGCGTAGGGTACACTCGCTACACTCCTTGGAGCCAACTCCAAGTCGAAATAGCCACCAGTCATCTCATTGTCCGCAGAAGACGACGAATCATTCGTGTTAGAAGAGTTGCTCCCGAAAACTCTTCCGAAAGAAACACAACAAATGAGAGTCACCAATAAACTCTTCCAAGACATTACACTGAAGTCGGCCTTTCTATTTTCTCAGGTCAGTGACTTTCCGAAAACATCATTTCAGTAAAAAAATACGGCGTTAACATCAAGGTCACAATATAGATCAGTCACTACTATGATATTCCATGAAAATCTGATCAAGAAGAAAAGTTAAAATTAACCGTTCAGCAACGTACAAAAATGTCCGATTTTCGACAGGGCTCAAATACAAATTTGTGCATTAACATCAGTCCTAATGAGACAAGTAGTAGGACACTACTAATAAGATGCTCTAACAAAGATCCAGCCAAGTTAATCACACAGCCTCCAACAATAACACAATTGTTGTTTGCAAGCAAAATAACACCCGATAAGAGGCACATATGAGGTCAAAATAAAGAAATATTTTTTATAAAATGCTCATTCTTAAAGAAAAAGAGTGACAACGAGAGTGACACAACAGAGCCGGCTGACAACCTCTGCTATCCATTTGCTTCTACAATAACATAAATGAATTCAGAAAAAAACATCATTTGGGTTGAACGATTATTGAATTGTTGGATTGATTCGCTGCACAAGAATTGCAATATTACTTTAAATTTTTATTGACTTCTCTCTTTGAGTTTTGAACAGCGAAATCGGGGTCTAAAAAACTAAGATTATAGTTCTGAGAAGCATTGGGCAATTTGAGCTCATAGTCGGGCGCAAACGCCCCCGACTTTGAGCTCTAATTGCATTAGGCTTCCCAGAACTATACTCTAACATATACTTATCCGTATTTTTGTTCTTAAAATTGTGACTAGCTATTTTAAATTTTTGGCCTTGCTTTAAATTTTTGGATCTTTTCCGTTTCTGCCCGCCGCCGGCTTAGTGAGTGCATACTATTTGCAGCCCAACTTTATATAACAAATATAAACGCATGTACCCGCATTACATACAAGCATATATTTACATGCATGCAGATATCTATCTATCTATATATATATATATACATATATATATATATATATATATATATTATATATATATATATATATATATATATATATATATATATACTATATATGTATATATATTTATATTTATATATATATATATATATATATATATATATATATATATTTATATATATAATTAATCAAATATATATTACGTTCCATAAGCAGGCAAAACCAATTTTCAAGGTAATCAATGGTGTTAAAATGTTTGTCGAAACTTGATTACATGATGGAGTTACTTGATTACAGGATGAAGTAAATAAAATATTTACGTCGTAAAAATAGATGGTGCTAACGTAATTTTGATGTTCAGTATAATTTTGTTTACCGACGAATTATTTTAATACCCCTATTTTCACGCAGTAGAAATTTAATTTTTTAGGCAAAAAAACTCCAAC
>NC_134475.1:68160748-68163248 GCF_964194025.1 Convolutriloba macropyga
GTAGTTGTCGGGAAAATCTGTTCCATTAATGTGAGGATAGTGATACCCACTGATCACAGAAACTTTGTGACCCATTGCGTGAGTTCCAAGCTGATTCTCCGTGATTGGAACCTATCCCTGATGATATGTGTCAAACTATTGCCACTGGTGCTCAATAATGTGCCACACCGTAATAGGCAGGGTTAGAATTGTCTCGTAGAGCCCATTCGATAAGTCTCTGATGTGTATCTGAGCAGTCTCCTCTGTGAAAGAATTTGAGTAGAGAAGGCTGTTGTTCTGCACTGTAAATTTCTCAATGTGTTAAGATGAGAAGAAGGATTAGAGTCAAAGGTAGTTGAGACAGAGGTAATGTTTTTTTAAGAGAAAAGAAAGCAAGTGATGTTGGATGGATAAGTTAGGGGAAATCAGTTCACGTAATTGACCAAAAAATGCAAGCTTTGATAAATTCTCTCCATCTCGTTAAATCTCAAATCGATCTCGGAAAAACTTCCAAATTTGGAACTAAATTTTTGTATATAAATGTTGGGGAGTCTTATTCCAAATTGTATTCTTACCCCCTCTGCATTGTAGTCCTTCTTGTAATAATGAAAGAACAGCGCACTCTGCAGAGATGAAGTAATTGTTAGTGGTTCAGGAAATGGGACATAAAGTGATTGAGACAAGTTTCTGTACTGTTCCATTATCTCTGGGTCAGAATTCAAAATGAGAAGCATTTCATAATTGTTGATGTGTAGCTCTGACGATAAATGTGTTGTTATGTAGTCATCAAACTCGAATTTTTTGATAGAGAAGAATGCATATTCAAATCCTTTACTAAATTGGATTATTCTGTTGTTTTGAGTGGAAATGTCCAAGAAATTGTAAAAGAAATAAGAATCAACATCAATTTCGCCTACTCTGTAAGCATCAGCGATTTCTTCCTTCCTTTTGTCAATTTCTTTTAAAAGTTGTAAGTGATTCTCAATCAACATATTTCACAAATGAATACAGTATCAAATAAAACCCTGTTAATATAAAAGAAAACTGAAATGGAAAAAGCAATGCATGAAATGGTATCGTTTATCTTAAGCATTAGAATTTAAAGCTGAAGCCTGGTTGGATGGGAGGTTCTATCACAACAAAATTAAGTTGTGCAACGTAAACTTGTTGTTCAATAATAGATGAAAACTTTTGCTTGATCTCTGTGTGGTTGTTTTGAAAGCACATTTATGCGCTAGTTTGTATTTTCAATGAAACTAAATTCGATCTAGACAGTAAAAGTTATCAAAATTTGAGATACACAATTTTGCACTACATCTATTCAAAATACTGGAACAATCGTGATCTTTTAAAGAATAATTTTCCTGTTGTATTTCTTTTGGGGACAAAATTCGTGTTGGAAATGAAACGTTCAATTAAAGGTTAAAAAATAGAGTAAGAGGAAAATTTAAAAAAAATGTTAATTTTTTGCCAAGGAATGTATTTGTACATTTAAACTGAAAGGTACTTAAATATTTGCAGAACTGTCGCAATCGGATTCATATCAATCTTCCAGAATGTTCTGTCATGACTTCTGAATCTTAAGAAAGAAATGACGTCATTTCCATAATGGAATTGGTGAGTCATCGTCAAGTAGCTCAATTTACACAGCAGCTTTTAATCATTATACTTTCTGTTTTTTCAGATTTAGTTGCTCCGCAATTTACCTGACTTTTATTCAATTTACTTTGGATCAAACAAAACAATGCCTGCTCTCGATAGTAATCTCCCAGTGAAATGCACAAAGTGAAACCAAATGGTGCTGAAGAAGGCTATAGCAAGACACAAGCAGTCTTGTGATAGTGGGACTTCATCATACCCCAATTGTCCTAACTTTTATACAAAGAAGAAGGGAGACTTGAATTATCACCTCGCCAAGCATCAAGCCCCACAAGATGTTAAGCCTAGTACTGTGTATTGTGTGTTTGGAAGAATTCACAAGCTTTTATTCTCTTCAACAACACACGAGGAGAAAGCATGGAACTTCTACAAAAGTTGGGACCAAATCGAATTAAAAGCTCAAACAAGTCCTAGAATCAGTGGAGCTAGGCCAGACCAACTGCAACCAGAACAACACAAGAACAACACAACAGGAGAAAGCATGGAACTTCTACAAAAGTTGGGACCAAATTGAATGAAAAGCTCAAACAAGTCCTAGAATCAGAGAAGCTAGACCAGAGCAATTGCAGCAGGAACTTAGTTTTTGCCAGCACTTTTTTGACGATACGGAAATGGAGAATGGGAGACATCGAGTGTTCAACTTCAAATTGTCCAAGCTCGATCCCCATTAGATCAACGACAAGTTAAAGTTTTTTTTCAAAAATTAAATTGCGCTGCCAAAATGAATCTGGCTCTTGGATTTATCCTGCGCAACGTTGACAAAGACGAGTATGGGTACTCTTATGCACTTGAGAACAACACTTTCTTTGAAAAACCTCACTTACTTTGCTCAAAAGGAGACTTGGTCTCACTTCATGACAGA
>NC_134475.1:68170748-68210748 GCF_964194025.1 Convolutriloba macropyga
TTATGCTTTGTAGTTTTCTCAATTTTATTCGGCTATTAATTTTAGAGTTTGATGTGCATAATTTATACTGTGTCTGTTTTATAACTTTTCCAATTCATTTTTTTCAAAAAGCTGTCATTTTTAACCAATCAGAAGAAAGCATTCAGAAATTCCAGAAAAAAGACTATGACGTCACAAACTTTAAATTGCTAAAAATAAAATCTTTATTATTAATGGCGCGGATCCTAATTAGCTAATCCAGTAAGCGCGGATCATTACTAGCCAATTTCTTTCATCAAAGTCGACTAGCAAGGGATATTGAGCTACAGAACACCCATATTGTTTTATTCAGATCACCCAGAGACGACTTACAAATGAACACGCTCAGTCAACAGTTGGGATTGGGATCTCAACTAGAAGACTCGTATACCACAGCAGCTTCAGTTCCCTATGGTCATTTACTTATTGACTTGACTCCACAAACAGTCGACTCTCTAAGATATTGTACTAACCATGGTTCAACGCCATTTTTTCCACCTCAAAACAGGCAACAGATTACATTTTTGAATGATGAGCACACAACATCTCTCTAATCTGATCGCGTTCCAGAAATATTACCAGAGCTTCAAAATAACTTTCCTTTTCCCAGAGCTTCAAGTTTTGTCCCAGAGACTTCATCCAGTTTCTAAACGAGAGCATATTAAACCTTCTAAGAGGAGAGCTAAGAGGAATTCAAAAAACAAGATGTTTTGAAGATCAGAGAAGAAATTCATATGCTTACATTAAAAAGAACTAGTCTCAGTAAAAGATGACCTGAGCTCCAAAAAGGGATCAGTCTTATGTCAATTTCAACTCCGTCAATGATTAATTGTCTCTCTTGAAATGGATTAGTTTGTTTTGATTCCTCAACACCCTAGGAAGAAAAAATAAGATTATCACCTCAAAGATTGGACAAATATAACGAAAAACAAGATTCGGTTCCGAAAAATTTATAAACTGTTCTTAGGAAAGTTAACACTAAAACAAAGTCTTCCAGCAACGAATCACTTATCAGCGAAATTTTAAATTCTCCTCGCTTTAAGAGATACATCTGTTGCATTTGTTGATTTTGTATACGTTTTTAAGAAGAAAAATGTTTAATGTCTCGATATTTATTACAAAATTCTAGACGCAATTGGCTTAAATCCACATAAAATCATCAACAAAGATGCCAAAAGCAAAGAACAAGGAAGCTGGATCACTATCCAAATCTGCTAAAGAGGTTGTACAGGGAAGGAAAAGCCGCATATGGTTCAGTTCGAAACCATCAGAAAGTTAGCGGGTTGTCAAAGAAGAAGGTTTCTGATTTTTTATACAGAAAGAATTCTTACACTAATTTTTGACTAGCGATTTGACATTTCAAAAGAATATCTGCTTTTGCAAAACGTATCAATGAGATTTAGTGTCTTGATTTGGCTTTTATGGATAAATTGTCTGAATTTAATAACGGTGTGAAATATTTATTGATATGTGTTGACGTCCTTTCTCGATTGGTCCGTGTTCAATCAATGAAGTCAAAATATGCCTCTGATGATTTAGCTGCCTTTAAAAAAATGTTAAGGAAGAACACTAAACGTGATAGAGTTTGGGTTGATCAAGGTACTGAGTTCGGGGGAGAGTTCAAAAAATTTTGCAAGAGTAAAGACATCAAAATCTACTCTACAAGAAGTGAAACAAAAGCTGCTGTAGCAGAAAAAGCAATTAGATCTTTAAAAATATTTTTCATCGCTACATGGATGAAAATGGAGATAATGCGTTCACAAAATAGATAGTTTTGTTAACACTATGAACACAAGAGTTAACAGATCTATAGGTAAATTCCCCAAAAACGTTCAAAATTCAGATTTTACATAAAAACCATATTATTGAGTACAAAAAACCACGCTTTAAAATTGGCGACAAAGTTCGAATCTCCAAGTACGATGTCCCATTTAGAATAGGTTACAAGTGTTAATTCACAAGTGAATTTTTTCAATTAGTTAAAATTGCGACTTTAAAATCAACAACCTATAAACTTCACGGAGAACATGGTGACGACTTTCTAGGCAAATTTTAAAAACAAGAGCTTGCAAAGTGTATCATTTAGAGATGAATTCTTTTCCTGTAGAGTTGGTTTCCAATGCGTTACCCAAATAATACATCAAGTTCTTTTACAAATTATCTTCCGGAACAAATTAATTTCGAAGGAGAATGGGAGATTGCAATTACAGAACAATCTTATCCTTCCTTGTACCAAAACATCACGGAAGGGAAATTCTTCTACATAGATGAAGCAAAACCGAATACAAAACAATCAGACTGTTACACACTTGATCCAGGTCGATATCCTTCGATCTCTGATATTGTAAACGAAATGAACAAAAAAATTCAGGAACGTGAAAAGTATGAAAAAACACCAATCAGATTACACGTTAACAACGTTACACAGCGAATTTCTTTGAGTCTTCCCAATGAGAATTCTTTACTTGTTATGTTTAGTGCTGATCTTTGTCACGTCTTAGGATGTGAAGAAGCTGTTTATGGAATGGGTGTTTTCATGAGTGGTGCTGGTCCACATTTTCCGTTAACCTCAGATTACACGTTAACAAAATTACACAGCGATTTTCTTTGAGTCTTCCCAACGAGAATTCTTTATTTGTTATGTTTAGTGCTGATCTTTGTCATGTCTTAGGATGTGAAGAAGCTGTTTATGGGATGGGTATTTTCATGAGAGGTGCTAGTCAACATTTTCGCTTATCACATTGTACGAATACAAACCTTGATGATATATAGTGATATTGTTGAATAAAACATTGTGGGTGATACAAAAGCTGCTCTTTTACGATGCATTCCTTTTATATCAAAGTTCAAGAATGGATACATCATCTCAACTGGGCAAAACATGAATTATCAAAATTTCCAAACCTACAGTTTAAAAAAATTCTGAAAATTTCATTCAACAGCATAAAACTAGCGCTCCGAGACTTTTATGGTGCAAAAGAACCTTTCAACTCTGTTGGAGTAACTAGAGCTGTACTAATGTTTAGCAAAACTTCTAAAAATCAATTTTAGAATTAAGACTGTAAAAAATGGTTGCTGATAGTGATTTACCGTATTTTTGCGGATATGCAGACAAAGGGGTAGAGGATTTGCAGCTTTAGAGCGAACAATTGGGAGGACGGCAATACCGTTTATGAGACAATATGTTGTCCCAGCAGCAAAAAGCGTGGGAGCTGATTTAATTTAAATGGCTGGTCCTCAAATTAGAAATGTTTTGACTGGGAAGAAAAAACTCAAATCTGTTGCTGCTGATGTTGGAAATAAAACTTTACGTAAACAGCTAGTGGCAGGAAAAACAAGAAAGCGTCGCATTATTCGTAGATCACCTCTAAAACTCATTCAACGTCGTCGAACAAGAAAAGATAATTTTGCTAATCTGAAACGAATTCTAGATCATCAAAAAATTCTGATTTTCGATACGGACACTTTACAAACATTTGCTTGGAGATTTTTGACAATATTTCTGTTTTGGAACCAATTGAGTCGTCTCATGTGCAAGAAGTTTATCCTAGTACTTCACTGGATGAAAGCAGCCTTGAATTTGAATTTGAAACAGATAGAAGCATCTATCTTGATATGAGAGACATGCCATTTCAAATCAAAGTTGGACTACAAAAGGAAAGATTGTTTGATGACTTTATGAATAAAGATGAGTATGGAAAACCGGATATGGGTATGTCTTTCACATATGACGATTTACATTATCTATCTCACGTCAACAATGTATTACACTCACTCTTCTCCAACTGTGAAGTGTATCTGAACAATCAACAAGTGTACAACTCGAATGGTCTCTATGGACACAAGGCTTTTATTTCCAATAAATTTAATGCTTCAACGAGAAATAATGAAGATATTTTGGCTTGAAATAATGAAGATATGGATACGAATTTAAAAAAGAACCTAGCGATTATGAGAAGAGCCGGTTTATAGACCGAGAGGAAGAACTTCTGCTGAAAAATGGAAGCTTTTACTAAGGTAAATTAGCTATTGATTTGTTCCAATGTGAAAAGTTGCTGCTTCCAAAAACAAAAATAGACTGAAATTGATTCGTGCAAGGCCTAGTTTTTACATGATTTCCTACAATCCTCACGTTAACCTTAAGGTTCTTGACTGTTCCTTATTTACAAGACGCGTGGTTGTTAACGCAGAGTATCACCAGACTATAAAAGACCAATTAACTTATCAACCTGCCTGTTATAACTTTATGGAAACAATTGCACGTACAATTATTATTCCCTCAGGACCGAACCAGTTTATTCAGGAAAACGTTTTTAAGAATGCTCCAATCAGAAGAGTAGCTATTGCGAAGAACACCAATTTTCAAGAAAATCCTTTCCATTATCAGAAGTTTGGTTCGCGAGAACTCAGAACCCAACAATGAAAGCAATGAAATTTGACAAGGAAATCCCTGCGTTACCGAATCATCAATTTGAGAACCACTGCATGCTGGTATTCGATCTCACTTCACTTCAAGATGCTGGAGAAAATATTCATTATCTTGAACTCAGCGGCAAAAGTATGCGACTGGGAAAGTTTTTTGATCGTTCGCTAAGAAACGTGACAGAAATAATTGTTTTGGGAGAAAGGATGTCTACTGTTAAAATTGATCAGTATGGAACTGTTGCTAAAAATGTCTGAGATTTCGCTTTTGTTTACCATTTTATTTACTTTGTTGGAACATTTGTAGTTTTAACCTCTTCGTCCAGCTCTTCTACATCAAGATAATTAACTAATGGATGTGAACTGGGGTAGAATAAATTTAAATATATGTTTTTATATTCCTTTGCTAATTTTCCTTGAACTTTTTATAATTATTGTTTTGTTTTGTCCCAGCACCCAGGAAGAAACGGTCGACAAAATTACAAAATCAAAAAATGTTGCTTCTCTTAACAGAACGAAAGTTCTCAACTTGATTTGTCTGTCAGCAATCCTTGTACAAACGGCTCTTGTGAGATAAAGAAAAGAAAACTTATTTGTCATGGATAAAACCTCACTTCCTGACATTATTGCGGACAGAGCTCAAATTCCGGTATATTGGATTAGTTCCAGCAGATTTTGACCCAAGTTTACCCAAATTCACATTTGGATTCATCAACACTTCCCAAAGCAGTGAGGTTTGTGAACAGTGGATATTGATTGGTCGCCTCAATAGGAACTATTACTATGCGGATTCTCTAGCACGATCAGTCACACATTACAAATTGTTGAATAAAAAGTATCCGAAAAGGATACACAGACCACTCCAGAAAATACAAAACTTGTGTATGTTCTACAATATTTATATTGCATTTCATCTATTTAATTTTTTACAAACAAATTTGAACAATGTTCATGATGTGCATGTACTAAACTTTATTAGTAATTATATGTAAAATTGATTACTGGGGTATACACTAAGCTGATGGCCAATAAGTTAGTTAGTTAGTTTTGATCAACTGTACCTTTTACTCAGTTAGCTACGCAAGTTTCTCATTTTTGCCGACTTTATTAACCCACTCGGCTAAATGTACCTCGGTTTTTATTTATTTTGACAATAATTTATACCTATTTAATGTAAATGCATTAGTGATTTTGTAGTTTGATGTGCATAATTTATACTACGTCTGTTAGTTATAACTTTTCCAATTCAATTTTTTTTTTCAAAAAGCTGTCATTTTTAACCAATCAGAAGACAGCGTTTAGAATTTAAAGAAAAAAACTATGTCACAAACTTAATAAATTGTTAAAAATAACATCTTTTTTATTAATGGCGCGGAACCTAATTAGCTAATTTAGTAAGAGCGGATCATTACTAGCCAAATTATTGAGCCCGAGCATCAATTCCTACCAATATGACGTAATTTGAGCCCAAAAACTTAAAATTTTTGCACAAAGTTCTGCATAAACTGCAAAAATCCTGAAGAACTGCAAATATTCTGCACAAAAATAAACTGGAAAACCCCTAGATCCTATTCCTAATCTTGAAAAGGGGGTAAGGTCTTTTCTTGGAACCGCCGCTATACCTAATCTTAATACATGGGGTTCCTCATCCGTCCCCCCTCCCGGGGAGGGTGGCTCACTCTATTACTAATAATGTTGTAATATATTAAAAAATTATTTATAAATCATTATGCATTATCAAAAGTTGTGTTATTTCAGTAACAATGTCCATATTTCAAAATCTTAACATCATTTATAACAGAAGTTACATTAAATAATTATCTAGAGCTGTCTTAGGAAACTGATAGAGGCGTGTTGGATAAGGATGATTTTTCAAAATTTGAGAAACATCAATTAAAAGAATGGGGTACCTTTTCCAATGCATGCTGATTTTCTATATAAGAAAATAATACACGTAATACTCTTGGTTGTGGTTCCTGTACTAAAAATTATTAGCAATAAAAATTAGAAGATCTATATGAAATCGTAAAAATACTCATTCGTCGCAAAAAAACTGATTTTTTGTTTTTTAATAGAGTTCAAATTTAAATAATCTGTTGAAATGGAAACTGAAAATAACTATAGCATTAGATGATAGTACTCTTGCAGAAAAAGCTAGTTGAAAAATTTAATTAATGTAATTATGATTCAAGTGAAAACAGTGTTAGAGATCACGAACACTTAAGTGGTAAGTTTTCATGTTCTGCACATAATAAATGTAACCATCGAGATTGGGTACATCGATACTAAACAAATCATACTATGAGATATACACAGGTGGCTAGAACTGCAGACCCTATGTTCTGAGAAGTTTTGGAAGTGTTACATAGACTTAAACCATATTTAATGTTCAATAGATGTGATGGTGTAAAATTTATTCAACCAGTGGAAAAAATTGAACCTTCATTCTCAGTTTGAATTATTGGAACAAAAATCAGCAATAGATCTAGTCAACTTGATTAATGATCTACTAGCTAAAATAGAAGTTTAAGAATCAATTCAATCAGGATTGAGTAACAAAAAAAATTAAGAACCAATCTATGTATTAACATAAGTTGTATCATACGGGCAAGAAGTGGAGTTGAGTTACCATTTGAGTCAAAAATAAAAAAAAATGTTTTATACAAAAATATGACAATAATTGTTTATTGTATTTTTTCGTGCCATATTTACACCCACCTATAAATCATCCCACAAATTTTAGTATTTTTAAAAACCTTAAATATATTGATGGCATAAACACATCTTTCATACCATTACCTTATTTTTATGAAAACTAACTTAAGTCAAAAAAGATTTAAACCATATAGATTTTTTTTATTTGACAGCATTTTGCGTCATTTCAATAACGTAATCTAGGACATAAACGTTACCATATTTCAAAATTTTAACATCACTTATAACAGAAGTTACAATAAATAACTATCTAGAGCTGCCTTAGGAAACTGGTAGAAGCGTGTTGGATAATGATGATTTTTCAAAATTTGAGAAACATCAATCACAAGAATGGGGTACCCTTTCCAATGCATGCTGATTTTCGATGTAAGAAAATAATACACGTAATACTACTGGTTGTGGTTCCTGTACTAAAAATTATTAGCAATAAAAATTAGAAGATCTATATGAAATCGTAAAAATACTCATTCGTCGCAAAAAAACTGATTTTTTGTTTTTTAATAGAGTTCAAATTTAAATAATCTGTTGAAATGGAAACTGAAAATAATTATAGCATTAGATGATAGTACTCTTGCAGAAAAAGCTAGTTGAAAAATTTAATTAGTGTAATTATGATTCAAGTGAAAACAGTGTTAGAGATCACGAACACTTAAGTGGTAAGTTTTCATGTTCTGCACATAATAAATGTAGCCATCGAGATTGGGTACATCGATATTAAACAAATCATACTATGAGATATACACAGGTGGCTAGAACTGCAGACCCTATGTTCTGAGAAGTTTTGGAAGTGTTACATAGACTTTAACCATATTTAATGTTCAATAGATGTGATGGTGTAAAATTTATTCAACCAGTGGAAAAAATTGAACCTTCATTCTCAGTTTGAATTATTGGAACAAAAATCAGCAATAGATCTAGTCAACTTGATTAATGATCTACTAGCTAAAATAGAATTTTAAGAATCAATTCAATCAGGATTGAGTAACAAAAAAAATTAAGAACCAATCTATGTATTAACATAAGTTGTATCATACGGGCAAGAAGTGGAGTTGAGTTACCATTTGAGTCAAAAATAAAAAAAATGTTTTATACAAAAATATGACAATAATTGTTTATTGTATTTTTTCGTGCCATATTTACACCCACCTATAAATCATCCCACAAATTTTAGTATTTTTAAAAACCTTAAATATATTGATGGCATAAACACATCTTTCATACCATTACCTTATTTTTATCAAAACTAACTTAAGTCAAAAAAGATTTAAACCATATAGATTCTTTTTATTTGACAGCATTTTGCGTCATTTCAATAACGTAATCTAGGACATAAACGTTACCATATTTCAAAATTTTAACATCACTTATAACAGAAGTTACAATAAATAACTATCTAGAGCTGCCTTAGGAAACTGGTAGAAGCGTGTTGGATAATGATGATTTTTCAAAATTTGAGAAACATCAATTACAAGAATGGGGTACCCTTTCCAATGCATGCTGATTTTCGATGTAAGAAAATAATACACGTAATACTACTGGTTGTGGTTCCTGTACTAAAAATTATTAGCAATAAAAATTAGAAAATCTATATGAAATCGCAAAAAAACTCATTTGTCGCAAAAAAAACTAATTTCTTATTTATTAATAGATTTGAAATTGAAGTAATCTGTTGAAATGGATATTGAAATCAATTATAGCATTAGTTGATAGTACTCTTGCAGAAAAAAACCAGTTAAAAAATTTCATTAATGTAATTCGGATTCAAGTGAAAACAGTGTTAGAGATCAAGAACACTTAAATGTTAAGTTTTCATGTTCTGAACATAATAAAAATAACCTTCGAGATTGGGTAAACCGATATGAAATAAATCATACTATGAGATATACACTGGTGGCTAGAACTGGGGAAAACTGCAGACCCTATGTTCTGAGATTTTTTGGAACTGTTACATAGACTGAAACCAAATTTAAAGTTCAATAGATGTGATGGTGTAAAATTTATCCAACCAATGGAAAAAATTGAACATTCATTCTCATTTTGAATTAATAGAATAAAAAAATCAGCAATAGATATAGTTAACTTGATTAATGATCTACTAGCTAAAATAGAAGTTTAGGAATCAAATCAATCAGGATGGAGTAACTAAAAAAGTTAGGAACAAATCTATGTAGTAACATAAATTGTATCCTACGGGCAAGAAGTTGAAATGAGTTACCATTTGAGTCAAAAATAAAAAAAAATGTTTTATACAAAAATATGACAATAATTGTTTATTGTATTTCTTCGTGCCATATTTACACCCACCTATAAATCATCCCACAAGTTTCAGTACTTTTAAAAAAACTTGAATATATTGATGGCATTAACACATCTTTCATACCATTACCTTATTTTTATGAAAACTAACTTAAGTCAAAAAAGATTTAAACCATATAGATTTTTTTTATTTGACAACATTTTGTGTCATTTCAATAACGTAATCTAGGACATAAACGTTACCATATTTCAAAATTTTAACATCACCTATAACAGAAGTTACAATAAATAACTATCTAGAGCTGCCTTAGGAAACTGGTAGAAGCGTGTTGGATAATGATGATTTTTCAAAATTTGAGAAACATCAATTACAAGAATGGGGTACCCTTTCCAATGCATGCTGATCTTCGATGTAAGAAAATAATACACGTAATACTACTAGTTGTGGTTCCTGTACTAAAAATTATTAGCAATAAAAATTAGAAAATCTATATGAAATCGCAAAAAAACTCATTTGTCGCAAAAAAAACTAATCTCTTATTTATTAATAGATTTGAAATTGAAGTAATCTGTTGAAATGGATATTGAAATCAATTATAGCATTAGTTGATAGTACTCTTGCAGGAAAAACCAGTTAAAAAATTTCACTAATGTACTTCGGATTCAAGTGAAAACAGTGTTAGAGATCAAGAACACTTAAATGTTAAGTTTTCATGTTCTGAACATAATAAAAATAACCTTCGAGATTGGGTAAACCGATATGAAATAAATCATACTATGAGATATACACTGGTGGCTAGAACTGGGGAAAACTGCAGACCCTATGTTCTGAGAATTTTTGGAACTGTTACATAGACTGAAACCAAATTTAAAGTTCAATAGATGTGATGGTGTAAAATTTATCCAACCAATGGAAAAAATTGAACATTCATTCTCATTTTGAATTAATAGAATAAAAAAATCAGCAATAGATATAGTTAACTTGATTAATGATCTACTAGCTAAAATAGAAGTTTAGGAATCAAATCAATCAGGATGGAGTAACTAAAAAAAGTTAGGAACCAATCTATGTAGTAACATAAATTGTATCCTAATGGCAAGAAGTTGAGTTGAGTTACCATTTGAGTCAAAAATAAAAAAAAATGTTTTATACAAAAATATGACAATAATTGTTTATTGTATTTTTTCGTGCCATATTTACACCCACCTATAAATCATCCCACAAGTCTCAGTACTTTTAAAAAAACTTGAATATATTGATGGCATTAACACATCTTTCATACCATTACCTTATTTTTATGAAAAACAAATTAAGTCAAAAAAGATATAAAACATATAGATTTTTTTATTTGATTACAAGTGGTGACATTTCAAAAACGTAATCTAGAACATAAACGTTAACATATTTCAAAACTTTAACATCATCTATAACAGAAGTTACAATAACTATCTAGAGCTGTCTTAGGAAACTGGTAGAGGCGTGTTGGATAATAATGATTTTTCAAAATTTGAAAAACGTCAATTACAAGAATGGGGTACCCTTTCCAATGCATGCTGATTTTCTATGTAAGAAATTAATACACGTAATACTATTGGTTGTGGTTCCTGTACTAAAAATTATTGGCAATAAAAATTAGAAAATCTATATGAAATCGCAAAATACTCATTTGTCACAAAAAAACTGATTTTTTATTGATTAATAGATTTGAAATTCAAATAATCTTTTGAATTGGATATTGAAATCAATTATAGCATTAGATGGTATTACTCTTGCAGGAAAAACCAGTTGAAAAATTTCAATAATGTAATTATGATTCAAGTGAAAACAGTGTTAGAGATCAAGAACACTTAACTGGTAAGTTTTCATGTTCTGAACATAATAAATATAACCTTCGAGATTGGGTAAATCGATATGAAATGAATCATACTATGAGATATACATTGGTGGCTAGAACTGGAGAAAACTGCAGACCCTATGTTCTGAGAAGTTTTGGAACTGTTACATAAACTGAAACAATAATCAAAGTTCAATAGATGTGATGGTGTAAAATGTATTCAACCGATGAAAAAAATTGAACGCTCATTCACATTTCGACTTAATAGAATTAAAAAAATCAGCAGTAGATCTAGTTAATTTGATAAAGATCTACTAGCTAAAATAGAAGTTTGAGAATCAAATCAATCAGGATGGAGTAACTAAAAAAAGTTAGGAACCAATCTATGTAGTAACATAAATTGTATCCTAATGGCAAGAAGTTGAGTTGAGTTACCATTTGAGTCAAAAATAAAAAAAAATGTTTTATACAAAAATATGACAATAATTGTTTATTGTATTTTTTCGTGCCATATTTACACCCACCTATAAATCATCCCACAAGTCTCAGTACTTTTAAAAAAACTTGAATATATTGATGGCATTAACACATCTTTCATACCATTACCTTATTTTTATGAAAAACAAATTAAGTCAAAAAAGATATAAAACATATAGATTTTTTTATTTGATTACAAGTGGTGACATTTCAAAAACGTAATCTAGAACATAAACGTTAACATATTTCAAAACTTTAACATCATCTATAACAGAAGTTACAATAACTATCTAGAGCTGTCTTAGGAAACTGGTAGAGGCGTGTTGGATAATAATGATTTTTCAAAATTTGAAAAACGTCAATTACAAGAATGGGGTACCCTTTCCAATGCATGCTGATTTTCTATGTAAGAAATTAATACACGTAATACTATTGGTTGTGGTTCCTGTACTAAAAATTATTGGCAATAAAAATTAGAAAATCTATATGAAATCGCAAAATACTCATTTGTCACAAAAAAACTGATTTTTTATTGATTAATAGATTTGAAATTCAAATAATCTTTTGAATTGGATATTGAAATCAATTATAGCATTAGATGGTATTACTCTTGCAGGAAAAACCAGTTGAAAAATTTCAATAATGTAATTATGATTCAAGTGAAAACAGTGTTAGAGATCAAGAACACTTAACTGGTAAGTTTTCATGTTCTGAACATAATAAATATAACCTTCGAGATTGGGTAAATCGATATGAAATGAATCATACTATGAGATATACATTGGTGGCTAGAACTGGAGAAAACTGCAGACCCTATGTTCTGAGAAGTTTTGGAACTGTTACATAAACTGAAACAATAATCAAAGTTCAATAGATGTGATGGTGTAAAATGTATTCAACCGATGAAAAAAATTGAACGCTCATTCACATTTCGACTTAATAGAATTAAAAAAATCAGCAGTAGATCTAGTTAATTTGATAAAGATCTACTAGCTAAAATAGAAGTTTGAGAATCAAATCAATCAGGATGGAGTAACCAAAAAAAATTAATAACCAATCTATGTACTAACATAAATTGTATCCTACGGACAAGAAGTTGAGTTGAGTTACCATTTGAGTCAAAAATGAAAAAAATATTTTATACAAAAATATGACAATAATTGTTCATTGTATTTTTCCGTAACATTTTTACACCCACCTATAAATCATCCCACAGGTTTTAGTATTTTTTAAAAACTTGAATATATTGATGGCATAAAAACATCTTTCATACCATTGCCTTATTTTTATCAAAACTAAATTAAGTCAAAAAAGATTTAAAACATATAGATTTTTTTATTTGATAACAAAGCTTTTAATTCAAAATTAATTTCTTATATTGATACAAAATGTTGTAAGATATTTAAAAATTATATAAATCATTATGCATTATCAAAAGTTGTGTCATTGCTATAACGAAATCTAATAATTAATCTAGGAATTATCCATATAGAGAAATTTGTACATCCTTTATAACAGAAGTTACATTAAATAAGCATCTAGAGCTGTCTTAGGAAACTGCTAAGGTAGAGTTTGATATTTTTTAAAACCTGAAAAAACATCAATTACAAGAACGCTTAACCCTTTCCAATTCATGCTGAGTTTCAATGTAAAAAAACAACAAACAAAATCCTATTGCTATCATAAAGAATCCTATCATAAATTAAAAATGGTTATCAATAAATATAAGAAGATTTATATAACAGATTTTGTCGCAAAAATACTGATTTCTGATTAATTTATAGAGTTAAAAGTTAAAATAATTTTAGCACTAGATGAGAGTACTGTTGCAGAAAATACCAGTTGAAAACTTTCATTAATGTAATAATGAATCAGGTGAAAACAGTGTTAGAGATCAGGAACACCTAAATAGTAAGTTTACAGGTTCTGCACGTAATAAATGTAACCTTCGGGGTAAGAACTTTTGTACATTTATTCTTTTTGCCGGGTCTAAATGTGATATAATTCTATTTATTTTTTTAAAAAATATTGCCAAATATTTTGAATTGAGGAAATCAGCTAAGAAGGATGAAAAAAGTATTAGTTTAGATATAAGATCTAAAAAGATATATCATATGTTTAGGTTCTTTCCTCCAGTTAGTTTAGAAACAATAACTAAATCAATAATTGATGCTGATAGGGTTACATTATATAAAATTCGTTTAAAAAGAGGAAAAGTAATGTGATGGTTTGAATGAGGTTATTGTTCTCATTAACTTCTATGGAAAATTAATGTTCTTTAGCTAACGTTAATGATCTTTGGTAGAATCTGCTTCTTGTCATTTACATAAAAAACTCAAGGAATTTCACTACGGGGGGACACAAGTGTCTTCCTGGGCAAACTACAGGGTGGGACACTTTTGAATTCGTTCTCCTTATTTCCCCTGCCATGCATGAAACTAATCTTAGGAAACCATTTTCCCTCCACTTGCGTGACTGGTTCGCCGATTTCGGCTTGAAGCCATTTTAACTACCACCGCTTTTGCTTTGAAAGTTAATTCGTCATATGTCTGCGCCAGGGTACTTTAATCTTGGTTTGGTCTGGGCCCATTTCAACAAATTACCCACAATTTTAAAGAACCTACACACCCAATACAAGATTACGAATTCCAAATGCCACCAATGCGAAAACGTTCCTTGTTAGACTGCTTTCTGTGTCGCTCCAAATTTTCAAATTCTGAAGATCATTTTACTCATTTTGAAGAATTACACCCCAACATTTTTATATATCGATGTGAAAAATGTAATCTGAAACTTTGGAGTTTTATTGACACACGATACCACCAGTGTGAAAATTCAGCAGTTATTGCGTCCCCTCTAATCATCCAAAACCCTGTTTTTAGGTGAAAAATTTGTTTCAGAGTTTTTATCCAGCAAAATGGTTTGACTAACCATGTTAAAAGTCTTTCCGCCATAGAAATTATTCTTAGTCGTCGTGGAATCCAAATAAAACGACGTTAGAGAAACCTTTTATTTGACTTCTTTTCTATAATCAAGTTTCAATCTTTACAATAATTCGTATTTAGTTTATTTGAATAATTTTTCCATGCACCTTAACTACAACTAAATGTAAGTTATCAGCTATCTTCACTGCTTGAATTGTATAGTACTAGACGTCTGCGTTTTGGCGTTGGTTCTATTATAAGACTATTACTTGAAGATAAATCAGACATATCACTATTATTGCTTGCTTCACTTTCAGCTGCTTCCAATTCTAGAAAAGAATTGTCAAGGGCTGGTCGGGAAGTTGCGTAGGGTTCATTCCAATCAACAGTATCTTGATCAAGCTCACTTTCCGATTAACCTGGCTGATTGAATCCTGGATCGGGGGAGAAAAACAATTCTTTTCAGATATCAAATTTTCCGGGCTTGGTTGTGAAATTGAATCCAAATCGCTTTCGTGTTCCGACTCCCTATTAGAATCATTTAATATAACATTGTGAAATGCAAGTTCTCTAATATTTTTATGTCCAAATGGCAGGGATTTTATTGGGTCAAGGTAAAACCGCTTGTCACAGTAGGCCGAAAGCGCAACTCTGTTTTGTTCCAGTGTCATCAACTCATGTTTTTCTGATTTGATGGTCACATTTTTAACGCGGACAATTTCCCCGCTGTTCAATATTCTCTTGAAGACCTCGTGCTTTAGTTGCTTTTGCCCCTCATGTGTTATTCCCTTTGCACTTTTCTTCTGACAGTCTGAAAGAACATTACAATCAATCCATTTTCTATTTTAGTCTATGTGCTTTCGTAATCTAGGTTTCAATGTTCCTGTTATATTAAAAAGACGCTTTCATGAGTTTGGATAGTTTGAAAACTGGAATTTGATTAAATAAGATATAATGTTACACATACCCTTCATTTGTATTGATTACATTTTGTGTTTCAAGCCACAGAACTCTTCCATTACCACCCCTGACAGTTCGTCTTTAAATTTGAGAGTTAACATATGATTTTCTGTGTTGTACAATGCGTTATTAGAAGGGTAATTGGAGACATCGAATTCTGTGTTGACTTCTGCTCGCGCCAGCTCCTCATGCAAGTCATCGCAATCAACATCATAGGTAAGTGAGTCCGTATCAGAGTGTAAAAGTTCACACCTGAACCACTGTTTTATATTCTCGTAGTGAAATCGAAACACGAATGCTTTAGAAAGATCCAGAATTGATGCAGCAATTATTGTAGGTTTCACCCAGTTTATTTTGGTTTTTCATGTTGTCACGACTGCCATGTTTTCTTCAAAAATTTTGAAGGATTTCATGTTAAACTTATCTGTGTGGTTGAGGAGAGCTCGTTCATTTCGCACCAGGAAAGCGTTAACTCGGTTTCGCATGCTTTCACAACACTTTCCAAAAGCCGAGTTGTTCATGAGTTTGAACACCTTTTCAGCATTTTTGCTGGTTGCAGCTTGCCGCAATCGAATGTTCAGTTCGATATACTTTGCCATCCGCTTTGATTGTCGGAATTTGAGCAACTTGTGCAGTTTTGAAACTTTAAGGCCGTTGCGTTCATAAATCTTTAACGTTACATAGTGTAGTGTATAATCCTTCTTATCATAGAGTGTTTGAAGCAGTTTGTTGAACTTTGAAACTTTTTGGGAGATGATATTCTTCCAAAAGTTCCAACTGGTAACTACTCAACCACATGCTGTCCACAGGTTCTCGGGTAGGTGCCATTAGAAAATCTTGGTGAGCATCGTGTATTGAGTAGGGGTAGTCCAAGTCGACTCAGACGATATATAGAAACTCAGCGTCGTCTGGAGTTTGCAAAATTTGTTCAAAGGTCACATCGTTGTCCGTCTGGAAGGAATTGAGTGGCAAGCAGAAATCTTTCATGATCCCACCTTAGAGAAAATTAGCATCTATGGTGAGCCCATATGCTGATTTCTGAGTGTCATCAAAACCTTCCAGATATTTGTTGTTTAGAGTGAACAGTCTCTTTGTGTATACTGAGGACATACCCCCTCGCAACAATTCTTCTGCTAGATCAAGATGGTCGCGATCTGTGAGAAGCTCCAGTTCGGGGTGACATATCTTCAAAAAGGCGTCGCCCGCTAAGTGTGGCGCTGATAGATTTTGAGCACAGTCCAAGCTGTACGAGTCTAGACAGACTGCTCGTAGCCACCCAAACCAACCGGCGAGCTGGAGGGTGTCGGCTGCCAAGTACAGGTCGTGATAGTCACCCATGTTTCTACAATCAAACTTTTCGAAGATCAGCTTTGCTTTTTCGTAGTCATTTTCCGTAATTGTGACGTTTCCTGATTTGAGCTTGTCGACCCAGCACTTTTTAGGTGGCAATCTTTTTAGCTTGAATTTTCTGAAGGAGTAGGGTCAGAATCCTTTATCGTGCAGTAGTTTCACATCATTTTGGTCAAAGTATTCAAAATGGATATCGAGTATATCGAAACTATCTTCAGGCAAAAACTGAACTAGTTTATCTAAAGACGACTGCATGAAGCAAAGAGAATCGATAAAGCGAAGTTCTTCGTATATGGGTATGACGTTTTAATTTTTGTTAACAATATCTTTGATCCACACTTTAAAGCTAAAACTGATACAAATCTCATCAGTTTGAGGAATTATTGAAGTTTTTTGTTAGGGTGGCAGTGATGAAGACTCTTTACAACATGATGGAAGTCATATCCTGACAAATTGTGTGCAATTATGGGAACGAAGCTATGTGTTCTGTGTTGTAGGTTGCACTTTGAGTGAGCCCAGCCAAGAAACTGATTTGAGAAGTGGCAGTGATCCAAGACTTTTTCGTTGTCCGCAGAACAATTAGTTTCTTATGTCCAACACTGACTGGCAAGCTCTTTTGCTTGTCCAACGGCTCCTGTGAAGTACCTGTGTTTTTGCTTTTTCTTGTAGATATCTTTTGCTAGTGTCCTCAATTGCTTCACAAAATTTTGCATGCAATCTTCCCCTCTGTACAGATGAAGGAACTCCAAATTTGGACTTCCATGTAAAATGGCTACATAACAGTAACCGCTCGGAATGTGTTTGTCCAAGACACGAGTTCCTGAAGTCTGCGGATTTTATTCAACTTATGATACCGGTACAATGATTGACCCTAGGTCGAAATAGACAACCAGTGGAAGAGCTGTTTTTGCTTGAAATTTTTTGAAAGCGAGACTGTTGCTGTCTGGCTCAGGTAGCAGAACTTGCCAAGTTTCAAATTGATAGCAAATTTTTTCGTGTTTTTGAACCGTTTCGTTGTTCGAGCAAACATGAAAACAGTTGCAACAGATTTTTGCGCGTGCATCAATCTGCCGCCCTTGAACTTTTCTAACTAAATTTTATTTAACTAAACGTTATTAGCACTTAGTGATAACGTTCACAGTCAGTTATCAGTAGGGGATCAACGACAAAATCAGAGTCGTGCTTTGGAACGCGAAAAGGATAAAAACTTTTCTTTTCGTATCGAAGAACGTTCACTTTTACTTCGTTACATCTTTCAAACACGCTAGTTTTATTAATTGGCATCGGCCTTGGGAAATCTCCTACTGCTTGATGAGTTAGAGGGTTTGAGCGGGCGTATGTTGCGGGGTTTGTTTTTTTGCTATACCGCAAGGGGGCAACCTGCGGGGGCAACTGCGTGAGGGGGCAAACTTTCCCCTGCAAATGGTAGGCAGCCGTGAAACAATACAAGAAACAGTTTGGGTCGTTAAAGTTTCGGATATTGAGTAGGCGTTTTATAGCACTAAGTTCAGTCGGAAGTGCTATATAGCTTGATCCCCGATTAGGTTTGAGTTTTGCAAATCGAATTTTGAGTTTTTCTATTTTTTTTCAATAATCCAACAACTTCCACTTGTGGCATACAAAGGAACCACGTTTACAAAATTTTGCACGGACTCACTGAACTGCTATTGGGAAAGACCATCCGTGTACACAATTTGCATTTCAGCGTTAGCGTAAATTTTAACGTGTTTTTCTTTTTCATTAACCCCCTTAGTGAGTGTGATGCTTAGAGAAAGTTGACCTTTCTGAGGACCTTCAATGGTCTTTTGATGTATAAGTTCATTGATGTGATATCTCGATGAGTTCATGAACGACGAAACGTCAGGGTGATCATTACCTTCAATCTCGTAGATCTCCAGGGCACCTTGAACTGCCGAGTGTACTGGTACTGCTTGATTATTGCCTTAGCCTCGGTTCCAAACAGGCAACCCGTGAACATTCTTCAGATGTTTATGAAAATTACTCTGGTAGTTGAAAACCAGAGGGCAGTAGGCACAATGATTTTGAACTTCTCCACCGTGCTCCCGTCGGCTGTGTTGGTTCATTATCAGAATGTTGTAAGTCTCAAAACCACAAGTGCTACAATCCAAGGCTCGGAATTCCGGTTGAACTTCATGAATTCGCTCTTTGTGTCTTCGAAGGCTTCTTTTGTCGGCCAATCCCTTTGCGCAAATTTCACACGGTTGGGTCATTTTTGAGTTTTTCAAATTTTTCCTTCGAAATTTCAACTGACTGTTTTACTGAGAAAACGACTGAGCAAATGAATTAAAATTGTAATAACAGTTAACTATTACAATTAGAGGGAGTGTTAGTTCGCTGAAAGTTGTGTTATACACGAGAAAAATTTCCCCTTTAAGGGTGCGCTTTCACTTTGACACAATTTTCCAAGTTTGGAATGCAACTTTTGGTAGGAGTGTAGGTCAACTTTAACTAATGTTAACTTTTGACCAATAAGCGGTGTTTTCCTATTTCAGAACTACTCATTTGCATTATTTCCATGCATGTTGAAAAGTTATGGTGTAGTTGTAGTTATATCTTTTATCTACCACAACTCGAGCATACCTAACGCAGTATAATAACAATAAACTCGTTTCTGTCGGAAACAGTTTAAGTGTTCTAAGTACTCTTCTACAAAACTTGTTTTAGACTTTTTCTACTCTTCGAGGGTTGTATCGAAATTCCCCTGTATTTTCGATTTTATTATCAGTTTTCACGTTTAGGTTTCTGGAACACTTGGCCGTATTCTTTGACTATTGACTAAAATTGTTCTAAACTGCTGTTATTGGCGTGTTTGTGTGAACACGATGTAATTCTTGAAAGACATTCTATCTTATCATTGTGGAAAAGTAAATTGTAGCTAAATGTAAGACAACGTAAGATAGAAAGCAATTGAAATTAAGGATTTGATATTTACCACTAATACTGATAACAAATTTATAAATCATAAATCATAATTGTAGGTGTGGAATAACTAAAAGCGTTCTTTTTAAAGAAATTGAACTTCTTTAATGTTTAAAAACCTTTCTCTACCATATGATGAAGAAAATAAACATTTTTTATAAGTACTTAACCAGTGAGAATTTTGCACTTTTACTGAATTCCCACATATGAAAATTGACTTTTTACCAATTGAAAACCTTTTTTTACCCTATGGACAATAAAATAAAAGTTCTTTATAACTACCTAGGTAATAAGATTTTTGCCCTTTTACGGATTTCTTACATATAAAAATTGACTTTTTAGCATTTAAAAACCTTTTTCTACTATATGGTTAGCAAAATAAAAGTTTTTGTTAACAACTTAAGTAGTGAGATTTTTGTACTTTTACAGAATTCCTATATATGAAAATTGCTTTTTTACCCGTCAAACGTTTTAAACAGAGCTTTGCTTGTTTGCTGTGTTTTTATGTTTTAATATGTGCGATTGTTTTCTTTCAACGTTTTCCAGCTAACATTTTGACGGAATACTTTTTTGATTCCGCCTTGTCTTGCCCGTTTTATTCTCCCAACAGAAAAAGATATTATGATGTTCAATTAAAATTACAATTGCAATTTGATATTTTTTTACACAATCACACCCAAAAAAAATATTAAAGCACACACTATTTATTTATTTACAGGTTCATAGAAATGGTGACAGTTTCAAAAAGTTTCAGTTCTCAGAGTTTAGTTTAGCCCTCAAATATATCTATAAGTGGCGTTCGATTGGCACGTTTTTTCTGGGGAGCGTTGCATATTTTGGGAGTCACTGAATTCAAGGGTGTTGTGTTGCTTGAGTTTCCGTACGTTTCGAAGGATACTGTAGCATTCTCTGCACTCTGCGTTGGTGTCACAAAAGTTGTCTCTGAAAGAAAAGAACTATCGAAATTCGGTTCCAATTGCTCGGTTGAACTCATATTCCAAGACATTTTGTCCATGATTGAAGCGATAACTGCTTTTCGTTTTGTTTCTGTTGTTTGCGACGTAACAATGGGGCTCGTGTCGTTTGTTGCCGGGATAATGCCATTTACTGCTGATAAGGACGCAGAGTTTGGAGACGTGTATTTTGAAATCTCTAGAACAGAGAAAAGATTGATACTTGCATTAGTGAAGTCTTATGAAAATACGGGTACCTATGTATTTCTCAAACTGTTTAAAAAAGTTGACAAAGAATACGAATTTCAGCAACGAATTACTCTAACTTTAGATGAGTTTGAGCTTTTGTCAAAAAGGTCAGCAAAAGTACGGTCTGCTGCTCTAGGTACAGCTACTGAAAACGATCAAGCTAACAAAGCTCCAGCAGCGAAAAGACGTAAAACTAAAAAAGACAACGAGCACGCAATTCAGACTGATTATAATATATTAGAAAATGGTGGAAGCAATGTATGAGCGTTCTCCGAGATACTTCAAGCAGTTTCAGAAAAACTTCTAATATTTCATATCGGAAGAAAAACCTAAGTTTTCTTTTCTCAAGAACTTTGACTTTTGCGTGCATTTTGAGAGTGTCCATGTTCTTATCGACGTGTCGGAGTTCTCAGCAGACTTTCTCAAACAAACAGAACCGTGTTCAGTTCCGTGTCTTTTCAAGATTTTCAAGTATCTGTTCTGATCTTTGAGACACTGGAGGCAAAGGGAGATGTTTTTCAGAAACTCCTGCTGGCAGTGGAGTACAACAAAAGCAATTTCAACGGATTCTCAAAAGCAGACACTACTGCTTCCATACAAAAACGTTTGCCAAAGTTCACGAAAAATGTCACAAAGAAATTTGAACGACCTGAATGCTTACAACGAAACTTTGCTGGACACAAAAGTTTGGAAGTAAATGCATCGAAAAATCAACCAATCCAAACTGATCATCTTACAACTGAAACTCTGAAAAGATTGCAATCGATTCTCTCTGGACCGCATGCTGGTGCTTTTTGTCAAATAATGGACAATTTTATTAGTGGATATGGAAAGTTGATGAATATTGATTGTGATGTTCTGTGTGTTTGTTTCCTTTATGAAGAAAAAATTAAATTCTGAAAAAAAATTATTTTCAATATAGGTTAGTAATGTTAGAACATCATATGAAGCGCAAAACGAAGCAAATCAATATCACTCTTTTTTACAAGTCTTTGTCCACTGAAAATAATATGAGCAATATAAATACAAAAAAGCCGCACAAAATTGAGTTTTTTATTTCTGTATAGGTTGGTTTCTCAGTAATTCATATACGGTATTAACATTAAAATTTGAGGCCGTTCTGCTCTGCAAGTGTTTGTATGACGATAGAGTTTGGCCTAGGGGATCTGCAAAAATAATTTTTTGATCTTTTCGGCAGAGAAGAATCCAAGGGGTTCCAACTGACGCAGACATTGAAATATTGACTAAAACGAAGCTGTTGTCTGTAAAGTTGGTTGGAAAATTATCAGCAGCATAAACTCCTCGAAATTTGTATTTAAGTTCCGAACATCTCTGAAGTAGAAAGTTCAAATTGTCTTCGTCCATTAGTTTGTTGAAATATGATTCTTTGAAACTTTTCGCGCCGAATCAATATAGATGGTACTTGCTTTTTCACCAATAATGAATATTTCTACATTATGAGCTAAGGCAGGAGAGAACTTTGGTTCAATTGACACAGAACATTTTGTAAGTTCAGGGTGAATGAAATCATGAGACGTCTGCTGAGTACTCGTCAGATCGAAAACCGTAATATAATGATTTGGGTAGTCTTCTAGATTAATTCCATGTCCATTGTCGATATAAGCTAGTTCTGACATAGTGTTAGAGTAAACATGTTTTGAATCATCAGTTGAAATAGGACTATCAGCAACGGGAAGACGATTACGGTAAAGGCAAGTTTATTCCAAATTGAATTTTCTATAGTGAAATGGGTTAAGCAGCTTGCTTCCGAGGAAAGCTTCGTTCGTGTTTAAGCAAATGGCGAGTCTTCTAATGGGTTCTCTACCAAAAACATCTTCTTGCTTCCAGCTCTGCAAACCGGCCGAAGCCAGAAAAGTTTTACTAATCGTTTCTAGGTAAGGATAGGATGCTGGACTGGACAGCAGGGTCTTTTCTATTGCTGACACAACATCATCGTTCAGCGTTATTTTCCGTACATATAAGTTAGCTTCTGTAATTTTTATTTTGTAGGATTTTCCAGGGTCATCTGAAATTAAAGAACAATTGTGAATTGATCGCCGAAAAGAGATTCGAAGTGTTACACCACAGAGAAGATGTCAATCACAGGTAAAAAAGTCAACCGCCACCGTTCCGTAAAAAGTACACTCAGCAGATCCTCTGACTAGAGCTTTTCGACTGGTGATTTCTGAAGCTGCAATCCCTCCTGGGTTTGCTTCATAAGAACAGCCTTGACATTCCAACCAGGTGCTTTTGGCATCTTTATTTTGAGAAAACTCGGTTTCGACGGAACTTTTGTGGGCATAGTTACCATTGGCACTTGAAATTTTCAAACCGTTGGCAGATACTGTACAAGCAGAAAAAAGTGAATGTAGAACATTGTTGCAAAAGTATGGCGCGTCTGTTTTAGTCACATCTGCAGCAGCAGTATTGTCATATTTCAAATCAGCGTCATAGGACTGTACACTCTTGCACTTGATTTAAACTGGAGATCAAGGAAATTGTTGCGGTCTCCTGCAACTTCAAACTCTAGCATTGGTCTAATAGGGCTGTAAAACGGTCCCAACTTCTGACAAAAAATTCCATCATATATAACAGGGAGAGCTCGTTTCTCGAATAAATCCAACTAACTATGCGTTGCTTCGGCTGGTAGCATATTGCCGATCATCTTTTACCTTGGCAAAGAAGTCCGACCGACTTCTTTTTGTGGTTGTTTGGTTGTTTTTTTGTGGTACAGTGCGTAAGCGTGTTGAATTCCTTCGCATTCTTCTGTTTCGTCTCATTCGGAGGGCTAAAGATCCACCTGTTTGTTTTTTCACTGTGTTTTTTATGGTGTTCTTTAGAGATTGCTTTGGTGATTTCTTTTTACCGATAACGTCCATCAACTCAGGGACGCTTTGTAGCAACAGTTTTTTTCCGATGCGTTTAGCTGCTGGCAAAACAAACTTCCGAGCAAGTGGCAGTGGTACACGTCCAATGCCGCTAGCTAGTGCTCCAAAACAACTACCCTTTTGTCCATAGTGACCGGAAAAGTGAGGCAATGATGATGATGCCTTGTTTGCGTAGTAGGAATCCATTTAATCACCAAACTTTTTAAATTGTAATGTTAAAATAACTTTACCAGTCCCCGAAAAGGGAACAAACTGTCCCGTTAGAGTTCGTAGCTCAATTGATTTTGGTTCAATGGTGTTCGAAAGTAGTTTTTTGTAGTCTAAAGTTTTGAAGACTATCCGGTGAGTGGGCTCTAATTCACAAACGCTACCATTTTTCAAACGCTGTTTTGAATCAATGACTCTTAACAATGGTGCTTTTGCATCACCCACATACTGATACTCAATAATGTTTTTGTAAATAAAAATTAAATGCTTTCCACTGCAAAGGTCTGCCGGAAAATCACCGTAATAGGCTTTCGTATCATCATTTTTCATCAATTGTTTCGCTGTTGTGGAAATCATTTTGTATCCAATATGTATTCCGTAACCATCTGGAATACCTTTAAAGCCAATTATACTAGGTATTTCTTCAATTGGAAAAGTAATTCCCTCGTATTTACCAAAAATGATTTCATATTTCCCACTGCTTTTGATTTCTCGGAAAGAGAAGTTAGGCAGTCCGACTGTTCTCTTGATAGTTGCTAAAAGTTGAGCAACTGTATCATAAGTGCCAGCCATAAACACTAATTTTTCTCCATTGTACGGTCGTGAAAGGATCCAGTTGCGCGGTTTTGTGATTCCACATATCCCCTGAGACTGAATCAAATCCCTGAGACTGAAACCGCAACCAAATCTCCATTAAATATGTGTTCAATTTGTGTTGGAAAAAATATTTTACTCAGAGCCACTCTCCTATGAGAATAATTTCATCATTAAAAAAATTTCTAATATTTGCCAAAGTGTTTTCCTGGAAAATATTCATCGAAGCAGATGATATAACGTGTAATCTGAACTCATTTTCAAAGCGGTTATTACTCATTTTGATTTGCATTGATTTGCGTACTAATTGTAATTCTGGCTGGTAATACTTGCCATGGATAATTTCTTTATTATAATCAGTAAGAGAATATGTGGGTGGATTAAGCGTTGGAATACCGGCAATTTCAAAAACTTTGTCAGTGAAAGATTGCTTGTATCCTTTTCGGAAAGTCTCTTCCTTTTTAACAATTCGAACAAAGTCACCAACGTAAAGTTTTGGTTTTTGACTGCGACGTGTCTCCACAGTTAATGATATAAGTCTTTGGTAACTTTATTAGGAGCAAGTTTTGTGATACGGTTAACACGGGAGTTGACAGTTTTTTCGAATTGATCCAAATTCTTAATATAAAAATATGTCCAATTTTCCTCCAAACATCGGTAAATAATATTTTTAAGTGACCTGATGTTTCTTTCTGCAAACGCAGACTTCTTTTCACTGAAAGTACTATGCAATTGAATTCCTCGTTTGTTGCAGAGTGTTTTGAAAGCTCCCAAAAACTCAGTACCATCATCAACCCAAACTTTTTGTGATTGCTTGTGTTTGATCATGTTTTCGAAGGCCTTTGCGGTTTCTGTTGCATATTTTGTTTTCAACGGTTCAACGCGTAGATACCTCGAGAGGCAGTCAACTGCTACGAGCAAATATTTAACATCACGATTGTATTTTGCAAGTTTATCAACATGAGCTAAATCTAAAGACCAGATTTCATTCAGATCGTTGACGATTACTTTTGATCGCGGAAATTTCAGCCGCTGTGCACGATATTTTTTGAGGGATGGTTTTGTTTCCAAATACATTTTTGACTTTTGTCTTTGGAAGTTTGCTCAAATCTTGCAATCAATTTGAACTTCCGAATGACGCTGGACCTTTAGAATAGAGTCTATCCATTAGTTTCACATCTTCAATAGTTAGACCATTCTTTTCCTTTCGACTCCTGCTCTGTCTTTTTGTGTGTTTGATTTTTTGGTTCTGCAGGTTTGGATCCGGAGGCATTACTTTGACTTCCACTGCTTTGTTCGCTTCTCTGTTGTTTTTCTGATTCTCCTTGACTTTGTACGGTTTCTTTTTCTTTCTCCTCGTCACTGTAAACTCCTTTGAGAACTTTTTTAGCGTGGGTGTTGGATACTAAGTGTGGGGGCATCTTGAGTTCGTGCAAAAAATTTGTGTACAGGGCTAGGTCAAATTCCTTTGTCGGCTGTTGCAAGTTGTGCAAAAAAGTTGACACTTTAACTCTCATAGGTTTATCCTCAATATGAAGGAAACCACTTGGTTCCTCAATGGAAACTGTTTCTGAACTAAATATCTTGTTTAGGATGATTTCAGCTCTTTGAACTTTGTTTTCTTCCATTAATTCTACTTCTGACATCATAGAGTCAAAGTCTGATTGTTTTTTTTTAATACGGGCTCATTTTTGCCATCATCACTAAAGAAAGACTGTACACTTTCACTTCCATCATTCAATTCACTTCTTAAATCAAAACTACTTTTTCTTCTTCTTTTGCTCGTGTTCACGATATTAGTTTTACTAGTTTCCTGTTCAGTCGACTCTTTGCTTTCAAACTCTGTTGGGTTGTTTCGTTGGAGGTGTGACAATTGAGCAGCTTTCTGTTTATAAACAGGGTTAACCAAAATTTCTGTCCTAGTCGGTTGTTTTGACGCAAACGTTCTTTTCGGTATCAAGACAAACTCCTCCGCATGCATTACTACCTCCTCTATTAAAGGTAACAAGAGAGAATTATGCTCAAACTTGACTCTTTGGAAAGAAAATGTCGGAATGATGTTTCGTAGTTTTCAAGTAAACTTTTATCTGCGGGCACGTTTCTATTTATAACGTTGAGGAAGCATTCACACAGAAATTTTACAAATTTATTTGATGATTTTTTGATGAATTCTTTTAGCATGTTTTCAGGCATCTCGAGCATTCGCATCAGCATTCATATCTCTTTCTCTCTCATTTGACAGGTGGGTAATTACAGCTTTGGAAGACGGTAGATAGAAAACTGTTGGCCCCGGTGGTACAATATTTGAACAATAACGTAAAGAGTCTGTTGTTTTTGGGTCTAAATCAATCAATAAGTGTCCGAATGGTTGTTTTGTTGCAAGATCATAGCTGTCTTTTAAAAATTTTGTGTCATTGAGTTGTTTTCCAATATAACTTATCTGCTGTATATCTCTGGGAGATTTCAACAAGATGATGTGTGATGTGTTGAGACCAATTGTTTGAGACCATTTACTCTGTTGAAATAAATTATGCTTAACATAGATAACACTAATTTTTGTGGCATCTTGTTGCAAGTTTTGAAAACTCCTGGTCATTAAAATTTTCCTCGCAAGAATCGTCAAAGACGAGCAAACAGTTATACAACTGTGAAATTAATTCAAATCCCTAAAATTTGATAAAATAAATGTTCAAGTTACGCTCCATCGTTTGAAATTTTGGTTGATCATGCTGATAGAAATAGTATATTGACTTGAAATTAGGGAAATACGTATTCTTAAGAAGCATTTGAAAAAAAAATTTGGTCTGTCCACAACCTGAAGGACGACAGACTGCAATGAAAAGACGATCAATTGTTGAGATTATTTTATTCATAACTTAGGATTTGGAAGTGCGTATCCAACTGTGCACGATAGCAATGAAAACCAAAATGTTGATTCTTCACAATCGAGGTGGGAAAAAACTAACTTGGTCAGTAAAACTACAATAAGCAAAACTTTTATCGAAACTTGTGTAAAATAAACTACCTCAGAGCGCGGTAATCTAGAGTTGCAAAACATCCAAGACCGTCTCTCTTGGTTTTGATCATCAAAAACCAAATTAGTGATTCCTTCTCCTTCACTGCCAGCGCAACCTAATTATTCTCCTGATTGACTGACTCATTTTGAAAGCAAAGTATTTTCAAAAATGAATTTAATTCAAAATTGTGTAATTTGTTAGTTTATTATTTAATTATTTCATCAACCATAAAAAATTCGTATGTGATAAATTCAGAGTTTTTGTCTTCCTCCTTATAAGTTACTTTATAGTTCGCTTGGAATCCGTAGTCATTGCCATAGTAGACAATTGACTCCACTTTCCCTTCTCTGACTACCTCTTTGATTTCATCGGGGAGACTCTCATCGTCCAGGCGTACTGGTACTGGCACTGGATACTTGGGCGTAGGTAAAGGGGTTAGTTTCAGTTTTCTAATTTTCTCTTGCAAAGACATGATACATTTGAATTTACTCAAGCAGTGAAAGATATTTTTTTAGTGTTTCAATTTCAGCAGTATTACAAAGTATTTGCTGCTTCCTCAGTAGAGTTTATCCACTAGAATCAATTTTTTCTTCTTTCAGAATAGTCACTGTCAACTATCACTCGCAATGCAACCGCATACTGTCAAAATTGGAGATAAATTCACTTGAAGAACTGGAGGAGTTGTTTTCTCCAAACGACGACTCATTAGTTGCTAGTGTTATCCAAAAAAGTACACCTGTGCCTTTCTTTTTGTGCAATGCTTTTTCTTTTGTTTGAATGGTAGTATAGATGAATGAAGTGAACAAGTCAAGTGCTCTACTGGAGTGAAGATTTCTTCAATGTTTGGACATAGCAAGGTATCTAAGTTTGTGACGTCTTTTTGAAGGAGTTTTTGCACTGTCTCCGTCTTCTCTTTCCCCTTTGCGTAGAATTTAGCAGTAGGAAAACGGATCTTGATTGCTATAAAAATTTGTGATAGAAACCATTAAGGTTAGCTGCCACTGTTCCACGAAATACCATGCAAATGCTTCGATACCCACTGATGCGATTTCCTCTCACTCAGGGACAGCGAGTTGAAGGAAATTGGAGGAAGAAAAAGAACCTTGTCTGAGTAGTTGTTTGAACACATAGATAACTCTTTCATAAGGAACCCTCTCTTTTTGTGTCGAAAACCTTCAAAATCTATAACAACAATCTCCGGACTCAAGATTGCAGCAAACCGAATAAGTTAGGTTTAAAAGTTTTCACGAATATGCAGAAGAATAAAGCTTTAAGGTGACCAACGTAAGCGTTTGTGATTGGACAAGGCAAAAAGTAAGAGTATCCTGGACCCTTTTGGCATCCAGAGGCATCATGAGGAATTGCATGTGAGCGAAGCACTTTAAATGATTTCAAATGACCGTCCAATGAAGAGATGTCTATTCCAATAATACCACCATTAGGCCTCAAATTTAGTGCAATTTCGAGGCTAACATCGGGGTCCAAGTGTAAGCAGGTTGCCGAAAAATAAAGAAATCTTTCATTATTCTCTGTGTAGTCTGTTTTTATTAACTTATAGATTTCATGAATGGTTTTTATATCTACCGTTGCGATAGTTGGTGTCATGCTGTTTTTGAGCAAGCATTATATACAAATGAAAATTAGGTGACTTTTGCGGGGTGTGATAATTACTTTTATTGCTTAAGTCTACATGACAGCTCCTTTTCCCCCAAGGTTTTTAAAGTTCTTCCTGGTTGGCTTCCTTAAACTGATTTTTTCTAAAATCCAATTGTCCCCCTCCCCTTCATAAGACTGAGAGAAAAAAGAAAGAAAAATCTAAGTTTCTTCCCTGTCATTTGACCGGGACGACACTTGTGCCCCCCCCCCCCTGTAGTGTTCACGGAAAGACACTTGTGTCCCCCCATGTTGTTTGACCGTGTAGATACTTGTGTCCCCCCGTAGTGTTCACGGGAAGACACTTGTGTCCCCCCGTAGTTTGCCCAGAAAGACACATCACTACTAGTAATTCCTGTTAATAATATTTACATTCTTTTTTTTCATTAACATCTATTATTCTATATGTCCGTTTTTTGTTCTTCGAAACTCCTTAGTTTTAAACATTCTCCCTTCCATTCAGATGAATAATATAATATCATAAAAGTATAATATCTTTGAAAAGATTTTTCGTTTAACAGTTTTTCTTGACAACCATTACAGTAATTTTTGAAATTAATTAGAATGATAATTCCTATATAATACCATAAATTAAAATGAGGTTATTTATTTGATCTTGAGTGACATCTTGTGTAACATTATATCAAATTCGTTTAAAAAGAGGAAAATGTATCTGAAAGTTTGAATAAGTTAACTGATACATCAATACAACATAAAGAGGCCATACATTCTAAACTAATACAATGTGCTATTAGTATTATTGAATATAAACGAGCATTAGATTATAGGGTTGATATCGTCTTAGGCGCTGCTCTCTGATAGTTTTTAAAATTTTTGAAGACTTCCGAACGATTTTTTAAAGATTTTCTTATAGACTGATTTACAAATTATGGTACACGGGATCGAAAAATTTTGAAGTTTGTGTTTAGAGTAGTATAAAATAGACAATTTTTATGCTTATTGAACTACTGGTTTAACATGGTTATGTGTTTTGAAATATATTAGTATTGAGTTAAATTTTTATGAAAAAGATACAATTGTTATTTTCGACTCTACCAAAAGTGGTTAGTGTTAGGGCTATGTGGGTGAATCCATAGGTTTAAACATAGGCATAGTAAATTTAGTGAAAAGAATTATAGTTTAATTGTCATATGCTCTGCAGTTTTAGTTAATGACAATTTTAAGTATAAAAATGTCACAATTTCAAAAGTTTAAAAGTAAACCATTTTGTGTCTGGAGTTGACAATATTCTGGTACTATTAATATCTAGGATGATGTTTCAGCCAGAGGTACTGCGTTGTTAAAATTTTTCGTAGTAAGTTTAGAAAAAAAATCAATGAATGAGAGTATCTGGTGCTATTATTGACGCAGATGGTTTGGAAGACTTGTTCATCAATGCTGGTTAGCCAGCTGTTACTTTTGGAAACAAAAACACTACAAACACTGTAATGGCCTTAGAAGTAGCTAGCAATATATGTATCATCAGAGCTACTTTATAGGTACCACTATAGAAGTATAAGCCCTGCGAGGGTGTTATCATCAACTCATGATTTAACTTGATTGTCTACAACAGGTGAAAGTATAGAAATTATTCAGAAAGCTAGGCGTTTATATTTAGGAACAAGACTTAACTAGGACAACAAATTTCTTTAAAAAATATTCTTATTAATAAGCACTACTAGATTTAACTTTTAACAAAAAACGTAACAGAAAAACAATTAACTTTTTCTTTTTTATTATACGTATCTTAGTTGAGTTACGCTATTCGTTGCTATCTATTTCTCTACCAATCAATTACTGAGTACATAATTTTTTGAACTTATCACTCAGCTTTTTAATTCGAATGTACACCTGGGAATACATATATAATATATATCTTCTTTCATATTTCAGTGTTAGTTGTTCTGGATAAAGTACTAAAAGTCTTTCTGTTGCAAATGCTGTTGGTACTGAATAGGTTAAACACATACCTTTTAGGGCAATAAATGTTGTTTTTATCATTAACTTCTATGAACCATTGATGTTTATTAGCTAATGTTAATAAACTTTGGTAGAATCGGTTTCTTGTCATTTACATAAAAAAAAATTCAAGGAGATTCTATAAGTATGTAATTGGATTCAAATTTGGATTTCCACTCTAGTAAATCCTGTTAATAATATTTACATTCTTTTTTGTTCATTAACCTCGTTTATCTTATAAGTTCGTTTGTTTTGTTCTTCCAATTTCCCCAGTTTTAAACATTCTCCCATCCTTTCATATGAAAAATATAATATCACAAAATTATAATATGTTTGAAAAGTTTTTACGTTTAACAGGTTTTTTGACATTTATTAGAGTATTTTTTAACTTAAATAAAATGATAACTATTATACTACACCATAATTTAATATAGAGTTATGTATTTCTTCTTGAGTGACAGCTTTCAATGACTATAGCTGCTTAAATTTTTTTCAACACGTCATCTTAACATCGACACAATAACTAAAACATTAAGTGATGCTGAATGTCTAACATTATATGAAACTCGTTTAAAAAGAGGTAAACGTATATGGAAGGTTTGTATAAGTTAACTGATAAATCTCTACACCCTGAAGAGCCCATCTATTCCAAACTAATACAATGTGGTATTAGTAATTTTGATTATCAACGAGTATTAGAATGTTGGGATGATATCGTCTTAGGCGCTGCTCTCTGATGTTTTTAAATATTTTTGAAGTCTTCTTAATTTTTTTAAAGGGTTTCTTGAAGTCTGATTTACTAATTATGGTACACGTATTCGAAAAGTTTTGAAGTTTTTTATTGGAGTATTATAAAATAGACCATTCCTATTCTTAATCAACTACTGGTTTATCATGTTAAATGATAGTATCAAAGTATAGTAGTATTAGGTTAAATTTTTATTAAAAAAATACAATTGCTATTTTTGATTCTACTCTAAGTGGTACAAGGGTTGTGTTCTCATCAGTATTATGCGATGGTGGTGTTCAAAATAATTATAATAAGACAGCAAATGATTACACTGGTAAAAAGATTTATATATAAACTTTTGATTTTAATTCATTGTATGAATCAGCATTGACTGTGGGTGAACCCATAGGTTTAAACAAAGGCATAGTAATTTTTTTGAAAAAGATTATAGTTTTATTGTCACATGCTCTGCAGGTTTAGTTAAGGACAATTTTAAGTATTAAAATGTCACAATTTCAAAAGTTTAAAAGTAAATCATTTTGTGTCTGGAGTTGACAATATTCTGGTGTTATTAATATCTAGGGTGATGTTTCAGCCGGAGGTGCTACGATATCAAAGGTCTTTGTAGTAATTTTCAAAAAAAAAGAGAAATCAATGAGAGTATCTGTGAGATGCCGTTATTGACGCAGATGGTTTAGAACTTTTCTTCATAAACATTGGTTAAGCAGCTCTTACTTTTTGGAGCAAAAATACTAAACGCACTGTAATGGTATTAAAAAAAGCTAACAATATAGATATCATCACAGCTAGTATTTAGGTATCAATATAGCAATATAAGCCCTGTTATCATCAACTCAAGGTTTAACCTTTTTTTGCTACAATTGGTGAAAGTATAAAAAATTATCAGAAAGGTAGGCGTTTATATTTAGGAACAAAAGAAAACAATAACAACAATTATAAGTCCAACCAAAAATGTAACTATAACTGATACCATTAATAGAAGTATCGTTAATTTCAGTTGGTGAAATTAGTACTATTGTAATCATTCCTAAAATTATTATTATTATTTTTATTATTATTATTATTATTATTATTATTATTATTATTATTATTATTATTATTATTAATATTATTATTGTTATTATTATTATTATTATTAGTATTATTATTATTATTATTATTATTATTATTATTATTATTATTATTACTATTATTATTATTATTATTATTATTATTATTATTATTACTATTATTATTATTATTATTATTACTATTATTATTATTATTATTATTATTACTATTATTATTATTATTATTATTGTTATTATTTTTATTATTATTTTTATTATTATTATTATTATTGTGATCCCGCGCTATATCGAAGTTGACTTTGACTCCGTGTGGAACAAAGTTCTCTAATGAATTTCTAATGTCTACTGTGGATGAAGATAATATCTCCGTGTGGAGGTCTCTTTAGACACTAATTGAAAGATCTATGATTGATGAATCTAATATATCAAAAACAAGATCTGGATAGCTTATAGCTTATGACTAAGAATGAAAAGAAATTGCGCTTTAACACTCTTGAATTAATGGCCACGATCATACGACTTTTCTTTAGCGCTGTAATATTTCGTCTGCAGTTGAGCTCTAACGTGACTCATTAGCAGCTATAACGGGACCTGTCAATCAGGCGTGAAAGTGAACAAACAGAGTTAACTCCAATTGGAGTTTAGATACGGATGTACAAAGAAGTTAAATATATAACATAAGAGTTTTGAATAAGAGTTTATAAATAATACTTGTAAAGCTTGGTTGCGGAGATAACTAAGTATATCTTTGTATCACACTTCCCCCTCTGCGGGAAAAATTTCTTGTTAGAAATTTTTATTTAGCTCCTGGATATCTTCGTCGTTCAAGTCTGATATGGAGTCACATTTTGGGGAGGACGGCGGCGTTTTGTATACCGACGAACTGTGGGGGCTACTGTATATCTCTGAATGGGTAGGGAGTCTCTGGTCCGCGGTGTTTCTTGTTATCTCTTGAGATGAGTTTGAAGAATCAAGGTAGATGAGTTCTGGGGCCTTTATTTCGGTCAATGATTGTTCCATCTTTTCAGGTTCGTTTACTTGTACCGTTTACTTGTACAATTGCGGTTGGCGAGGTATGTTCTCCTTGCGCGGAACGAATTTTGTTGACCGTTCTGTCTAATTTGGCTGTACTTTTTGAAAACTCATCTCGATTAATTCCGTAAGTATCCGTCTCTCCATGTGGAGTTGGTTCGGAACTAGGAGCAGGGATGATGGAAATTAGCGGCGACTCAGCTTGATTGTTCTCTCCATCTGGAGTTGTGGTGTCCATTGCGTAGATAGGTGGGCTGTCTGGGCTGGTTCTCATGAAGTCCAATGGGTTGTCACTAGTATGTATCACATGAGGGGGTGTCGGGGTTGTCGGATTCAATGAAGTGCGTTTGGATGTTGCTCTGTTCGGCTTCATCATTGAAATTGAAGATGAGGAACGATCTATTGGATACCTCGGATGGGGGTTGAACTGTTTTTAATGAGCTTAATTACTGGATGACGCGACGTTAGCAGATTCCATGAGGGCGGCTTGTTGATCTTTATAGCTGAAAGAATGCTTGGGAGTAGAAGATTTTAACTTTTTCTTGAGCATGGAACTTTGAGGTCGTGGCTGAGCTTTGGATTTCGACTGTTGGTGAGACTGTTTGCGGGTGGCTAGCTTGACCAGCTTGTCTTTTGTCCATTTCGTTTCTGGTTTTGAGCGTTGTTTAGGTGGGCTTTGTTGCGGTATTTTCTGAACCAGTTTGTTGGAGTGCCCTTTCCCGGGGAATTTCCTTGGTTGGAGGATTGTGCCTTCTTGCTTGCTTTAGCTTCTTCTAAACAAAACTTACGTATTTTCTCTTGGTTACGTTTATTTTCTCCTACGGTTTTGCATGCGACCATATGAATTAGGCGTGGCTTTGGTTCCGGGGGTGATATAGGTATAGTGTACCCGGTTATTGTTATTGTGCCATCTGGAATTATATTCCATGGGATGCTAATGTCGGTCTTGGCTCTTTGGCTTTTCTCATTATTGTTTTTCGAGCTACATTTTTCTTATTATATATTATCTTATTTGTGTTGTCTCCGATGGAGAAGTGTAGTTCTGAAGGCCTGATCTTACGTGTGGGGGTATGGCTGAGTGGAACGTTTTCTGAATAGTCAGATTCTATCTCCGGTGGAGTGGGGGGGTTGTCGATTGCGATTTGTACTGGATGTCCAGTTCGTTTTCGGACGTTCCGTCTCGCCTCCACAGTTCTTCATTTGTTAGGGCATCATGTCTGAGGAGTCTTTTGTCTAAACAACGAAGTTTGAGTTTTTTGTAAGACAGATTATTGAGTGATGGCTTAGTTACGATATTTGAGAGTTCAGTATTTGGTTTTCTTCCAAAGTTTGCCTCAAATGGTGTTATTCTTGTTGTTTTGTTAGGTATTAGTCGTATATTTTCGATGATATTAGCAAGTCTAGAACTAAGTGTTTCATTGCACCAGTTGGGGTCTATGCTCTAAATAGCTAATCTCCCTTTTATAGTTTGAATTAGTCTTTCAACCATACCTGTTCATCTATGGTCTCCGGCTGGAGCAAGAATTAGTTTTATATTTTTGTTTTTGCAGAAGATTTCAAATTCTTTTGCTTTAAATGCTTGGGCTTGGTCGCATCTTATTGATCTAGGAATGCCATGTTGTTTGCAGTATCGTTCGAGGTAGTCTAATGCTGTTTCTGTGTCACAATTATGGAATGTTTCGGCGTGTGGGTACCTAGATAAGCTGTCAACTGTGACTAGCATGTAATTATTTTGAGTATTTTCTTTAAATGGTATAGGGCCCGCAAATTCCATTTGGATTTCTTGGTTTGGTTCTGTAAGCGGCGGTGATGATCCTAATTGTGATTTGGATATGAGAGGTTTTAAGTTTTTACCTTTGTCCGTGCGTGATCTGCAAGCTTGCGCTTTCGCCACTATCTCCGAGTGGATATGAGGCCACCATACCAGTTTAGCTAAGGCTAACATTCCCAATTGGCCTGGGTGCTTGTGATGTATGGCGTCTAGTACTAGCTGTTTTAATGACTTGGGAATGACCATCCCATTGTCATAGATTAAGCAATTGGTGGGGGTAACCGATAAGTCGCGACGTATTTCGTAAAACAATGGGTTGACTTTTTTCAGGTCTTCCCAGTTTTGAGTTGTAACTAAATCAATGATGGGTTTTAAATCTTTGATAGAGGCTTGGGCAATAAATTCTTCATTGAATACTTTGTTTAGGTTTTCACGATAAAGTTGGGTTGGGGTATTGCTGTAGCTGGGGAATAAGTCTTCATGTTTAGATTCGTAGATGACGTCTGGGCCCATGCCTTTATTGGAAGTATAATCAGTTTGGGTGCTTGAGTTAATTAAAGTTTTTGGTGTTGAAGTAGATTGCTCCATTTGGAGGTTTTTGTTTGGGGCACGGAAGCGTTTTTTGATTGGGACTTGAAAAGTGTCTTTTGATGGATTTTTACGCGTTGTAATGGCGATTAATTTGCCTTTAGATAAATTTGAATTTAGATTGATATATGAGGATGAACCAGGAGAAGTATAAAGCGACTGATTTCTGAGTTGTTTAAGGCAACAAGCGTTATTTCGTTCGCTGCTGTTTTGGAGTGGATTAATGACGTCATTAGAATTGGCTAGTTTCTTGTCTGCTATGAATTCGCTCGCTCCATTTGGAGCAATGCTATTCCTAATTAGAGCGAATTTTATTTCGTTAATAGTGTTAATAACGAAGTTTTTAACTTCATCCGAAGGAGGGGGGGGGGCGTTGCCAGATGGATTTCTACTAAGACAATCTGCGAAACCCATATTCTTTCCTGGGACGTGTTCTACCGCAAAATGAAATGGTAGGAGGCGGTCTACCCATCGTGTTAATCGACTTTGATTTGTTTTGTTTCCCCTGTTTTCTTTTAGGGCGGCGAGAAGTGCTTGATGATCCGTTTGTAGAATGAAATGTGAGCCGTAAAGGTAATACTTGAAATGTTCCAGAGACCAGACTACTGCTAGTAATTCTAGTTCTTTGTACTATATCGTTCTTCTAAGTTATTTAGAAATCTGCTAGCGTAAGCTACTGGTTTCCATGTAATAACGTATTTTTGTTCTAGGCATGCGCCTAAACCTTTTTCGCTTGCGTCACTTCTAACTCTCGTTTGTTTTTCGGTGTCGAAGTGTTTGTTTTCTGTAATGTTTTGGATTTAAATTTTTATTTGATTGAAAGCGTGAGTATGTTTTTCGTTCCAGTCCAGTTTGTTTTGTGCTTTTGTGTTGGCCTCTGATAGTAATGGTCTTAGTGGTTCAGATAATTCTGCTAAGTTTGGTAGGAATTTTTTTAGGTGATAGATACAACCCATGAACGACCGAAGTTGTTTAAGTGTTTTCGGTGGGTCTAGTGGTAGAATTGCCTCACATTTCGGTTTTGAAGAGGTTACTCTGTTTGGAGTAACTTTGAAGCCCAACCATGTGATTTCTGATTTGGCGAACTCACATTTTTGTAAGTTTATTGCTAAGTTTTCATCGTTTAGTTGTTTCATTATTTTGTCTATCTCCTTTTCATGATCTTGTAGGTTTCCTTTCGTTATTACTAGGATATCGTCTAAGTATGCAAATTTTGTTTTTATATTTTGAAGTGTTTTGTCAATCGTTTTTTGAAACGTGGCTGACATGTCCGTTAGTCCGTAAAATCCATTGATAAAGCGGTACGTGCCTGTTGCGCGACCTCCCAGTATATTGAAGTTACAATGTTTTTGTATGTTTTCATCTAAAGGGATTTGACTGTAAGCATATTTAAGATCTATTTTTGAGAACAAAAATTGAACTGGTAGATTTCTCCTTTCGAAGATGTATAGAGCTACAGAGTCTATGAGATGGTCGATGCTTTCCATTTGGTATTTGTTTTTGTGTAGTGCGTCATTGAGTTTTTTGGAGTCGAGAGCTATTTTTACACTTTTGTCTTTTTTAACTGTGATTACAACAGGGCTTATAAAGAGGTCATCAGGACATATCTCCAATTTGATGATTTGTCCGTCATCGATAAGTTTGTTAAGTTCGTTTTCAACTTTTTCTAGTAGGTGTAGAGGTACCCTTTGACCTTTATGTTGCGATGGTGTATAGCTTGCTTTGAATTTTGATTGGGCTCTATGATTTTTTGACCGTCCTATTCTCGTGCATAGGTGTGGATATTTCTGGAGTATCCACTTTATGATATTTTTCTCCGTTTGGATATAAAGAACTTGTGAATTTTGCTTACCATTCGGTTTGTTTGCGTTGAGAGTGATCCCTAGTCTCGCCAGCAGGTCTCGACCCATGATGTTGTTTGTCTTGTTGTCTACGATTAGTACTTTACACTGTTTCGCCGACCATGATCCTGACTTTATGTCCAAGTGGAGTACGCCTCGAATTTGGATATTATTGTTGTTGAAGCATCTATACTTTGTGAATTCTTTATGTGGATGAATTGTGGCGTTGGGGATTTTCTCTGACAGTTTCATTGCTTTTTCTGTGTTTATAAAGGATCTTGGTGAGCCTGTATCGGCGAGCCAAAGGAGTTTTTCTTGAATTGTCACCGTTTCCACCCAGAATTCTCAGTCGGAGTTTTTCTTCAGGTTGTCGTTTGATTGTTTGTGGAATTCAGTTGGGCGTATCAAATTAATGCTCTTCAATCTTCGTGAAGTTCCTTTATGTAAAGTGCTGCCTCGGCGTCTACACTCTCTTCTGTGGATTCTTCATGAGTAGTTTCTGGTTTTACGTGTCTTACATGTCTTGCCTCGGGTGATGCATATTGGCCTGGAGATGTAGGTTGTTGTCTCCGAAGTGTTTTTCGTTCTGGCATCTTTGCTGTGCATAACGATGTATAGTGGCCTATCTTTTTGCAAATAATGCATTGTTGATTTGTTGCCGGCGAATCTGGAGATTTTCTAGGCTAAACGGATTGCCACATTTTCTTCATGGGGTTGCTTTTGTTGTTTCTGCGTTGCTGTAGAATTTTGTTGTTTTTTGGGGCGCACGTATGTAACTGTGTTCCAGTTGGAGTGTGCTCGGCAAATTTCTTGTTGATTCGCTTGCTCTCTCTCTCTCTCTGTTGATGGCATAATTGATCACCTGTTGTGGTGTTCTAACTTTTGAAAGCAGTTCCATTTGTATGTTGGAACTGTGCATGTTCGAAATGAACAGATCTTTTACTAGATCTTCTTCTAGATGTTCTAATTTTGCGTGCGACCCGAGCTCTCGGAGTCGGCTGTAAAATGTCTCCAGTGTTTCGTTGCTTTGTTGAAGGGCTCGGAAAAATTGGAAACGATCAAACGTCAGGTTCCTTGGTCGGATGAACGTCAATGAGAGTTCATGGACGAGTTCATTTGTATTGCAGCGTTCGATTCTAGTGTGAGGTTTTCTTTGATGGAAGGTTCGGCACCCTTCTGTTCCCAACGACAGGTAGCTGAGGCTTTTGACTCTTAGGTCTGCTTCATCCCATGGAGTGCGATCTATCATTGGCCCTCTATATTCGATCTGTTTGCACTCGTTCTCCCAATCCACCTTCCTTTTCTCGTTTCTTTGTTCCCTTTGTCGTTCTTCGTCTTCGGTTTCTCCTTCGAAGGCGTCCTCGTATGTAGGGAGGGTTGGGTAGAAGAGCTCTGCTCGTGTCGGTTTTAGTTTTAGGAGCTTGTCGACTACGAGATTATCTCTGGCCATTATGGCCATTTTCAGGGTGCCAAACCATGTGCTCCAATCGGATGTGGGGTTTGCGCCCGATTCCCAGAATACTGGGACTC
>NC_134475.1:68218248-68220748 GCF_964194025.1 Convolutriloba macropyga
AGCGTAACGAGAAAGGCAAAAAGCGTTTGTTTGCTGTGTAGAATGCGCTTTATATTTTGTGACGTCATTTTGTGTTTGGTAATTGTCTGCATTCATTTGTTCGATTGTGTCATTTAGCAGAATGTACTTTAAATCATTGATTGTGTTTATAATGAATTGTGTGTCGTCTAACGAGGGTGGTGGTGGGGGTTGTGATGGGTTTCGGCTTAAATAATCGGCGAATCCCATGTCCTTCCCTGGGGCATGTTCTATGGTAAAATTAAATGGGAGAAGTCTGTCTACCCAGCGAGTTAATCTGCTTTGGTATGTTTTATTACCTCTGTTTTCTTTTAGGGCTGAGAGGAGGGCCTGGTGGTCCGTTGCTAGTTTAAATTCTTGTCCGTGTAAATAATGTTTGAAATGTTCGACGGCCCATACCACAGCCAGAAGTTCTAACTCGTTTGTGCTATAACGTGATTCATAGTTGTTTAAAAATCTACTAGCAAATGCTATAGTATGCCATGTGTCGCCATGTTTTTGTTCAATACTTGCGCCCAAACCTTTATTACTTGCATCACATTTGATGCGTGTTTCTTTTGTGGTATCGAAATGTTTGTTTTCGATGATTTGTTTCATTTTTTGCTTTATTTCGGAGAATGTTTTTGAGTGTTTTTCATTCCAGTTTAGTCGATTGTTTTTGTTTTCTGTTTTCTTTAGTAGTGGTCTGAGCGGTTCTGTAATTTCGGCCAATTTGGGAATGAATTTTATAAAGTGATGTATGCTCCCCATGAAAGAACGTAGTTGCTTTAGAGTTTTGGGGTGATCGAGTTTCATTATGGCTTCCGTTTTTGTGATTAATGGGGTTGTTCCCTGGGGAGTAATTTTGAAACCTAGCCATTCTACTGTATTTTTTCCAAACTCGCATTTTTGGAGGTTTATTGCTAGATTTTCTTTATCCAATTTTGATAGAATTTTGTCCAATTCGTTTTCGTGTTCGTTAAGGGTCCCCTTGGTTATTACAAGGATGTCGTCCAGGAATGCAAATTTTGAATCGATTCCTTCTAATGTTTTGTCAATGGTTTTTTTGAAATGTGGCTGGCATATCCGTGAGGCCGTAAAAACCGTTTATGAATCTATACGTACCTGTTGCTCGGCCTCCTAGAATGCTGAAATTGCACTGTTTTGCTTTTGATTCCTCAAGTGGGGTTTGGCTGAAAGCGTATTTCAGATCAATTTTGGAAAACCAATATGTCCCTGGGGATTTCTGTCTTTCCGATATATATAATGCCACTGCGTCTATTAAATGGTCAATGCTATGCATTTGATATTTGTTTTTATGTATTGCTTTATTGAGTTTCTTTGAGTCGAGTGCTAGTTTGACTGATTTGTCCTTTTTTTACTGTAATTACTACTGGGCTGATATATACATCGTCAGGACATTTTTCTAGTCGTATTATTTGTTTATCGTGGATTAACTTGTCTAGTTCTTTTTCTACTTTTTCGAGGAGATGTAAGGGGACTCTTCTTCCCTTTTGTTGGTTGGGATTATGGTTTTCTCTGAACACTTACTTTGCTATATGATTTTTGGATCGACAAAGGCGCGTACATAGGTGTGGGTATTTTTTAAATATCCAGTTGGTAATATTTTTTTTCAGTTTGTACATCTGAAATATGGTTTATGTGCCTACCTTGATGTTTTTCTGTTGAAGACTGATCCCCAATTTTGGAAGGATGTCTCGTCCCATTAGATTCGTGGCGTTTTGTTCCACAATGAGAATCTGACATTTCTTGGCGAGCCAATCTCCGGACGTTGTATCCATATGGATTGCTCCTGTGATTTTGATTTCCTTATTGTTGAAGCATTTGTATCGTTTGTTGTCGTCATATTTTTCTATTTTTATGTCTTTGCAGTTCGCTGTAAGTCTTTTTGCCGTGCTTTGGTTGATGAAGCTTCGGGGCGAACCGGTGTCCGCGAGCCATTCTATTTTTTCTGCATTGTTGCATGTTGTTTCAATCCAAATATCATCATTGTTTGTTTTGTTTACTATGATGTTCTTTACTGCTTTGTACGACGATGGCTTTACTAGGTTGATGTTGGCCCAGTCTTCCGTCAGTTCTTTGAGATAAAGTGTTGCCTCAGGGTCAATTGTTTCGTTTGAATCTTCTAGTATTTCCTGTGCTGTGTCTTCGCTTTTCTCTGTAACGTGACGGACACGTCTAGTTTGGTTGGTCCCTGGGGATTGATTGTATTGTTGTTGGATTGATCGTTGTGGGGGTCGTTGCCGCGGACGTTCTGGCATTTTTGATCTGACGAGTTTGGCAAAGTGCCCCATCTTTTTGCATATATTGCATTGAGCTCCTTTGGCTGGGCAATTGATGTTGTGCCCTTGGGTGAATGGTGCTCCACATCTCCAGCATGGTTGAATGTCTTGCATTTGTTGTTGCTGTCTTTGAGTGTTTGTTTGAGGACGTGATTGGTTGCGGTTTGTTTGTTGTGTTGTTGCGTTCACTTGATTCCAGT
>NC_134475.1:68225748-68331757 GCF_964194025.1 Convolutriloba macropyga
TACCATCCAAATGGAACTGCTGTCTGAAGTCCGTACAGCTGCCCAGGTATTAAACTTTGCCCTCTCACGAGAAAGAGGCCAAGAGAACCAAAGGGAGATTCTCCGAGCCAACCCGTCCAACTGGAATCAAGTGAACGCAGCAACGCAACAAACAAACCGCAACCAATTGCGGCCTCAAACAAACACACAAAGACAGCAACAACAAATGCAAGACATTCAACCATGCTGGAGATGTGGAGCACCATTTACCAAGGACATAACATCAACTGCCCAGCCAAGGAGCCCAATGCAATATATGCAAAAAGATGGGGCACTTTGCCCAACTTTGCAGATCAAAGATGCCAGAACGTCCCCGGCAAAGACCCCCACAGGGAACATCTCAACAGCAATACAATCAATCCCCAGGGGATATCCAAGCAAGACGTGTTCGTCACGTCACAGACAAAAGTGAAGACACAGCACAGGAAATAATAGAAGATTCAACCGAAACCATTGACCCGGAAGTAACACTTTACCTTAAAGAACTCACAGAAGATTGGGCTAACATCAACCTGGTAAAACCATCGTCGTACAAATCAGTAAAGAATATCATAGTAAACAAAACACATAATGACGAAATTTGAATTGAAACGACATGCAACAATTCAGAAAAAATAGAATGGCTCGCGGACACCGGTTCGCCCCGAAGCTTCATCAACCAAAGCACGGCAAACAGACTTACAAAAAACTGCCAAAACATAAAAATAGAAAAATATAACAACAACAAACGATATAAATGCTTCAACAATAAAGAAATAAAAATCAAAGGCGCAATCCATATGGATATCACTTCCGGAGATTGGCTCGCCAGGAAATGTCAGATTCTCATTGTGGAACAAAACGCCACGAATCTAATGGGACGAGACACCCTTCCAAAATTGGGGATCAGTCTTCAACAAACAAAACATCAAGGCAGGCACATAAACCATATTTCAGATGTACAAACTGAAAAAAAATATTACCAAGTGGATATTTAAAAAATACCCACACCTATGTACGCGCCTTGGTCGATCCAAAAACCATATAGCAAAGTCAGTATTCAGAGAAAACCACAACCCCATCCAACAAAAGGGAAGAGTCCCCTTACACCTCCTCGAAAAAGTAGAAAAAGAATTAGATAAATTAATTCACGATAAACAAATAATACGACTAGAAAAATGTCCTGACGATGTATATATAAGCCTAGTGGTAATTACAGTAAAAAAGGACAAATCCGTAAAATTAGCACTCGACTCAAAGAAACTTAACAAAGCAATACATAAAAACAACTATCAAATGCAAACCATTGACCATCTAATAGACGCAGTGGCATTATATATATCCGAAAGACAGAAATTCCCAGGGACATATTGGTTTTCGAAAATTGACCTAAAATACGCCTAAAGCCAAATCCCACTTGACGAATCAATAGCAAAACATTGCAATTTCAGCATCCTCGGAGGCCGGGCAACAGGTACATATAGATTCATAGACGGTTTTTATGGACTCACGGATATGCCGGCCACATTCCAAAAAACAATCGACAAAACATTAGAAGGAATTGAATCAAAATTTGCATTCCTAGACGATATCCTAGTAATAACCAAGGGAACCATTAACGAACACGAAAACGAATTGGACAAAATCCTTTCAAAACTAGATAAAGAAAATCTAGCAATAAACCTCCAAAATCGCGAGTTTGGAAAAAAACACAGTAGAATGGCTAGGTTTCAAAATAACTCCCCAGGGAACAACCCCATTAATTACAAAAACGGAAGCCATAATGAAACTAGATCACCCCGAAACTCTAAAACAACTCCGTTCCTTCATGGGGAGCATACATCACCTTATAAAATTCATTCCCAAATTGGCCGAAATTACAGAACCGCTCAGACCACTACTAAAGAAAACAGAAAACAAAAACAATCGACTAAACTGGAATGAAAAACACTCTCAAACATTTACCGAAATCAAACAAAAAAACAAATTATCGAAAACAAACACTCCGATACAACAAAAGAAACATGCATCAAATGTGATGCCAGCAACAAAGGTCTGGGCGCAAGCATAGAGCAAAAACACGGCGATACCTGGCATACTATAGCTTTTGCCAGTAGATTCTTAAATGATTATGAATCACGATATAGTACAAACGAATTAGAACTTCTGGCTGTGGTATGGGCGGTCGAACATTTCAAACATTACTTACATGGACAAGAATTCAAACTACTAACTGATCACCAAGCCCTTCTTTCAGCCCTAAAAGAAAACAGAGGTGATAAAACATACCAAAGCAGATTAACTCGCTGGGTAGCTAGACTCCTCCCATTTAACTTTACCATCGAACATGCCCCAGGGAAGGACATGGGATTCGCCGATTATTTAAGCCGAAATCCATCACAACCCCCCACCACCCTCATCAGACGATACACAATTCATAATAAACACAATCAATGATTTCAAGTACATTCTGCTAAATGACACAATCGAACACATGAACGCAGACAAATACCAAACACAAAATGACGTCACAAAGTATAAAGCGTATTCTACACAGCAAACAAACGCTTTTTGCCTTTCTCGTTACGCTAATCAGTCGCTCGCTATTGCTCCATATACTACAAATTCTAACCCAGTTAATTCTAGATCAAACATTAATCCAATTTACAAGTCTTCTTCACAATCCTTTCAATCAAACAACTTCAACATTAAAAAACCTTTTGTCTCAATTCTCAAACCCCAAAATAATTCGAAATCTCAATCAAATCCCCCATTTTCAAAATCCCCAAAACTTCATAATTTGCAAAAAGTATTCGTTACCACCCGACAGAATCCTCAAACAGATACATTTTTACGCCCAATTGTTAAACGCAAAAGAGAACCAAATAAACCCAAAATGGAGAACACCTCAAAAACATTTACAACCAGTAGCACCCAAACCGAGGGAACCTCAAACAAGGGAATGGGCAAAACCCCAATCAGAGCAGACCCAGACATTGTTATATACCCCCTAGGGAACCAAGCCAATATGCCAGAATATAGGAAAAATTTACATCAAATCTTCGGGGAGGAGTTCTTGGCCGAAGCCACACTAAAAGACAAACAACTGGCACCAAAGACAGGGAATGGAATACAATGAAAACGGTGAACCTGTACTTTTACTCCCTTAAACGTGACCTCTCAGTAACTCCCTCGGGATGCATCTTGTACGACAACCGCTTGATGATCCCTAAAGCGTTAAAACAACTGGTTATCGACTCAATCCACCAAACCCACCCCGGACAACTAGGAATGCTGACACTAGCTGACCTGATCTGGTTTCCCCGCATCCATAGGGATGTAACATACAAGGCACAATCATGCCAAGACTGCATTAAAAACGGTAAAAACCTAAAAGCTATCCAAACAAAATCACAATTAGGATCCTTACCTCTCCTAAGCGAACCTAATGAAGAAATCCAAATGGATTTCGCTGGTCCCATTCAATTCCGCGAACATAAGGACGATTACTATATCTTAGTAACAGTGGACCGACTAACACGTTACCCCCACGCAAAAGTAAATAAAAATTGCGATTCCGAAACAGCACTTAAATATCTCGAAGAATATTGCAATTTTCATGGTATTCCACGTTCTATAAGATGCAACCAAGCACAAGCTTTCAAAGCGCGGGAATTCAAACTATATTGTAAGGACAAAAACATTAAACTAATATTAGCACCGGCCGGTGATCATAGAGCAACCGGAATGGTAGAACGTTTAAACCAAACAATAAAACGGCGAATCGCAATCATGCAATCGGACCCACTTTGGTCCAATGCTGACCTAGCACAGATCGTAACTAAAATAATTCAATCAATTAAACTAATTCCCAACTCCGTTACAAAAATAAAACCATTCGAGGCACACTTCGGTCGTCCTCCGAATACGGAACTATCAAACATAGTTACGAAACCCCAACAAAACAAATTAACGTATAAAAAAATACGATCATATATTTTAGACAAAAAGAAGCTGAAACACCCAGCACTCCCCAGGGAAGCACTGTGGGACTTCGACGAAGATTCGGAACCTGAGCTCGATATACAATATAAAGTAAATGATCGACAGAACATCACACAACGAGCAAAAACCCCGGACTCCTCAGATTCAGAGAACGCGCCGCTGCTTAGCCACACGCGCGTTCCTGGTAGGTTTACTCCATCTAAACTACAAATTGCATTCGGTGATAAAACTTCCACTGTCATCTATAATAAGAAAAACATGGTCAGAAAAACAATTTCACGTAAATCTAACCCAGCAACCCGAGGGTCACTAAAACCACAATGGAATATAATTCCAGACGGAACGATCACTAATTACTCTCCGCACACAATAACACTCGATACCGATAACAGAAAAAACACGGTAATAAGAAACAATGACCTAGCAATTGTAACACAAACACTCCCCTCTCCCCCAAAAAAATAAACGCAAAACCACGACTAATTCACATGGTCGCGTGCAAAACGGTAAACGAATACCACAGTAATCAACGTAAATTAAGACGATTTTATTTAGAAGAACAAGCTGCACGAACCACCCTGTCATCAACCTGCCGCACGAACCCGATAAACACCGAACCCCTGGGACACGAGGAAATCGTCAATATGGCAAGAGCCAACCAAAGAAAACCAGCCCGACCAACAAAAGCAAAACAAAATCCCAAGGGAAAACCCAAAAAGGCAGGGCAAAAGAAAACAACAAGAAAGGCAGACCAAAGAAGAGCAACAACATTTGCAGAGAAATCAAAGGAAGCAGCCCTCAAACACAGCCAATCGCTTCGAAATGACAAAAGGAAACTTCTGTATTCCAGCTCTTCCGAGAATAATTCCCTCATCAAACTAAGCCCACATCAGCTGCCAACACTAAAGAAATTCAACATCCGCGAAACTCCCGGGGGCCCCACATTCCAGATAGCAGCATCATCAGATGCCAACGATTTTATAAATACCCCCTCAACTTCCACAGCAATTCCAGGGCCGAGTCAAGCACGTTCTACGCCACGCGTCGACCGAATAGTCGACAACATCTGGGAGCGAAACTCCCCAAAGAAAAACCCCACGGACGATAACCCCATCGAGGTCGTATTCCTCGACAGCTCCAATTCTGAAAAACAAACTCCCGAAGTCATCCACCTGGAATCCACCCCAAACAATGAAACCGATCCAAATCAAATTGGAACGAATGAAATAGTAGATGGAGAAATAGTAGAAGGAGAACAAATGCACAACAACGAAACCGAAGAGCACGAGGGAGGCCCACCAAGCTCTATCTCGGATATCCACCCAGGAGACTTCTTCGACCCCAACGAATTTTGACCCCAAAATTCTTTTCTGCGGGGGGGGGGTATGTTATGGGGGAATTCCAGAAGGAACAACAAGATATATGTCTACCACCAAAAACTCAATCCCTAGGGAGAAACCAAGCATGTGAAACATATTATTATAAACACTTCTAAAACTATATGCTATTATATTTATCATGATGTTGTTACTCATTTATAGTTCAGTTCTTCGGAACAGTTTGTAAGCGTTAGTTGGCAGGTACTGTCTGACAACTAAACAAGTTCACTTTTAATCTCCGCCGCTTCACGAAGCGCGCGAGTCAGAATCAGAAAATTCAGTTCAAAGTCAAGTTAACAGTTAAATCGAGCAACCTCGAAATTGAGTATTTAACCGCCATCGTTTTTCCCCAGGGACCAGCATAACAATTATTATTATTATTATTATTATTATTATTATTATTATTATTATTATTATTATTATTATTATTATTATTATTATTATTATTATTATTAATATTATTATTATTATTATTATTATTATTATTATTATTATTATTATTATTATTATTATTATTATTATTATCGTTATTATTATTATTATTATTATTATTATTATTATTATTATTATTAATAATATTATTTTTATTATTATTATTATTATTATTATTAATATTATTTTTATTATTATTATTATTATTATTATTATTTTATTATTATTATTATTATTATTATTATTATTATTATTATTATTATTATTAGTATTTTTATTATTATTTTTGTTAATATTATTATTATTGTTATTATTATTGTTCTTTTATTATTATTATTATTATCTTCGGTTTCGTTGTTGTGCATTTGTTCTCCTTCTACTATTTCTCCATCTACTATTTCATTCGTTCCAATTTGATTTGGATCGGTTTCATTGTTTGGGGTGGATTCCAGGTGGATGACTTCGGGAGTTTGTTTTTCAGAATTGGAGCTGTCGAGGAATACGACCTCGATGGGGTTATCGTCCGTGGGGTTTTTCTTTGGGGAGTTTCGCTCCCAGATGTTGTCGACTATTCGGTCGAATCGTGGCGTAGAGCGAGCTTGACTTGGTCCCGGGTTTGTTGCGGATGTTGAGGGGGTATTCATAAAGTCGTTGGCATCTGATGATGCTGCTATCTGGAATGTGGGGGCCCGGGAGTTTCGCGGATGTTGAATTTCTTTAGTGTTGGCAGCTGATGTGGGCTTAGTTTGATGAGGGATTTATTCTCGGAAGAGCTGGAATACAGAAGTTTCCTTTTGCCATTGCGAAGCGATTGGCTGTGCTTAAGTGCTGCTTCCTTTGAATTTTGCGCAAATGTTGTTGCTCTTCTTTGTTGTTGTTGATCTGCCTTTGTTGTTGTTTTCTTTTGTTCTTGCTTTTTGGCTTTTCCCTTGTGAATCTTTGTTTTCGTCGGTCGGGCTTGTTTTCGTTGGTTGGCTCTTGCCTTGTTGACTATTGCTTCGTGTCCCAGGGGTTCAGTGTTTATCGGGTTCTGGCGGCAGGCTGATGACAGGGCAGTTCTTGCGGCTTCTTCTTCTAAATAAAATCGTTTTAATTTACGTTGGTTACTGTGATATTCGTTTACCGTTTTGCACGCGACCATGTGAATTAGTCGTGGTTTTTCGTTTATTTGTTTTGGGGGAGAGGGGAGTGTTTGAGTTACTATTGCTAATTCATTATTTCCTATTACTGTATTTTTCCTGTTATCGGTATCGAGTGTTTTTCTGTGCGGTGAGTAATTAGTGATCGTTCCATCTGGAATTATGTTCCATTGCGGTTTTAGTGACCCTCGGGTTGTTGGGTTAGATTTGCGTGCAAGTGTTTTTCGGACCATGTTTTTCTTATTATAAATGACAGTGGAAGTTTTATCACCGAATGTGATTTGTAGTTTAGATGGAGTAAACCTACCAGGAACGCGCGTGTGGCTAAGCAGCGGCGCGTTCTCGGAATCTGAGGGGTCCGGAGTGTTCGCTCGTTGTGTGGTGTTCTGGTGATCAACTTCCTTATACTGTATATCGAGCTCAGGTTCCGAATCTTCGTCGAAGTCCCGCAGTGCTTCCCTGGGGAGTGCTGGGTGTTTCAGCTTCTTTTTGTCTAAAATATACGATCGTATTTTATTATACGTTAGTTTGTTTTGTTGGGGTTTTGTAACTATGTTTGATAGTTCCGTATTTGGAGAGCGACCGAAGTGTGCTTCGATTGGTTTTATTTTTGTTACGGAGTTTGGTATGAGTTTAATTGATTGGATTATTTTGGTTACGATTTGTGCTAGATCTGAATTGGACCGTAGTGGGTTCGTTTGCATGATTGCGATTCGCCGTTTTATTGTTTGTATTAAGCGTTCTACCATTCCGGTTGCTCTATGGTCACCGGCCGGTGCTAGTATTAGTTTGATGTTTTTGTCTTTACACTAAAGTTCGAATTCCCGCGCTTTAAAAGCTTGTGCTTGGTCGCATCTAATCGAGCGTAGAATACCGTGAAAATTACAATATTCTTCGAGGTATTTAAGTGCAGTTTCAGTATCACAGTTTTTATAAACTTTTGCGTGGGGATAGCGTGTTAGTCGATCCACTGTTACTAATATAAAATAGTCGTCCTTATGTTCTCGGAATTGGATGGGACCAGCGAAATCCATTTGGATTTCTTCATTAGGTTCGCTTAGGGGAGGTAATGATCCTAATTGTGATTTTGTTTGAATAGCTTTTAGGTTTTTACCGTTTTTAATGCAGTCCTGGCATGATTGTGCCTTGTATGTTACATCCCTATGGATGCGGGGAAACCAGATTAGGTCGGCTAGAGTGAGCATCCCTAATTGTCCGGGGTGGGTCTGATGTATCGAGTCGATAACCAGTTGTTTTAACGCTTTGGGTATCAACAATCGGTTGTCGTACAAGATGCATCCCGAGGGAGTTACTGAGAGGTCGCGTTTGAGGGAATAGAAGTGTGGATTTACTGTTTTCATTGTGTTCCAGTCCCTGTCTTTGATAAGTTTTATTAGCGGTGCCAGTTGTTTATCTTTTAATGTGGCCTCAGCCAAGAACTCCTCCACGAATACTTGTTGTAAGTTTTTTCTATATTCTGGCATATTGACTTGGTTCCCTAGGGGCTATATAACGATGTCTGGATCTGCTCTAATGGGGGTTCTGCCCATTCCCTTGTTTGAGGTGCCCTCGGTTTGGGTGCTACTGGTTGCAAATGTTTTCGAGATGTTCATTTTGGGTTTGTTTGGATCTCTTTTGCGCTTAATAATTGGTTGTAAAAATGTATCGATTTGGGGCTTCTGATGGGTTGTAACAAGTACTTTTTGGAAACTGAGATGTTTTGGGGATTCTGATGATGGGGGATTTGACTGAGATTTTAAATTGTTTTGGAATTTGAAGAATGAATTGAGAGGTTTTTTACTGTTGGAATTGTTTGAGTGAATAGATTTTAAAGAAGATGTATGAGTTGGATTGGATTTTGAATTAGAACTAATTGGATTTGAATTTGTAGTAAATGGAGCAATAGCGAGCGACTGGTTAGAGTAACGAGAAAGGCAAAAAGCGTTTGTTTGCTGTGTATAATGCGCTTTATATATTGTGACGTCATTTTGTGTTTGGTAATTGTCTGCATTCATTTGTTCGATTGTGTCATTTAGCAGAATGTACTTGAAATCATTGATTGTTTTTATAATGAATTGTGTGTCGACTAACGAGAGTGGTGGTGGGGGTTGTCATGGGTTTCGGCTTAAATAATCGGCGAATCCCATGTCCTTCCCTGGGGCATGTTCTATGGTAAAATTAAATGGGAGAAGTCTGTCTACCCAGCGAGTTAATCTGCTTTGGTATGTTTTATTACCTCTGTTTTCTTTTAGGGCTGAGAGGAGGGCCTGGTGGTCCGTTACTAGTTTAAATTCTTGTCCGTGTAAGTAATGTTTGAAATGTTCGACGGCCCATACCACAGCCAGAAGTTCTAACTCGTTTGTGCTATATCGTGATTCATAGTTGTTTAAAAATCTACTAGCAAATGCTATAGTATGCCATGTGTCGCCATGTTTTTGTTCGATACTTGCGCCCAAACCTTTATTAGTTGCATCACATTTGATGCGTGTTTAATTTGTGGTATCGAAATGTTTGTTTTCGATGATTTGTTTTATTTTTTGCTTAATTTCGGAGAATGTTTTCGAGTGTTTTTCATTCCATTTTAGTCGATTGTTTTTGTTTTCTGTTTTCTTTAGTAGAGGTCTGAGTGGTTCTGTAATTTCGGCCAATTTGGGAATTAATTTTATAAGGTGATGTATGCTCCCCATGAAAGAACGTAGTTGTTTTAGGGTTTTGGGGTGATCGAGTTTCATTATGGCTTCCGTTTTTGTGATTAATGGGGTTGTTCCCTGGGGAGTAATTTTGAAACCTAGCCATTCTACTGTATTTTTTCCAAACTCGCAGGTTTATTGCTAGATTTTCTTTATCTAATTTTGATAGGATTCCAATTCGTTTTCGTGTTCGTTAATGGTCCCCTTGGTTATTACAAGGATGTCGTCCAGGAATGCAAGTTTTGACTCGATTCCTTCTAATTTTTTGTCAATGGTTTTTAGAAATGTGGCTGGCATATCCGTGAGGCCGTAAAAACCGTTTATGAATCTATACGTACCTGTTGCTCGGCCTCCTAGAATGCTGAAATTGCAGTGTTTTGCTATTAATTCGTCAAGTGGGATTTGGCTGTAAGCGTATTTCAGATCAATTTTGGAAAACCAATATGTCCCTGGGGATTTCTGTCTTTCCGATATATATAATGTCACTGCGTCTATTAAATGGTTAATGCTTTGCATTTGATATTTGTTTTTATGTATTGTTTTATTGAGTTTCTTTGAGTCGAGTGCTAGTTTGACTGATTTGTCCTTTTTTACTGTAATTACTACTGGGCTGATATATACATCGTCCGGACATTTTTCTAGTCGTATTATTTGTTTATCGTGGATTAACTTGTCTAGTTCTTTTTCTAATTTTTCGAGGAGATGTAAGGGGACTCTTCTTCCCTTTTGTTGCTTGGGATTATGGTTTTCTCTGAACACTGACTTTGCTATATGATTTTTGGATCGACCTAGGCGTGTACATAGGTGTGGGTATTTTTTAAATATCCACTTGGTGATATTTTTTTCGGTTTGTATATCCAAAATGTGGTTTATTTTCTTACCTTGATGTTTTGTTTGTTGAAGGCTGATCCCCAGTTTTGGGAGGATGTCGCGTCCCATTAGGTTTGTGGTGTTTTGTTCCACAATGAGGATCTGACATTTCTTGGCGAGCCAGTCTCCGGACGTTATATCCATATGGATTGCTCCTTTGATTTTGATTTCCTTATTGTTGAAGCATTTGTATCGTTTGTTGTCGTCATATTTTTCTATTTTTATGTCTTTGCAGTTCGCTGTAAGTCTTTTTGCCGTGCTTTAGTTGATGAAGCTTCGGGGCGAACCGGTGTCCGCGAGCCATTCTATTTTTTCTGCATTGTTGCATGTTGTTTCCAAATTTCATCATTGTTTGTTTTGTTTACTATGATGTTCTTTACTGCTTTGTACGACGATGGCTGTACTAGGTTGATGTTGACCCAGTCTTCCGTCAGTTCTTTGAGATAAAGTGTTGCCTCAGGGTCAACTGTTTCGTTTGAATCTTCTAGTATTTCCTGTGCTGTGTCTTCGCTTTTCTCTGTAACATGACGGACACGTCTAGTTTGGTTGGTCCCTGGGGATTGATTGTATTGTTGTTGGATTGATCGTTGTGGGGGTCGTTGCCGCGGACGTTCTGGCATTTTTGATCTGCAGAGTTTGGCAAAGTGCCCCATCTTTTTGCATATATTGCATTGAGCTCCTTTGGCTGGGCAATTGATGTTGTGTCCTTGGGTGAATGGTGCTCCACATCTCCAGCATGGTTGGATGTCTTGCATTTGTTTTTGCTGTCTTCTTGTGTTTGTTTGAGGACGTGATTGGTTGCGGTTTGTTTGTTGTGTTGTTGCGTTCACTTGATTCCAGTTGGACGGGTTGGCTCGGAGAATTTCTCTTTGATTCTCTTGGTCTCTTTCTCGAGATAAGGCAAAGTTTAATACCTGGGCGGGCGTACGGACTTCGGATAGCAGCTCCATTTGGATGGTAGAATTATTCATTTTGACAATGAAAAAATCTTTGATTAGGTCTTCTTCGACATTTCCTAGGGCTGCTTTCGATCCGAGTTCACGTAACCTGCTATAGAAGGTTTCCAGGTTTTCGTTGGAGTTTTGTTGTACCGTGATCAGCTGGAATCGATCGAACGTGATGTTTCTCGGTCTTATAAATGTGATACCTAATTCGTAGATGAGCTCGTTTGTGGAACATCTATCAATGAGTGTATGGGGGTTGCGCTGATGGTATATCCGGCTAGCTTCTGTTCCGAGGGATAAGTACACAAGGCTCTTGACCTTGATATCTGCGTCGTCCCATGTATAGCGGTCGATCATTGGTCCCCGATTGCGTATGGCTCGACACTCATTTTCCCAGTCGACACGCCGACGTTCGTTTCGAATTTGTCGTTTACGAGTTTCTTTGTCGTTCGCTCCTTCTATTATGTCTTCGTACGACGGTACTGTTGGGTAAAAGAGGTCCGCGTTTGTCGGTTTGAGCCTTAATAGTTGATCGACTATCAGATTTTCTTTAGCCATGACTGCCATCTTGAATGTGGAGAGCCATGACGGCCACTCTTGAGGGGGGTTGGCGCCCGATTCCCAAAATAGGGGAACGCCAACGGGAGATTTTAGAGACTGCGCCATGTTATGCTGGTCCCTGGGGAAAAACGATGGCGGTTAAATACTCAATTTGGAGGTTGCTCGATTTAACTGTTAACTTGACTTTGAACTGAATTTTCTGATTCTGACTCGCGCGCTTCGTGAAGCGGCTGAGATTAAAAGTGAACTTGTTTAGTTGTCAGACAGTACCTGCCAACTAAGCTTACAAACTGTTCCGAAGAACTGAACTATAAAATAAGTACAACATCATGATGAATAAAATAGCATATAGTTTTAGAAGTGTTTATAATAATATGTTTCACATTCTTGGTTTGTCCCTAGGGAATGAGTTTTAGGTTGTTGACATGCATCTTGGTGTTCCTTCTGGAATTCCCCCATAACAATTATTATTATTATTATTATTATTATTAATATTATTATTATTATTATTATTATGATTATTATTATTATTATTTTTATTATTATTATTATTATTATTATTATTATTATTATTAATATTATTATTATTATCATTATTATTATTATTATTATTATTATTATTATTATTATTATTATTATTATTATTATTATTATTGTTATTATTATTTTTATTATTATTGTGGTGGAGGATTCCACCCATTGTAACAAAGCACGTCAACTATTAATATAAACACTACTAAATTATATATCTACTTATTTATACCATGTCATCTCCAATCGGAGATCATAACTTTTAGTTGCATATTATTACTTGATGTTTGTTAACACCTCACCAACTGGCGAGGATCTGTAAATCTTGAGTGACAGTTTGTTATGCTATTAAACATAGTGCCAACTGGTACTAGCTTACTGAAAAGATAGGTGTGAAAACACACAAGCGCAGAACTGCCTTAACGTAAAAGAGAACGGTTGTGTTATAATTCAAGATTCTCTCTTGCTCTTTTGACTTCTTAACTTTATCTATACAACATGGCGCAGTCAGCAATGGCTCGCTCTCCTCTTGGAGTACATTTCTTCTGGGACAAAAGCCACCAGCCAGAACTGGAATGGGAAAAATGGTTAGCCACTGTAAAACTAGCCATAATGGTAAAAGAAAATATCCAAGTGGATAAACTATTACAACCCAGACCCGAAAACGAGGACCTAGATTATCCAACAGAGCCACACTACGAACCACCACTCCCCGACGAAACAACTGCCGAAAGAAGGCAAAGAGAACAAAGAAACGTCAAAAGACGCACCGACTGGCAAAACTCATGCAAAGAAGTAGAAGACAAAGGATCCCTCGTAGACAACATACCGTGGGACGAAGCCGACAACAAAACAAAAAGCCACATATACCTCTCATTAGGATCACAAGCAACAAACATTTTTCATCAAAGATTCCCTCACACCGACATACAAAAATGCACCACAGACGCACTAGTAGAACAACTCAGAGAAGCATTCATACAAACAAGAAACGAAACATTCGACAGATTCCAATTTTTCAGATGCAGACAAAAAGAAAATGAATCGCTAGAAGTCTTCCACTCACGCATCAAGAAACACGCTTCAGTATGCAACTGGGAACACCTTGAGGAAAGCCTCGTAAAAAGCATATTCATACAGGGAATGAACAACCAACAGATCCAAATGGACCTACTCTCGGAAGAAAGAACACCAACTGAAACATTACAATATGCACTAGCCCGCGAAAGAGGACAAGAAAGCCAACAAAAGATGATAAACACAAACACAAGCCCACCACAACAAAACCCATGGTTCGAAAAAATACAACTCATAAAACGTCAAAACCGAGGACCCATTCTCCCAACGCCACAATCTGGCCAGATACAAGACTGCCGACGATGTGGCAACAAATTCTTACCGGGCCATCTAAACGTATGCCTTGCAAAAAATGAAGCTTGCCGCATATGCAAAAAGATCGGCCACTTTGCAAAACAGTGCAGATCAGAAATACCCCCAAGAACAAATTATAATCCACAACAAAGACGACAACAAAACTACACGAACCAACAAAACTACACAGGCCAACAACAACAAAATAGAAACAACCAACTGGTTAGAAGAAATACAACACAACGAATGCGTAACATAAACGAAGAGGAACCAGAGGACGCACAGGAAACAACTGAAGAAACAATCGACCCGGAATCAACTTGCTACATAAGGGAAATGATGGAAGATTGGCAAAATACAACCAACTTCATTCATTCCATAAACTTCACAAACGAAAAGGTGACCGACATAAACAAGACCAGGAGAGGAGAATTTTGGTTAAAAACAAACACCAACCAAAAACAAAAATATTGGCTAGGTGACACAGGAAGCCCAAGAAGCTTCATGAACATACAAACAGCCCAGAACCTACTGGTAGACAATAACACGAAAATCCAAAAGCCAAACAAAGCACTAGGAGAATTCAGATGCTTCAACAACAACAAGATTAACATCCTAGGCACGATCCAAGTGGACATTACCTCAGGTACGAGTACCGCGAAAAACTGCAAAATACTACTGGTGGACACCAACACAATAAACATTATGGGAAGAGACGTCATGGAAAAACTCGGCCTACGCCTCACAATGACTCCCCCACAACAACAAGGTGAGAAAACCATATTTAACATATCAAATACACACCAAAGGATATCCAAATGGATATTCCAAAAATACCCACACCTCTGCACCAGATTAGGCAGATCAAGAAATCACGTCGCAAAATCGACATTCAAAAGTGATTTCATACCAACACAACACAAACGTAGAAGAATACCACTTCACTTAACAGAAAAAGTAGAAAACGAACTCAACAAACTAATTGAAGAAAAACAGATAAAAAAACTAACATCATGCTCAGATTAATATTTCATAAGCCCGGTCGTAATAACTGTCAAATCGGATCATTCTATCAAAATAGCACTAGACTCAAAAATACTCAACGACGCAATACACAAAAATAAATATCAAATGCAGAGCATAGACCACCTAATGGATAAAATAGCAATGAAACTATCCGAACTCAAAGCAACAAAAGGAACAGTATACTTAAATAGACCTCAAATACGCGTACAGTCAATTACCCCTACACCCAGACACACAAAAACATTGCAATTTCAACATACTAGGGGGCAACGCTACAGGAACGTACTGGTTCCTCAATGCTTTCTACGGCCTAACGGACCTACCAGCAACATTCCAGAAAATGATGGATACAACACTAAATGGAATAAAATCAATAAACACATTCCTAGATGACATAATAATAATTTCAAAAGGAACATTAGAAAACCACAAAAACGAAATAGACAAAACATTAAAGAGATTAGACAAAGAAAACCTAGCAATCAGCCTACACAAATGCGAATTCGGCCTCACAGAAATCACATGGTTAGGATACAAAATAAATTCTGACGGAATAATACCAACGAAACGGAAAACAGACGCAATAATCCAACTGGAAAATCCAAAAACACTTAAACAACTAAGATCATTCATGGGAAGCATCCACCACTTGGTTAAATTCATACCAAACTTAGCAACATTAAGTGCGCCTCTCCGACCACTACTAACAAAATCAACAAATAAAACACCCAAAAAACTAGAATGGGAAGACAAACACACATCCGCATTCAACAAAATAAAAGAAGTGATCGGAACGATCGTAGAACAAAAACACTTCGACATCAAACTCGAAACAAGAGTAAAATGCGATGCAAGCAAAGAAGGCCTAGGCGCATGCCTAGAACAAAAACAAAACAACACATGGCACCCAATAGCATATGCAAGCAGATTTTTAAACACAAACGAACAAAGATATAGTATAAACGAATTAGAATTATTAGCGGTCGTTTGGTCACTAGAACATTTCAAATACTATCTCTACGGCTCGCACTTCACCCTCCAAACGGATCACCAAGCACTTCTGTCAGCCCTGAAAAACAACAGAGGTAACAAAACATACCAAAGCAGATTAACCAGATGGGTAGATAGACTACTACCATTTCACTTTAAAGTAGAACACATTGCCGGAAAAAACATGGGATTCGCGGACTATCTAAGCCGCCATCCAAACTCACAACCAACTGGCGAAAATATCGACAAAAATCATGTGATAAACACCATAGAAGCAATTCACTATACATTACACACGACGCACAGAAAATTAACCAATCAAAACGCACGCAAGCGAAGGACGCTCAATGACGTCACAAATCATTCCAATTTGAGCAAAACAAAACAGAACGCTTTTCGCCATTTACACGCCACAAATCAGTTATCTTGTCTCGCATTAAATAAACCAAACGAAATACAATCAATCCATAATCACATATCTCCTAACTCAGTAAACACAATTAAATCAATCAATCCAAATCAACTTTACAAATCTTATAAATCCTATAATCCAGATCCCTTAGTTAACCATTTATCCAGTAGAACAAATTTACATTTTAACTCAAATCCCCCAATTAACAAATTATTTAGAAGAAAGATTTACGTTACCACACGGAGTAAACCCCATATAAACACATACACGATCCCAATCAAAAAACGCCAGCGAGGACCAAACAAAAACAAGTCGGATACCATGTCAGAAACCCAACTAACAAACACAATCGCCACACAAACCGAAGAAACTTCAAACATAGGCCAAGGACGAAAACCACTGACGGACATGCAACACTTCAACCCCATACCAGAAATAGATCACGAAATCTCCCCCGACTACTTAAAACAGCTTTACAGAGTATTCGGAGAAAATTTCATTGCAGAAGCAACAAGGAGCGACCCACAAAGCAAAAATCTACTACAGATTATTGAAGAAAAGAACTGGGACACATTAAAACACTTCAGCAGATATTGGCACTCACTCAAAAGAGACCTCAGCACAACACCAACTGGTTGCATACTCTACGACGGAAAAATATTTATACCAACACAACTGCGCAAACTAGTAATGAATTCCATCCACCGCAATCACCCTGGACAATCCGGAATGATGGATCTAGCCAACCTAATATGGTTCCAGAGAATCCACCGAGAAATTGTCACATTAACCCAGAATTGTCAACCATGCATCAAAATCGGTAAGAACCTGAAACCAATTATCCCAAAATCAAAAACAACAAACTTACCACCACTCTATGAACCCAATGAAGAAATCCAATTGGATTTCGCCGGGCCCATAAGCGACGAACACCAAAAGGACTCATATATACTAGCATCAGTCGACAGATACTCACGTTATCCACACGCAAAAGTTTATCACAACTGCGATACAGAAACCGCAATAGAATACATAGAGAAATACATAAAATTTCACGGAATACCTAGAAACATAAGATGCGATCAAGCACAAGCATTTAAATCAAGACAGTTTGAAATCTTTTGCAACAACCATAACATTAAACTAATCCTAGCTCCAGCCGAGACCACAGGGCAAACGGTATGATAGAAAGATTAATACAAACAATAAAAAGACGTCTCTCAGTCCTAAACACAGACCCTAAGTGGTCAAAAATTAAACTCGCAGATAAGATAGCCGAAATAATCCAAGAAATAAAAATAATCCCAAACACCACAACAAGAATACCCCCATTCACAGCACACTTCGGCAGGAAACACAATACACCACTATCAAACATCACAACACAAACATCATCACGAAACCTTTCATACAACGACATAAAAAATTTCTATTTAGATAAGAAGAGAGGACTGAAACAACCAATGCTCAAGCCTGACACCATATGGAACCTTGAATCAGACTCTGAACCAGAACTCGACATCCAGATACTCCAGCCGAACAACGAAGACGATTCATCCGATCAGTCGACATTACAGAATGTGAAGAGGAAAGCCATTAAACGTAAGAATATTTCACCTATAAAAATTATACCTGACAAACTAATGGTAACATTCGGAGATAAGACAACAACAATCACAAACACTAGAAAACAAATAGCACGCAAAACACTCGCACGAAGAGCACCTGAACCACGCGGCACACTAAGACCACTATGGAACAAAATACCAGATGGTACCATAACTAACTACTCACCTACAACACTTACACTTGACACAGACACTAGAAAAAAACACGGTAATAAGAAAAAATGACTTAGCAATAGTAAACGAAACTAGACCAAGACTAATGCAATTCGTAGCATGTAAAACAGTACGCGAATATAATAGAAAGCAAGAAAAAATAAAACAATTTCTATTAACTGAGAAGAAGCAGGCCAAACAAACCCGCCAAAAACACCAACTGGATAAACCCCAATGCAGCAACACTGTTTACGACCCCAATGACAATTGCCAAACAGGAACGTCGTACCAACAGGAGAACCCAGGACCCAGCAAAGCGAAACCACAAGAACGAAAGCGAAAGCAAAACCCCACCAAGCGAACCCTGAAGGCAAATACAGATTTCGAAAAGAAATCGAAAGAAGCAGCGCTCGCGCAATCTAGACTCAACAAAGCAAAGGAACGACAACGAAAGTTATCGCAATCATCACAATCCCCCAGGATCCATTTGGACTGCACAGAACTACAAAACAACAAATCAGTAGAGGTCATCAACTTAATTTCTGACTCCTCGCAAGGCAGCCCCATAAAAGTTTATACATCAAACGACCCGTCGGCATTCATGACGACCCCTGCATCAAAAACCATGAGAACCCCAGAGCAAGCGAACAAAAAATTAGACAAAATAATCCAACGAATCATCCACTCGCCAAAGAAACAAACCCACGAACAAGAACAACAGCCGATATCCATTACACCAGCGGACAATAACAAAACCGATCTAATTTCCATAATCCCAGCCCACCAGTCAACTCCAGTAGAACCACAAGTACGCATAACGGCCACCACCTCACAAGACAGCCCAAAATCCAACACTGAAAACAACAACCAACTGGTAACCATCAAATCTCATATCCCACCAGCAAAAAATGAAAATCAACCCAACCCCGACAAGAACACACCATCCGGAACTTACCAACTGGTCGAACAACAAACAGAAGACCTGAACAAAAACACCATCACAGATAAACAAGATAACCAAAAAGACATGCCGGAAGAACGCAACGACAACGACGACCCCGTCGAAATCATCCACATGGAGGAGGACAACTTCGACTCTGCAACCATTAGCTCAATATCCTCACTCAATACGGAGGACATTGCAGCACTTGATAAACTCTTTGACTAAAGCCAAAGAAACGCAGAGGGGGAAGTGTGGTGGAGGATTCCACCCATTGTAACAAAGCACGTCAACTATTAATATAAACACTACTAAACTATATATCTACTTATTTATACCATGTCATCTCCAATCGGAGATCATACCTTTTAGTTGCATATTATTACTTGATGTTTGTTAACACCTCACCAACTGGCGAGGATCTGTAAATCTTGAGTGACAGTTTGTTATGATATTAAACATAGTGCCAACTGGTACTAGCTTACTGAAAAGATAGGTGTGAAAACACACAAGCGCAGAACTGCCTTAACGTAAAAGAGAACGGTTGTGTTATAATTCAAGATTCTCTCTTGCTATTTTGACTTCTTAATTTATCTATACAACAATTATTATTATTATTATTATTAATATTATTATTATTATTATTATTAGTATTATTATTATTATTATTATTATTATTATTATTATTATTATTATTATTATTATTATTATTATTATTATTATTAGTATTATTATTTTTATTATTATTATTATTATTTTTATTAATATTATCATTTTTGTTTTTATGTTATTATTATTATTATCATTATAATTATTATTATTATTATTATTATTATTTATACTATTATTATTATTATTATTATTATTATTATTATTATTATTATTATTATTATTATTATTATTTTTATTATTATTGTTTTTACTGTGGTACAGAGAATTGTGTATTCTCTTTGCAACCAATATCTTACAGTATTATTTATAAACTCTTATCAAACTCTTATGCTATATAACTAACTTTGTTGTACATAGATATCTAAACTCCAATTGGAGTTAACTTTGTTTGTTCACTTTTACGCCTGATTGACAGGTCTCGTTATAGCTGCTAATGAGTCACGTTAGAACTCAGTCGCAGACGAAATTTTACAGCGAATTATTACAGGATAGTCGTCTTGTTCGTGGCCATAATTCAAGAGTGTTAAAGCGCAATATCTTTTCATTCTCTAACACGTTATAAGCTTAGCTAATATTCCTTTTGGAATAGCTATAGAATTACAACCATAGATCTTTCTATCACTGTTTACAGATACCTCCAAGCGGAGACATTACCCGCACACAGTGTAACCACTAGAACTCCAGTAGAAACATTCGCTCCAAACGGAACCAGAGTCCACCTCAACAGCGCGGGATTACATGGCGCAGTCATCAATTCCTAAAACACCATTAGGAGTCCCAGTATTCTGGGATTTGGGCGCAAACCCATCTTCCGAATCGAGCACGTGGTTTGGAACTTTGAAAATGGCCATAATGGCCCGTGACAACCTCGTGGTTGACAAATTGCTAAAATTAAAACCAACGCGAGCAGAGCTCTTCTACCCAACCCTCCCAACATATGAGGACGCCTTCGAAGGAGAAACCGAAAACGAAGAACGACAAAGGGAGCAATGGAACGAAAAAAGAAACGTGGATTGGGAGAACGATTGTAAGTAAATTGAATATAGAGGGACAATGATAGATCGCATCCCGTGAGATGATGCAGACCTAGGGGTCAAAAGCCTCAGCTATCTATCTTTAGGAACAGAAGGGTGCTGCACTTACCATCAAAGAAACCCTCACACTAGAATCGAACGCTGCACCACAAATGAACTAGTTCTTGAACTCTCACTGACGTTCACCCGACCAAGAAACTTGACTTTCGATCGTTTCCAATTTTTCCGCACAATTCAACAAAGCAACGAAACACTGGAGATGTTCTACAGCAGACTCCGAGAGCTCGGATTGCACGCAAAACTAGAACAACTAGAAGAAGATCTAGTAAAAGGCCTGTTGATTTCGAACATGCACGGCTCCAACATACAAATGGAACTAATTTCGGAAGTCAGGACACCACAACAGGTGCTCAATTATGCCATCAACAGAGAGAGAAAGAGAGAGAGAGAGAGAGAGAGAGAGAGGAAGCAAGCGAATCAACAAGAAATTCACCGAGCACACTCCAACTGGAGCACAGTTACATACGTGCGCCCCAACAAACAACAAAACGCCCCAACAACTCAAAAACCGCAAAAATCAACTCCATGCAGAAAATGTGATAACCCATTCAACTTAGCACATCTTCAGATTTGCCCAGCAAAACTCAGCAATGTAATATATGCAAGAAAATAGGCCATTATACGTCGTTATGCACAGCAAAGTCTTCAGAACGAAAAACCCCTAGAAGACAACAACTTACAACACCAGGCCAATACACGTCATCCCAAACAAGACGGGTAAGACATGTAAAACCAGAAACAACACAAGAGGACTCCGCAGAAGAGAGTGTAGCCTACATAAAAGGGATTCACGAAGACTGGGTAAACATCAACCTTATACGCCCAACAATATTCCACAATCAACCGAACGACAGCCTAAACAAAAACTCCGACGGAGATTTCTGGGTGGAAACGGTAACTAACCAAAAGAACTCCATTGGCTGGCAGATACAGGCTCACCAAGATCCTTCATAAACACCGAAAAATCGATGGAATTGTCAAAGAAAAACCCCAATGCTGCAATACATCCGTACAAAGACTACACAAAGTACAGATGCTTTAACAACAACAACATCCAAATTCGAGGCGTACTCCATTTGGACATAAAGTCAGGATCATGGTCGGCGAAACAATGTAAATTACTAATCGTAGACAACAAAACAAACGATATCATGGTACGAAACCTATTGGCCAAATTAGGGATCACACTCAACGCAACAAACAAAAGGGTAAGCAAACTTTACAAGTTTTCAATATCCAAACGGAGAAAAACATCATAAAGTGGATTTTCCAAAAATATCCACACCAGTTTACAAAATTATGTCTCTCAAAAAACCATATAGCCTAATCAAAATTCAAAGCAAGCTATACATGTCACTACATAAAGGTCGCATTGTACCTTTAGATCTCCTAGAAAAAGTTAAAAATGAAATCAACGAATTAATAGACGACGGACAAATTATCAAATTGGAAAAATTCCCTGAAGACCTTTTCGTAAGCCCAGTTGTGATCACAGTTAAAAAAGACAAAAGTTTCAAAATAGCTGTTGACTCGAAAAAAAACTCAATGACGCATTGCACAAGAACAAATACCAAATCCAAAGTATTGACCACCTAATAGACTCAGTAGCTCTCTACATCTCTGAAAGGAAAAATTTACCAGGCCAATACTTATTCTCAAAAATAGATCGTAAATTTGCTTACAGCCAACTCCCTTTGGATGAAAACATACAAAAACATTGCAATTTTAACATATTAGGAGGACGCGCAACAGGCACGTACCGCTTTATCAACGGATTCTACGGACTAACGGACTTGCCAGCTACTTTTCAGAAAACAATAGACAAAACACTCCAAAACATAAAAACAAAATTTGAATACCCAGACGACATCCTAGTAATAACAAAAGGAAAACTACAGGAACATGAAAACGAATTAGATATCATAATGAAACAACTAAACGAAGAAAATCTAGCAATAAACTTGCAAAAATGCAAATTCGTTAAAGCCAAATTACATGGCTAGGTTTCAATGTATCTCCAAACGGAGTAGCCCCCACAAAACCTAAATGCGAGGCGATAATAGCACTAGAAAAACCAAAAACACTCAAACAACTACGCTCATTCATGGGATGCATCCACCACCTAATAAAATTCCTACAAAACTTTGCAGAATTGCCAGAACCACTTAGACCGCTACTATCGAAAGCTAATACAAAAGCTCAAAACAAACTTGACGGGGAAGAAATTCACACTGATGCCTTTAATCAAATAAAAGTAAAAATCAAAAACATTACAGAAAACAAACACTTCGACACCGAAAAACAAACAAGAGTAAGATGCGATGCCAGCAAAAAAGGATTAGGCGCATGCTTAGAACAAAAATACGGTAATACATGGAAACCATTAGAATACGCTAATAGATTTCTGAATAAGTTAGAAGAACGGCATAGCAGAAACGAAATAGAACTACTAGCGGTAGTTTCGTCTCTGGAACATTTCAAAAATTACCTATACGGTTCGCATTTTATTCTCCAAACGGATCATCAAGCACTACTCTCTGCCCTAAAAAATATGGGCAACAAAACATATCAAAGCCGCTTAACACGGTGGGTAGACCGCCTACTACCATTCCATTTTGCGGTAAAACACGTACCAGGAAAAAATATGGGCTTCGCGGATTACCTCAGTACAAATCCATCAGGAACCCCCCCCCCCCCCTCCAACAGAAGAAAACAAAAATTTTGCCATAAGTACTATCAACGATATAACATTCGCTCCAATTAAAAACACATTGCACCAAATGGAGCAAGCGAATTTAAAGCAGACAAGAAACAAGTCAATCTCAATGACGTCCTTAATCCACTCCGAAAAAACACAGCGAACGAAATAACGCTTTTTGCCTTAACCAACATAGAAATCAGTCGCTTTTTATTACTGCTAATTCATCTTATATTGTTAACTCAAATCCAAGTCTATCTAACAGCAAAATAATCGCAATTACAACGCGAAAAAATCCACTTAAAGATACTTATCAAATTCCGATTAAAAAACGAGAATCCCCCAAACAAAAAACTCCAAATGGAGCAATCGATCCCAGTATCAAAAACTCTAACCAATTCAAGTACCCAAACTGACCATTTCTCAAATAAATGCAAGAGCCTTGACGCTATTGACGGATCAAAACATGAAGACTTATTTCCCAGTTACAGTGATATCCCAACTCCACTTTATCGTGAAATTTTAAACAAGGTTTTCAATGAAGAATTCATAGCTGAGGCCTCCAGCAAAGAACTTAAACCAATAATTGACCTTGTTGCATCCCTGAATTGGGAAGACCAGAAAAACGTAAATCCATTGTACTACAAAGTCCGTCGCGATTTTTCGGTTACCCCACTATTTGTTTAATTTACGATAATCGAATGGTTATACCCAACAAAAAAAACACTTAGCACTCGACGCTATCCATTACAAGCATCCGGGACAAGTGGGAATGTTAGCCTTAGCAAAACTGTTATGTTGGCCTCACATCCTCTCGGAGATCGTAGCGAAAGCCCAAGCGTGCAGATCCTGTACGAACAAAGGTAAAAATTTTAAACCCCTAATACCTAAATCACAAATAGGATCTTTACCGTTTCTCACGGAACCAAACCAAGAAATCCAAATGGATTTTGTGGGCCCCATACCATTTAAGGAAAATAATCTAAATAACTACATATTAGTTACAGTCGATCGCTTATCCAGATACCCACATGCTGAAACATTCCACAATTGTGACACAGAAACAGCGTTAGACTATCTTGAACGCTACTTTAAATAACATGGCATTCCTAGGTCAATTAGATGCGACCAAGCCCAAGCATTTAAAGCAAAAGAATTTGAAATATTCTGCAAAAACAAAAACATAAAACTAATCCTTGCTCCAGCTGGAGACCACAGAGGAACTGGTATGGCTGAACGAATTATTCAAACTATAAAACGACGTCCAGCTGTACTAGACATAGACCCCAATTGGAGTAATGAAACACTAAGCTCTAGACTCGCTAGCATCATCGAAAACATACGCCTAATACCTAACAAAACAACAAGAACAACACCATTTAAGGCACATTTTGGACGAAAACCAAACACAGAAATTTCAAATATTGTAACTAAGCCATCGTTAAGTAACTTGTCATACAAAAAACTCAAACTTCGTTGTTTAGACAAAAGACTCCTCAGACATGACGCCCTAACTAACGAAGAATTGTGGGGGCGAGACGGAACCTCTGAAGACGAGTTGGATATCCAATACAAACCTCCGACAACAAACCCCTATCTACGAATCTAAACATGAAGACTTATTCCCCAGCTACAGCAATACCCCAACCCAACTTTATCGTGAAAACATAAACAAAGTATTCAATGAAGAATTTATTGCCCAAGCCTCTATCAAAGATTTAAAACCCATCATTGATTTAGTTACAACTCAAAACTGGGAAGACCTGAAAAAAGTCAACCATTATTTTACAAAATACGTCGCGACTTATCGGTTACACCCACCAATTGCTAAATCTATGACAATCGGATGGTCATTCCCAAGTCATTAAAACAGCTAGTACTGGACGCCATACATCAGAAGCACCCAGGCCAAGTGGGAATGTTAGCCTTAGCTAAACTGGTATGGTGGTCTCATATCCATTCGGTGAAAGCGCAAGCTTGCATATCACGCACGGACAAAGGTAAAGACTTAAAACCTCTCATATCCAAATCACAATTAGGATCATTACCGCCGCTTACAGAACCAAACCAAGAAGTCCAAATGGAATTTGCGGGCCCTATACCATTTAAAGAAAATACTCAAAATAATTACATACTAGTCACAGTTGACAGCTTATCTAGGTACCCACACGCGGAAGCATTCCATAATTGTGACACAGAAACAGCATTAGACTACCTCGAACGATACTGCAAACAACATGGCATTCCTAGATCAATAAGATGCGACCAAGCACAAGCATTTAAAGCAAAAGAATTTGAAATCTTCTGCAAAAACAAAAAAATAAAACTAATTCTTGCTCCAGCTTGAGACCATAGAGGAACAGGTATGGTTGAGAGACTAATTCAAACTATAAAAGGAAGACTAGCTATTTAGAACATAGACCCCAACTGGAGCAATGAAACACTAAGTTCTAGACTTGCTAATATCATCGAAAATATACGATTAATACCTAACAAAACAAAAAGAATAACACCATTTGAGGCAAACTTTGGAAGAAAACCAAATACTGAACTCTCAAATATCTTAACTAAGCCATCACTCAATAATCTGTCTTACAAAAAACTCAAACTTCGTTGTTTAGACAAAAGACTCCTCAGACATGATGCCCTAACAAATGAAGAACTGTGGAGGCGAGACGGAACCTCCGATGACGAACTGGACATCCAGTACAAATCGCAATCGACAAACCCCCCCCCCACTCCTCCGGAGATAGTTTCCGACGATTCGGAAAACGTTCCTCTAAGCCATACCCCCACACGTAAGATCAGACCTTCTGGACTTCACTTCTCCATCGGAGACCACACCACTAAAATTGTGTACCACCAAATGGAGCAAGCGAATTTAAAGCAGACAAGAAACAAGTCAATCTCAATGACGTCCTTAATCCACTCCGAAAAAACACAGCGAACGAAATAACGCTTTTTGCCTTAACCAGCATAGAAATCAGTCGCTTTTTATTACTGCTAATTCATCTTCTATTGTTAACTCAAATACAAGTCTATCTAACAGCAAAATAATCGCAATTACAACGCGAAAAAATCCACTTAAAGATACTTATCAAATTCCGATAAAAAACGAGAATCCCCCAAACAAAAAACTCCAAATGGAGCAATCGATCCCAGTATCAAAAACTCTAACCAATTCAAGTACCCAAACTGACCATTTCTCAAATAAATGCAAGAGCCTTGACGCTATTGACGGATCAAAACATGAAGACTTATTTCCCAGTTACAGTGATATCCCAACTCCACTTTATCGTGAAATTTTAAAAAAAAGTTTTCAATGAAGAATTCATAGCTGAGGCCTCCAGCAAAGAACTTAAACCAATAATTGACCTTGTTGCATCCCTGAATTGGGAAGACAAGAAAAACGTAAATCCATTGTACTACAAAATCCGTCGCGATTTTTCGGTTACCCCACTATTTGTTTAATTTACGATAATCGAATGGTTATACCCAACAAAAAAAACACTTAGCACTCGACGCTATCCATTACAAGCATCCGGGACAAGTGGGAATGTTAGCATTAGCAAAACTGTTATGGTGGCCTCACATCCTCTCGGAGATCGTAGCGAAAGCCCAAGCGTGCAGATCCTGTACGAACAAAGGTAAAAATTTAAAACCCCTAATACCTAAATCACAAATAGGATCTTTACCGTTTCTCACGGAACCAAACCAAGAAATCCAAATGGATTTTGCGGGCCCCATACCATTTAAGGAAAATAATCTAAATAACTACATATTAGTTACAGTCGATCGCTTATCCAGATACCCACATGCTGAAACATTCCACAATTGTGACACAGAAACAGCGTTAGACTATCTTGAACGCTACTTTAAATAACATGGCATTCCTAGGTCAATTAGACGGAACCTCTGAAGACGAGTTGGATATCCAATACAAACCTCCGACAACAAACCCCTATCTACGAATCTAAACATGAAGACTTATTCCCCAGCTACAGCAATACCCCAACCCAACTTTATCGTGATAAACAAAGTATTCAATGAAGAATTTATTGCCCAAGCCTCTATCAAAGATTTAAAACCCATCATTGATTTAGTTACAACTCAAAACTGGGAAGACCTGAAAAAAGTCAACCCATTATTTTACAAAATACGTCGCGACTTATCGGTTACACCCACCAATTGCTTAATCTATGACAATCGGATGATCATTCCCAAGTCATTAAAACAGCTAGTACTGGACGCCATACATCAGAAGCACCCAGGCCAAGTGGGAATGTTAGCCTTAGCTAAACTGGTATGGTGGTCTCATATCCACTCGGTGAAAGCGCAAGCTTGCATATCACGCACGGACAAAGGTAAAAACTTAAAACCTCTCATATCCAAATCACAATTAGGATCATTACCGCCGCTTACAGAACCAAACCAAGAAATCCAAATGGAATTTGCGGGCCCTATACCATTTAAAGAAAATACTCAAAATAATTACATACTAGTCACAGTTGACAGCTTATCTAGGTACCCACACGCGGAAACATTCCATAATTGTGACACAGAAACAGCATTAGACTACCTCGAACGATACTGCAAACAACATAGCATTCCTAGATCAATAAGATGCGACCAAGCACAAGCATTTAAAGCAAAAGAATTTGAAACTTTCTGCAAAAACAAAAATATAAAAATAATTCTTGCTCCAGCTTGAGACCATAGAGGAACAGGTATGGTTGAGAGACTAATTCAAACTATAAAAGGAAGACTAGCTATTTAGAACATAGACCCCAACTGGAGCAATGAAACACTAAGTTCTAGACTTGCTAATATCATCGAAAATATACGATTAATACCTAACAAAACAAAAAGAATAACACCATTTGAGGCAAACTTTGGAAGAAAACCAAATACTGAACTCTCAAATATCGTAACTAAGCCATCACTCAATAATCTGTCTTACAAAAAACTCAAACTTCGTTGTTTAGACAAAAGACTCCTCAGACATGATGCCCTAACAAATGAAGAACTGTGGAGGCGAGACGGAACCTCCGATGACGAACTGGACATCCAGTACAAATCGCAATCGACAAACCCCCCCCCCCCACTCCTCCGGAGATAGTTTCCGACGATTCGGAAAACGTTCCTCTAAGCCATACCCCCACACGTAAGATCAGACCTTCTGGACTTCACTTCTCCATCGGAGACCACACCACTAAAATTGTGTATAATAAGAAAAACGTAGCTCGGAAAACAATCATGAGAAAAACTAAAGAACCAAGACCCACATTAGCTTCTCAATGGAATATAATACCAGACGGTACAATAACTGGTTACACACCTCATACGGTAACAATAGACGAAAAAATACAGTCATAAGAAGAAATGACAAAGCTATAGCTACGGAGACACTATCACTCCCACCTCCAAAACCAAAAATCCCAGAACCGAAGCCACGCTTAATCCATATGGTCACATGCAAAACCGTAGGAGAGTATAAACGTAACCAAGAGAAAATTTGTAAGTTCTGTTTAGAAGAAGCAAAAAAAGCAAAGAAGGCACAACTCCCAAGTCAATCAAACTCCTCGGGAAAAGGGCACTCCAAAAGAACAATCCAACCAAGTGAACCTCAACAGAAGCCGACTAAACAAAGCTCAAAAGTCAAAACGAAATGGACCAAAGAGAAACTGGTCAAATTAGCAACCCGCAACCAGTGTCGTCAGCAATGCAAACCAAAGGCCCAGTCACGAACCCAAAGCACAATGCTTAAGAAAAAAATTCAAAGCGTCAGCACTCAAACAATCATTCAGTTACAGAGCACAACAAGCTGCACTGCTGGAATCCGCCAACGTAGCGTCAACTAGTAAAGCCGGCACATCAAAAGCAACCAAGTACCCATCCGAAATAACTAACAGATCATTCCTCATCTTTAACTTTAATGAAGCTGAACAAAGCAACACCCAAAAACACTTTATTGAATCGAACAACCCCGACAGCCCTCATCACGTGATACATTCTAGCGACAACCCACTGGACTTCATGAGAACTAGCCCAGACATTCCACCATTAAACAAACACATTGGACACCACAACTCCAGATGGAGAAAACATTCAAGACGATCAACAACTAATTTCGATTATTCTCGCATCCAATGCTCAACAAACTCCATCTGTAGAGGTTGGCAAAATCGGAGCCAACCGAGATAGTTTCACCAAAAGTACGGCCAAATTAGACAAGACGGTCAATAAAATTCGATCCGCACAAGGGGAACCCATCTCGACAACCCTAAGCCCCATTCTATGCAAATCTCAAGCTATGGAGCAATCACCACCCGCACCTAAGAAGGCCCCATAAATTATCTATCTCGACTCGTCAAATTCGTCGCAAGAGACATCCAGAGGCAACACGAAACAACAAATGCCAGTGCATATAGAACCGCATTTGGAGGTACACAATAGTCCTCACAGCTCGTTGGTATATAAAACCCCGCCGTCCTCACCAAAATGTGACTCAATCTCCGACTTAAATGACGAAGACATTCAAGAATTGAACGTCAAGAGTTCCAGTAGAAAAATTCGCTGAACACGGAACCAGAGTCCACCTCAACACAGCGCGGGATTACAATTACTATTATTATTATTTTTATTATTATTATTATTATTGTTATTACTATTATTATTATTATTATTATTATTATTATTATTATTATTATTATTATTATTATTATTATTATTATTATTTTTATCATTATTATTATTATTATTATTATTATTATTATTATTATTTTTATCATTATTTTTGTTATTGTTATTATTATTATTAATATTATTATTATTGTTATTATTATTATTATTATTATTATTATTATTATTATTATTATTAATATTATTATTATTATTTTTATTATTATTATTATTATTATTATTATTATTATTATTATTATTATTATTATTATTATTATTGTTATTATTATTATTATTATTATTATTATTATTATTATTATTATTATTATTATTATTATTATTATTTGTATTATTTTTATTATTACTATTATTATTATTATTATTATTATTTTTTTTTTGTTATTATTATTATTATTATTAATTTTATTGTTATTATTATTTTTGTTATTATTATTATTACTAATATTATTACTATTATTATTGTTGTGGTGAGTGTAAGAAAACAATCGATAGCGAAGCTTTAATTCCACTTAGAACGCACAACTTAATGTATTACACGATAAAGCAGATCTGCACTCTTTCATAGTGCTGCATTCACAAATCAAGTGTGAGCATAGGAATACCTTTCAACGCTTGCGTTGACACTTCATAACACAAAACATTAGTGTTTATAATTAACACATCTAGGATGCTGGGTTGCTAGTATCCTTGTGCTCCGAATGGAGGTGCACCACAATTATTATTATTCTTACTATTATTATTATTATTATTATTATTATTATTATTATTATTATTATTATTATTATTATTATTATTATTATTATTATCATTATTATTATTATTAATATTATTATTATTATTATTATTAATATTATTATTATTGTTATTGTTATTACTATTATTATTATTATTATTATTATTTTTGTGGTGAGTGAGAAAACACAAGTACGATCAAGTCGTTAATTCCACTTGGAACAATGTTTAACTGGAGTTAGCTTACGATAAGTCAGAACCGCGCTTAACCATAGTTGTGCAGTTGCACTGCGAGAGGTGCTAGACAGATACCTGTCAGTTTAATGTTATCACTTTATCAGCTATCAATCACTTCATCACTTTAACACTAACATCGCATTTGAACGGAAAGTAGTAAAGCTTTACTATGACAAGTACTACACTTGTAAAGAATAGAGAATAAATATAATATCATATAGTTTAACAGTGTTTATAGGTAATATTTTGGGTAACTTGGTTAGCAGTTTGTTTTCTCCACATGGAGATAGGTACCCTGGTACCACACTCCCCCGGCCACCGCGAAGAATTTCACTCGTGGAATTCTTCGTCGTAGAAATCACTCGGCTTTATGTCAGAAATTGAACTCTTAGCTGGGGATGTCATTGCTATATAGTGTTCTTCGTTTCGTTCGATTTCTCCCTCGTTTGCTACTGTTGGTTTGGCTTGTTCACCTTTGACTGGGGTCGGATTTATTGGTTCTGTTGTTTTTCCTTTAATCTCCTTGGTTGTCTCCGATTCGCGTTGTATCGTTGTTTGTGTTTCGGTTCCGTTTGGAATTGCTGCGTTTAATATCGTTGAACTAGTCAACGTAGGTGAGCCTTTGATTTTATGTATTTTTTCGACCACTTTGTCCAGTTTTGGTGTAGAGATCTTTGATGTGTAGTTTGGGGGTATTTCGGGGCTATCCGGAGAAGTTATCATGAAATCATATTGGTTGCTTGATGTGAATACTTTAATGGGGCTGTTTTGTGTAGAGTCCGACAGTGTGATGCACTCGATTGTTGGTGATTTTGCTAGTTCCTTTTCGTCTATTTTAATAAATGATCTGTTCTGCTGTTTCTCCATGTGCAGTTTTGATTGTTGGAGGGCTGCTGCTCTCGACTTGGTTCGGAATGTCTCATTTGGGTTTTGTTTGTCTTTTCTGTCCATGTTTTTCAGTTGTGTATTCTTTTGTGGCATGACATGTTTCCTAGATCTGCGTGGCGGTACTTTTTCATTTTGTTTTCGTGTTTGCTGTTTCTTTGTCGTTGTTTCGCGTGCTTTGTTGTTTCTTCTTCTTTGTTGCTGTGTCTTTCGATTCTTCTAGGCAATCGCCACGATTTGTTCATGTCCATATAGCTTGCTCTCTCCGTCTGGAGCCTTTGTGGATGAGGTGCTCGGTCCTTGTGCTAGCTGTGATTGTCTTAGTTTCATTTGTCTCTTTTCCTCTAAACAGAATTGTTTAATCTTTTCTTTGTTATTATTATATTCTCTTAATGATTTGCATCCGACCATGTGTTTTAATCTTTTTGGTGGTGATGGTTGTCTTGGTTGAGGTGTGAGTGGTTGTGTTACTATTCGTGTCAAGTGTTATAGTGTGGTGAATAGTTTGTGATTGTGCCGTTTTCGATCATATTCCATTGTGGTTTTAGTGTTCCACGTGGTTCTGGTGCTTTGCGTGCTATAGTTTTTCGTGCTACTTGTTTTCTACCATATACTACTGTTGTAGTTTTATCACCAAAAGTGACCTCGAGTTTAGAAGGTATTATCTTAACCGGGGTGCGCGTGGGGCTAGCGGCGCATTCTCGGAGTCGTCGCTTTCTGAAGCGATGTTTATCTCGGGTCTTCTTTCTCTTGATGCGTCCTCTTTGTACTGCACATTTAACTCGGGTTCCGAGTCTTGTTCCATATCCCAGATGGCTGCCGGTGACAGGACTGGTTGTTTGAGGAGCTTGCGATCTGAAGTAAAATTTCTTATCTTTTTATACCATAAGTTATTTTTGTTTGGTTTTGTTACTATGTTTTATAATGCAGTGTTTGGTTTTCTGCCGAAGTGTGCTTCAAATGGTGTTATTTTAGTTTTTCTGTTTGGAATGAGTCTGATGTTTTGGATTATGTTTGATATGATTGTTGTGATATCTTCTGAAGACCATAGTGGGTCTATTGCCATAACACCTAGTTTTCGTTTGATTGTTTGAATGAGGCGTTCGACCATGCCTGTTGCTCTGTGATCTCCAGCTGGAGCTAATATTAGTTTTATGTTGTTGTTTTTGCAGTGAACCTTAAAGTCTCTAGATTTAAATGCTTGTGCCTGATCACATCTTAATGATCGTGGTATGCCACGAAACTTACAATATTCCTCTAAGTATTCGATTGCCGTTGATGCGTCACAATTTTTATACACTTGTGCGGTAGGGAACCTAGAATATCTGTCGACTGATACTAAGATGTAATAATCATCTGCATTATTTCTAAAAGGGATTGGGCCTGCGAAATCCATTTGGAGTTCTTTATTTGGTTCTTCCAATTGAGGAAGTTTTCCTAAGTTTTGTTTAGACATAATTGGTTTTAGATTTTTACCTTGTTTTGTGCATTCCTCGCATGATTGAGCTTTGGATGTTAGGCTACGATGGATACAGGGAAACCAAATTAAGTTTCCTAAGCTGAGCATTCCTGCTTGTCCCGGATGTGTCTGGTGGATTGCGTCGATTACGAATTGTTTTAGACTTCTGGGTATTACTAGTTTATTATCGTACAACATGCATCCTGAGCCTGTAACTGCGAGGTCTTTACGAAGAGAGTAGAAGTATTTGTTGGACTTTCTTAGGGCTTCCCAGTCCTTTTCCTTTATCATCTTAATTATAGGTGTGAGAGTTCGGTCTTGACGGGTTGCCTCCGCAAGGAATACTTTTACGAATACTTGGGACAAGTGTTTTCTGTAATCTGGCATTGTTTCTCTGTTGTTGCTGAGAAGGAAAATTTGAGGGTGCAGTTCGGGTTGGACTGGGTAGCGTCCTTTTCCGGTATTATCATTGTCCTCTGTTTGAGTGCTAATTGTAACTAGGGGTGGTCTTGTAGATTGGTTGTCCATGTTCGGAGTGGTAATCTTAATCTTGTTGGGTCCTCTAAATCTTCTAATAACTGGCCTACTGGATGTTTCTATCTGTGGTCTATTTCTAGTTATGACGTTAATAAATTGATTTATAGATTTATGATTTGTAGATTTTGTAAAAATTTTTAGAGGAATTTGTATCGGATTAATTTGATTATGTTGTATTTTGTTGAATTAATGTGTTCCGTTTGGAGAATTTGTGAATTTAAGTAGCGCGTTGAAATTGGCAACTGTTTTCTAAGGCGAGAATGGCAAAAAGCGTGTGTTGAACGATGTTTATTTTGAGAACGGTTAATGACGTCATTGTTGTTGCGTATGCTGCTGGTATTATTACGTAATGTGTTCTTAATTAGTGTAAATTTAAAATCGTTTATTTGGTTAATTATGAAATGTGTGTCTCAACGGACGGTGGGGTAGCGGTTCCATTTGGATTGCGGCTAAAATAATCTGCAAATCCCATTTGTTTTCCTGGAATGTGTTCTATGATGAAGTTGAATGGGAGTTGTCTATCCACCCATCGTGTTAATCTGCTTTAATAAGTTTTGTTTCCTCTATTCTCTTTTAATGCTGTTAATAATGTTTAATGATCCGTTTGGAGTGTGAATTCCGAGCCTTGGAGGTAGTGTTTGAAGTGTTCCAATGACCATACTACTGCTAATAGTTCTAGCTCATTTGTACTATATCTTTGTTCAACGGTATTCAAGAATCGGCTTGCGAATGCGATTGTATGCCAGATGTTATCTGTTTTTTGTTCTAGTGTTGCGCCCCAACCTAATTTACTTGCGTCACATTTAACTCGAGTTACTTTTTCTACGTCAAAGTGTTTGTTTTCTACTATTTTTGCTATTTGTGATTTGATATTTTCGAATGTTTTTGTGTGTTTGTCTTCCCATTTTAGTTTGCTTGATGTTGTTACGTTCTACTTTTTTAATAATGGGCGTAATGGTTCTGAAATTTCTGCTAAATGTGGAATGAATTTTATTAGGTGGTGAATGCTGCCCATGAACGATCTCAGTTGTTTAAGTGTTTTAGGTGTTTCGAGTTTCTGTAGGGCTTCTGTTTTTGTGATTAGTGGTGTTACTCCGTGTGGAGTTATTTTGAATCCGAGCCATTCGATTTGTTGTTTTACGAATTCGCATTTTTGTAAGGTGATTGCTAGACCTTCCTTAGTCTGTCTAATATTGTGTCTAAAGCTTCTTCATGTTCTTTTAGATTACCTTTGGTTGCTATAAGGATATCATCTAGGAATGCGAAGTAATTTTTAAAACCCTCTAATGTTTTGTCTATGGTTTTTTGGAATGTTGCTGGCATGTCTGTCAGTCCGTAGAATCCGTTTATGAATCTGTATGTTCCAGTTGCCTTGCCACCGAGTATAATAAAGTTGCAGTGTTCTGCAATGCCATTGTCGAGTGGTATCTGACTGTACGCATACTTTAAAACTATTATGCTGAACCACCATGGACCATCTTTGTTTTTATTCGATGCTATTTGCATTGCTAGTGAGTCTGTGAGATGGTCAAAACTCTGCATTTGGTATTTGTTTTTCTGAATTGCTCTATTCAGTTCTTTTGAATCTAGTGCTATTTTAATAGATTTATCTTTTTTAACCGTTATTACTACGGGACTTATGAATAAGTCATCCGGACATTTATCCAAGCGGATGATTTGTTGGTCTTCTATTAACTTTTGTAGTTCGTGTTCTACTTTCTTGACTAGGTGCAAAGGTACTCTTCGTCATTTGTGTTGTGTCGGTGTTTTTTCCTTTTTTAATATGGATTTCGCAATATGGTTTTTGCTTCTACCTAATCTTGTGCACAAGTGTGGATATTTTTTAAAGATCCATTTTGTTATGTTCTGTTCAACTATGTTCAACTACGTTGTTATGTTCTGTTCCATGTTTTACCACTAGTATGTTGCAGTTTCTTGCTGCCCAGGATCCGGATTGTAGTTCCATTTGGATTTGTCCTACAATATGGATTTCTTGGTTGTTAAAGCATTTGAATTTCATTTGTTCGTTGTATGGCTTTATCTCCAAGTTTGTGTTGCTTTGAAGTAGTTCATTAGCATTTGTAGTGTCGATGAAACTCCGAGGGGATCCAGTATCCGCAAGTCAATTTAGTTTGTTGACTTTGTTTATTGTTGTCTGGATTGTTATTTCTCCGTGTGGAGTTATGTTGTTTATATCACAGTTTTTTATTTCTTTGAATTCCCTCTCTATCAGATTTATTTTGCTCCAATCCTCCATAAGGTCTGTTATGTACATTGTTTGTTCTGGGTCAACAGATTCTTCCTCTTCTTCTTCTAGTGGTGGTGCAATAGTTTCTTCCTCCTCTTCCGTGATGTTTTTGACGTTTCTTGTTTGTTGAGTTTGACGTTGTTGATATTGTCCTCTGTTTTTTGGAAGTGGTGGAGTTTGTGAACGGCACATTTTTGCGAAGTGTCCTGGTTTTTTACATATGTTACATTGGGACATCTTTGCTGAAAAGTTGTTGTTGTGATTGGGTGTGAATGATCCTCCACATGTCCAGCATTGTGGATATTGTTTTGTATTTTGTGGTGTCGGTAATACTGGTGATTTTGTTTTGCGTGCTGATAATTTTGCTACTGTGGTGTTCCAGTTGGAGTTGTTTCCTCTCAGGATTTCTCTTTGGTTTTGTTGTCCTCGTTCTCTTGCTAGTGCGTAGTTAAGTGCCTGTGCAGGTGTTCTCATCTCCGAAAGGAGTTCCATTTGTATGGCTGTGTTGTTCATTTTTCCGATAAAGAAATCTTTTACTAAGTCTTGTTCTACTGCCCCAAATGCTGCTTTTGCCCCTAATTCTCTTAGTCTACTGTAGAATGTCTCTAATGATTCATGTGGTTCTTGATGTGCCTTTATGATTTGGAATCAATCGTATGTCGTGTTTCTGGGTTTTGTAAATGTGATTGATAGTTCGTGTGCAAATTTGTACGTGCTGCATGTATCTATTTTTGTGTGCGGATTGTTTTGATGATATTGTCGTGTACCTTCTTGTCCCATAGATAAGTATAGTAGACTCTTTATTTTTGTGTCCGCTTCATCCCATGGGTATCTATCCACATATGGTTCTCTGAATTCTATGGTCTTACATTCGTTTTCCCAATCGATTTTTCTTCGTTGGTTTCTTCTGTCTCTTTTTCTCGCTTCTTCTTCGGATTCGTTTGGTCTTTTTTGTTCTAAACTCGGCATCGCTGGATAAAATAGGTCAGCTGGGGTTGGTTTTGTCCTCAGCAGTTTATCCACTTTTAGGTTTTCTTTTGCCATTACGGCTAGTTTAAATGTCGAAAACCATTGAGCCCACTCTTGACCTGGGTTTTCTCCTGTTTCCCAAAATAACGGGACTCCAATTGGAGATTTTAGTGCTGACTGCGCCATGTGGTGAGTGAGAAAACACAAGTACGATCAAATCGTTAATTCCACTTGGAACAGTGTTTAACTGGAGTTAGCTTACGATAAGGCAGAACTGCGCTTAACCATAGTTGTGCAGTTGCACTGCGAGAGGTGCTAGACAGATTCCTGTCAGTATAATGTTAACACTATGTGAACGGAAAGTAGTAATGCTTTACTATGACAAGTACTACACTTGTAAAGAATAGAGAATAAATATAATATCATATAGTTTAACAGTGTTTATAGGTAATACTTTTGGGTAACTTGGTTAGCAGTTTGTTTTCTCCACATGGAGATAGGTACCCTGGTACCACAATTTTTATTATTATTAATATTATTATTATTATTATTATTATTATTATTATTATTATTATTATTATTATTATGATTATTATTATTATTATTATTATTATTATTATTATTATTATTATTATTATTATTATTATTAATATTATTATTATTATTAATATTATTATTATTATTATTATTATTATTATTATTATTATTATTACTATTATTACTATTATTATTATAATTATTATTTTTATTATTATTATTGTTATTATTATTATTATTATTATTATTATTATTATTATTATTATTATTATTATTATTATTGTTATTATTATTATTATCATTATTTTGGTGAGTGTAAGAAAACAATCGATAGCGAAGCTTTAAATCTACTTAGAACGCACAACTTAATGTATTACACGATAAAGCAGATCTGAACTTTTTTCATAGTGCTGCATTCACAAATCAAGTGTGAGCATAGGAATACCTTTCAACGCTTGCGTTGACGCTTCATATCACAAAACATTAGTGTTTATAATTAACACATCTAGGATGCTGGGTTGCTAGTATCCTTGTGCTCCGAATGGAGGTGCACCACAATTATTAGTATTCTTACTATTATTATTATTATTATTATTATTATTATTATTATTATTATTATTATTATTATTATTATTATTATTATTATTATTATTATTATTATTATTATTATTATTATTATTTTTATTATTATTAATATTATTGTTTTTATTATTGTTATTACTATTATTATTATTATTTTTATTATTATTACTATTATTATTATTATTATTATAATTATTATTATTATTATTATTATTATTATTATTAATATTATTATTATTATTATTATTATTATTATTTTTATTATTATTATTAGTATTATTTTTATTATTATTATTATTATTATTATTATTATTATTATTATTATTGTTATGGGGGAATTCCAGAAGGAACACCAAGATGCATGTCAACAACCTAAAACTCATTCCCTAGGGAGAAACCAAGAATGTGAAACATATTATTATAAACACTTCTAAAACTATATGCTATTATATTCATCATGATGTTGTACTTATTTTATAGTTCAGTTCTTCGGAACAGTTTGTAAGCTTAGTTGGCAGGTACTGTCTGACAACTAAACAAGTTCACTTTTAATCTCAGCCGCTTCACGAAGCGCGCGAGTGAGAATCAGAAAGTTCAGTTCAAAGTCAAGTTAACAATTAAATCGAGCAACCTCGAAATTGAGTATTTAACCGCCATCGTTTTTCCCCAGGGACCAGCATAACATGGCGCAGTCTCTAAAATCTCCCGTTGACGTTCCCCTATTTTGGGAATCGGGCGCCAACCCCCCTCAAGAGTGGCCGTCATGGCTGTCCACATTCAAGATGGCAGTCATGGCTAAAGAAAATCTGATAGTCGATCAACTATTAAGGCTCAAACTGACAAACACGGACCTCTTTTACCCAACAGTACCGTCGTACGAAGACATAATAGAAGGAGCGAACGACGAAGAAACTCGCAAACGACAAATTCGAAACGAACGTCGGCGTGTCGACTGGGAAAATGAGTGTCGAGCCATACGCAATCGGGGACCAATGATCGACCGCTATACATGGGACGACGCAGATATCAAGGTCGGGAGCCTTGTGTACTTATCCCTCGGAACAGAAGCTAGCCGGATATACCATCAGCGCAACCCCCATACACTCATTGATAGATGTTCCACAAACGAGCTCATCTACGAATTAGATATCACATTTACAAGACCGAGAAACATCACGTTCGATCGATTCCAGCTGATCACGGTACAACAAAACTCCAACGAAAACCTGGAAACATTCTATAGCAGGTTACGTGAACTCGGATCGAAAGCAGCCCTAGGGAATGTCGAAGAAGACCTAATCAAAGATTTTTTCATTGCGAAAATGAATAATTCTACCATTCAAATGGAGCTGCTGTCCGAAGTCCGTACGCCCGCCCAGGTATTAAACTTCGCCTTATCTCGAGAAAGAGGCCAAGAGAATCAAAGAGAAATTCTCCGAGCCAACCCGTCCAACTGGAATCAAGTGAACGCAACAACACAACAAACAAACCTCAACCAATCACGTCCTCAAACAAACACACAAAGACAGCAACAACAAATGCAAGACATTCAACCATGCTGGAGATGTGGAGCACCATTCACCCAAGGACACAACATCAATTGCCCAGCCAAAGGAGCTCAATGCAATATATGCAAAAAGATGGGGCACTTTGCTAAACTCTGCAGATCAAAAATGCCAGAACAACCGCGGCAACGACTCCCACAACGATCAATCCAACAACAATACAATCAATCCCCAGGGACCAACCAGACTAGACGTGTCCGTCACGTTACAGAGAAAAGCGAAGACACATCACAGGAAATACTAGAAGATTCAAACGAAACAACTGACCCTGAGGCAACACTTTATCTCAAAGAACTGACGGAAGACTGGGCCAACATCAACCTAGTAAAGCCATCGTCGTACAAAGCAGTAAAGAACATCATAGTGAACAAAACAAACAATGATGAAATTTGGATTGAAACAACAAGCAACAATGCAGAAAAAATAGAATGGCTCGCGGACACCGGTTCGCCCCGAAGCTTCATCAACCAAAGCACGGCAAAAAGACTTACAGCGAACTGCAAAGACATAAAAATAGAAAAATATGACGACAACAAACGATACAAATGCTTCAACAATAAGGAAATCAAAATCACAGGAGCAATCCATATGGATATAACGTCCGGAGATTGGCTCGCCAAGAAATGTCAGATCCTCATTGTGAAACAAAACACCACAAACCTAATGGGACGCGACATCCTCCCAAAATTTGGGATCAGCCTTCCACAAACAAAACATCAAGGTAAGAAAATAAACCACATTTCGGATATACAAACCGAAAAAAATATCACCAAGTGGATACTTAATAAAATACCCACACCTATGTACACGCCTTGGTCGATCCAAAAATCATATAGCAAAGTCAGTGTTCAGAGAAATCCATAATCCCAAGCAACAAAAGGGAAGAAGAGTCCCCTTACATCTCCTCGAAAAAGGAGAAAAAGAACTAGACAAGTTAATCCACGATAAACAATTGATACGACTAGAAAAATGTCCTGACGATGTATATATCAGCCCAGTAGTAATTACAGTAAAAAAGGACAAATCAGTCAAACTAGCACTCGACTCAAAGAAATTCAATAAAGCAATACATAAAAACAAATATCAAATGCAAAGCATTGACCATTTAATAGACGCAGTGGCATTATATATATCGGAAAGACAGAAATCCCCAGGGACATATTGGCTTTCCAAAATTGATCTGAAATACGCTTACAGCCAAATCCCACTTGACGAATCAATAGCAAAACACTGCAATTTCAGCATTCTAGGAGGCCGAGCAACAGGTACGTATAGATTCATAAACGGTTTTTACGGCCTCACGGATATGCCAGCCACATTTCAAAAAACCATTGACAAAACATTAGAAGGAATCGATTCAAAATTTGCATTCCTGGACGACATCCTTGTAATAACCAAGGGGACCATTAACGAACACGAAAACTAATCGGACAAAATTTTATCAAAATTGGATAAAGAAAATCTAGCAATAAACCTCCAAAAATGCGAGTTTGGAAAACATACAGTAGAATGGCTAGGTTTCAAAATTACTCCCCAGGGAACAACCCCATTAATCACAAAAACGGAAGCCAAAATGAAACTCGATCACCCCAAAACTCTAAAGCAACTACGTTCTTTCATGGGGAGCATACATTAGCTTATAAAATTCATTCCCGAATTGGCCGAAATTACAGAACCGCTCAGACCACTACTAAAGAAAACAGAAAACAAAAACAATCGACTAATCGGGAATGGAAAACACTCGAAAACATTCTCCGAAATTAAGCAAAAAATGAAACAAAATCATCGAAAACAAACATTTCGATACAACAAAAGAAACACGCATCAAATGTGATGCAAAAAATAAAGGTTTGGGCGCAAGTATTGAACAAAAACATGGCGACACATGGCATACTATAGCAGTTGCTAGTAGGTTTTTAAACAACTATGAATCACGATATAGCACAAACGAGTTAGAATTTCTGGCTGTGGTATGGGCCGTCGAACATTTCAAACATTATTTACAAGGACAATGATTTAAACTAGTAACGGACCACCAGGCCCTCCTCTCAGCCCTAAAAGAAAACAGAGGTAATAAAACATACCCAAGCAGAATAAGTCGCTGGGTAGACAGACTTCTCCCATTTAATTTTACCATAGAACATGTCCCAGGGAAGGACATGGGATTCGCCGATTATTTAAGCCGAAACCCATCACAACCCCCACCACCACCCTCGTTAGACGACACACAATTCATTATAAACACAATCAATGATTTCAAGTACATTCTGCTAAATGACACAATCGAACAAATGAATGCAGACAATTACCAGACACAAAATGACGTCACAAAATATAAAGCGCATTCTACACAGCAAACAAACGCTTTTTGCCTTTCTCGTTACGCTAACCAGTCGCTCACTATTGCTCCATTTACTACAAATTCAAATCCAATTAATTCCAATTCAAAATCCAATCCAACTCATACATCTTCTTTAAAATCTATTCACTCAAACAATTCCAACAGTAAAAAACCTCTCAATTCATTCTTCAAATTCCAAAACAATTTAAAATCTCAGTCAAATCCCCCATCATCAGAATCTCAGTTTCCAAAAAGTACTTGTTACCACCCGTCAGAAGCCCCAAATCGATACATTTTTACAACCAATTATTAAGCGCAAAAGAGATCCAAGAAACCCAAAATGAACAACTCGAAAACATTTGCAACCAGTAGCACCCAAACCGAGGGCACCTCAAACAAGGGAATGGGCAGAACCCCCATTAGAGCAGATCCAGACATCGTTATATACCCCCTAGGGAACCAAGCCAATATGCCAGAATATAGAAAAAATTTACAACAAGTATTCGGGGAGGAGTTCTTGGCTGAGGCCACATTAAAAGATAAACAACTGGCACCGCTAATAAAACTTATCAAGGACAGGGACTGGAACACAATGAAAGCAGTAAATCCATACTTCTATTCCCTCAAACGCGAGCTCTCAGTAACTCCCTCGGGATGCATCTTGTACGACAACCGATTGATGATACCCAAAGCGTTAAAACAACTGGTTATCGACTCGATACATCAGACCCACCCCGGACAACTAGGGATGCTCACTCTAGCCGACCTAATCTGGTTTCCCCGCATCCATAGGGATGTAACATACAAGGCACAATCATGCCAAGACTGCATTAAAAACGGTAAAAACCTAAAAGCTATTCAAACAAAATCACAATTAGGATCATTACCTCCCCTAAGCGAACCTAATGAAGAAATCCAAATGGATTTCGCTGGTCCCATCCAATTCCGAGAACATAAGGACGACTATTATATATTAGTAACAGTGGACCGACTAACACGCTATCCCCACGCAAAAGTTTCTAAAAACTGTGATACTGAAACTGCACTTAAATACCTCGAAGAATATTGTAATTTTCACGGTATTCCACGCTCGATTAGATGCGAACAAGCACAAGCTTTCAAAGCGCGGGAATTCGAACTTTACTGTAAAGACAAAAACATCAAACTAATACTAGCACCGGCCGGTGACCATAGAGCAACCGGAATGGTAGAACGCTTAATCCAAACAATAAAACGGCGAATCGCAATCATGCAAGTGGACCCGCTATGGTCCAATTCAGATCTAGCAGAAATCGTAACAAAAATAATTCAATCAATTAAAATCATACCAAACTCCGTAACAAAAATAAAACCATTCGAAGCACACTTCAGTCGCTCTCCAAATACGAAACTATCAAACATAGTTACAAAACCCCAACAAAACAAACTAACGTATAATAAAATACGATCGTATATTTTAGACAAAAAGAAGCTGAAACACCCAGCACTCCCCAGGGAAGCACTGTGGGACTTCGACGAAGATTCGGAACCTGAGCTCGATATACAGTATAAGGAAGTTGATCACCAGAACACCACACAACGAGCGAACACTCCGGACTCCTCAGATTCAGAGAACGCGCCGCTGCTTAGCCACACGCGCGTTCCTGGTAGGTTTAATCCATCTAAACTACAAATCAAATTCGGTGATAAAACTTCCACTGTCATTTATAATAAGAAAAACATGGTCCGAAGAACACTTGCACGCAAATCTAACCCAACAACCCTAGGGTCACTAAAACCGCAATGGAACATAAATCCAGATGGAACGATCACTAATTACTCACCGCACACAATAACACTCGATACCGATAACAGGAAAAATACGGTAATAAGAAATAATGACCTAGCAATAGTAACTCAAACACTCCCCTCTCCCCCAAAACAACCAAACAAAAAACCACGACTAATTCACATGGTCGCGTGCAAAACGGTAAACGAATATCACAGTAACCAACGTAAATTAAAACGATTTTATTTAGAAGAACAAGCCGCAAGAACTGCCCTGTCATCAGCCTGCCGCCAGAACCCGATAAACACTGAACCCCTGGGACACGAAGCAATAGTCAACATGGCAAGAGCCAACCAACGAAAACAAGCCCGACCGACGAAAACAAAAATTTCGAAGGGAAAAGCCAAAAAGCAAGAACAAAGGAAAAAAACAACAAAGGCAGATCAACAACAACAAAGAAGAGCAACAACATTTGCGCAAAAGTCAAAGGAAGCAGCACTTAAGCACAGCCAATCGCTTCGCAATGACAAAAGGAAACTTCTGTATTCCAGCTCTTCCGAGAATAAATCCCTCATCAAACTAAGCCCACATCAGCTGCCAACACTAAAGAAATTCAACATCCGCGAAACTCCCGGGGGCCCCACATTCCAGATAGCAGCATCATCAGATGCCAACAACTTTATGAATACCCCCTCAACATCCGCAACAAACCCGGGACCAAGTCAAGCTCGCTCTACACCACGAGTCGACCGAATAGTCGACAACATATGGGAGAGAAACTTCCCAAAGAAGAACCCCACGGACGATAACCCCATCGAGGTCGTATACCTCGACAGCACTAATTCAACGGATAAGCAAACTCCAGAAGTTATACATCTGGAATCCACCCCAAACAACGAAGACGACTCAAACCAAGCTGAAACAAACGCATTCGCAGAAGGAGAACAATTACACAATAATGAAACTGAAGAGCACGAAGGAGGCCCACCAAGCTCTATCTCGGACATCCACCCAAGGGACTTCTTCGACCCCAACGAATTTTGACCCCAAAATTCTTTCCTGCGGGGGGGGGGGGTATGTTATGGGGGAATTCCAGAAGGAACACCAAGATGCATGTCAACAACCTAAAACTCATTCCCTAGGGAGAAACCAAGAATGTGAAACATATTATTATAAACACTTCTAAAACTATATGCTATTATATTCATCATGATGTTGTACTTATTTTATAATTCAGTTCTTCGGAACAGTTTGTAAGTTTAGTTGGCAGATACTGTCTGACAACTAAACAAGTTCACTTTTAATCTCCGCCGCTTCACGAAGCGCGCGAGTCAGAATCAGAAAATTCAGTTCAAAATCAAGTTAACAGTTAAATCGAGCAACCTCGAAATTGAGTATTTAACCGCCATCGTTTTTCCCCAGGGACCAGCATAACAATTATTATTATTATTATTATTATTATTATTATTATTATTATTATTATTATTATTATTATTATTATTATTATTATTATTATTATTACTATTATTACTATTATTATTATAATTATTATTATTATTATTATTATTATTATTATTATTATTATTATTATTATTATTATTATTATTATTATTATTATTATTATTATTATTATTATTATTACTATTTTTATTATTATTATTATTATTATTATTATTATTATTATTATTATTATTATTATTATTATTATTATTATTATTATTATTATTATTATTATTATTAGTATTATTATTATTATTATTATTATTATTATTATTATTATTATTATTATTATTATTATTATTATTATTATTATTATTATTATTATTATTATTATTATTATTATTATTATTATTATTATTATTATTATTATTATTATTATTATTATTATTATTATTATTATTATTATTATTATTATTATTATTATTATTATTATTATTAGTATTAAGCACTACAGGTTTTAGTTTGAAAACAAGTAACATATTCTTTCTTTATTATACGTATCTAAGTTGATTTATGGTATTCATTTCTATCTATTTCGTTAATAAACGATGACTGAATAAACAATTTTTTGAACTTATCACTCAGCTCTTTAGTTATAATGTACATCTGCGTATACTATATATCTTCTTTCGTATTTCAATTTTAGTTGTTCTGGACAGAGTACTAAAGTTGTTGCTGTTGCAAATGCAGTTGGCGCTGAGTACGGTCAAACATATACCTGTTAGGGAAATTGTTGTTGTTGTTATCATTTCTTCTATGAACAAAGGATGTGCTTCAGCTATTATTAATGAACTAAGTATTGATGTTATTTGTTCAATTTGGTTGAATCTGTTTTTTGTCATTTGCATCAAGAAAACTCAAGGAGATTTTAAAACTTTGTAATTAGATTAATAATTGAATTTCGACTTTAGTAACTCCTGTTCATATTATTTATACTCTTTTATTTGTTCATTAAAATCTTTTTAATATAAGTTGGTTTATTGTGTTCTCCGAACTTCATTAGTTTTAACAACTCTCCCTTCCATTCAGATGTATAATATAATATCATAAAATAATGATATCCTTGAAAAGATTTTATGTTTTTCAGTTTTTCCTGACAACTATTAGAATAATTTTAAATTAAAGATAATGATAACTATTATATTATCTGCCATAACCTAAAATAAAGTTATTTATTTGTTCTTGAGTGACAGTGTTCATTGATTATAGCTGCTTATATATATTTTTTCAAAATATCAACACATAATCTATCATGTCCTGCTTTTTTTCCAGTACAGGTGAATTTAGTCATTCTGCTAAATCGTTTACGACGCCACTATATGCATCCTCCGACTACGTTTCAGCATCCTTTGTGTAATTGTTTGCCAATCCTGATGCTAAAACAAACCCTAGGTCTTCTCAATAGTTTTATGTGTTCACGTCTATTGGTTATCCTATCTCCTGTATTGTAATCGTAATTTATGCCTCTAAAGAAATCCACACTATCACAAAACAATTGCCTAACTATTTTATCTGTACACATTTTGTCCTTACTATGAATTCATTTGACAATAGCTGAGCAGTTATGTCTTTATTTTTAATTTGGCCTTCACTTATACCGCTTGTTGGTGTTTTCCTCAGTCGACTATCTCCCTGAGAAGTTGCTTTTAATTAAAGTGTTTTAATAAAAAGTGCTTGTAAAAACAGTGTTTGGTTGTAAAGCTATATTTCAACCGTTTCTTCGACGCCACAATAGTGTTCTGTTGTTCTAATTAATCTGGTAATCTAATTCTTCTATTGATTTTTTCTAGATTTTTTAATTCTATTAGTGTTTCTAGTTTGGTTTCATCCAAATTGTTATAATCATATTTTTTTGTGGTTGATATTGATGAAAAATTAATCAGAGCGTTTCCATCGATTCAATGTTGGGGTTTTGTTTTTTTTTGTGCCCATCAAGTGTGTTCTAGATACAGTATGACAGCGGAGATAACCCTTTTAAAGACTTTTGAATTTGGTTTTTGAACGGCAGAGCCGGCCTTTTCATAATTTATATTCACAGTTTTTAGTCAAATAAGGGGACTTTGGTTAGTATTGAGCCGGTTTGCTGAAGGACTTTGATTCTGATGAAGGAACTTAGTTTGACTCGAGGGTTTAACAACTGAGCAAAGTGATTGATCACATTTAGATTGATCACATAAGAAATTTTTAAATATGTCGACGTATCTTGACATAGTTCAGAATGTCGACTTATGTTGACATAATATAGGATGCCGACATATGATGACGTATTTCAGAATGCCGACAAAAACGTGGTGGGTGATTTGTGATTTAGTTTTAAATACTTAGACATTTATTTTGAAAAAAGTGCGCCTTAACTCTTTGACATTTTTTGTTAAATTTCGTGTTGTTGCTGCTTCGGTTTTGTTTGTTTTTGTAAAATTTTAAAAATTGCTTAAATCGCCAATGTTGCCTCTGCATTCCTCTTGGGCCTCACTTGTTGAATTTATAGCTATTCAAGGTTGCTCAATAACCTTGCTTTAAATCATACGCTCTCTTTCAGACCTTTCAAGATTGAATCTTAGTTAAATTTTCATTTAATTTTGTGATTTTCATATTCAAGTTTCAGTTGACTAAAATTTTGATTACATTCTTATTTTGATGATTTCTTTACTTTGAAGGTCACCAGCAAATTCACCTCAAAATTGAAGTATGTCTCTCGCACTTTTAGCAGCTTTAATGAATTTGTACAAACGTTAGAAAAAATCTACACAAATATGGTCACAACGCTGATTATCCAAGCAATTACATAACCCAGTGGCCCGGATGCGTTGCATAGATTGACTTTTTCTTTGTCTCAAAACTGAATGCAGAATTGCAAAGAAGTTTGTGCGCACAAGGAGCAGGATTTGACCTGTATGTCCCACCAATATCGTTACGAGAGTTATTCAATTATATTCTGGGCGTGTTTCTAACTCATCAAGAGATTGATTCAGCTAAACACAAGCGTCTAGGAGCAGTTATCTTCACAATGCGTCACATATAATCGAGACGCTAATTATCCGACAAGTTGAACTAATTGCTGTTTTCAACTACGGAACTCGCGACAACAGCATAGTGGCTGATCCTCGTATAATGGCAACAGAAATTGACTGAACTGCTCTACCGAGGGCAATTGAATATCCACTGACTGATAATTTTTAGTATCAGCTAACAACGACATGTGCAGTAAGGCCTTCTTTCAAGAGTCATCGAAAGACCAAAAATCCGATTGCCAGAGGGACATACAAAATTCCTTGTTGAGCACAGCTGTTTTGATACTGAGCATATTTTCAATCTTCAGCAACTTCAATTGCATAGGCAGATTTCTCTGCCGCAGACTTCTCCAGTAAATCTATACGTATGGGCTAATGACCTTGAACTGATTGTCATTGTCGTTAGTTGCAGCATCTATTACTTTTAAGGGTTATTTAGTGAGTTCAGAGAGTATTGTAGCATATTGCCATATGCTTGGTGGAGGGGGTTGGGTCCGAGCATATAGCAAAGAAATCAAGTCGATTAACCCCCCTACAAGAATTCAAGTCGACCAAAATACTGATTTTTTTCGAAATGAAAGATTGTTCAGCATTCAGCAGTCATGTGTAGACTCTTGGTTCTATACTGTGTGCTGAAACCTGAACAAATTTTCATTTCGAAAAAAAATCAGGATTTTTGTCGACTTGTTCTTGTAGGTGGTGGTGTCCGGAACTCGCACCTACCAGGAAATTGCAACTTGCGATTGTTGAAATTGTTACCGTAGAGAGAAAACCCACATCTTACCTGGTTAGACTCACCAACTATATAACCTAAGTAATAATAGGAAAAATTTCGCATTACATATACTAAAGATCCTGTTGTAAATAATCAATTATTTTAGTGCAGTAAAATTATGATACGATGTACTTATTTATTGAGTGTACTTAACCCTGAAGGGCATGTGTAAAAGTCAAGTTTAGTCCATTTTTTATTTCATGTGTTTGTCTGTTACCCTAATTCTCGCATCGGGAAATTATTGTTCATGTTTGTTGTGACTTCCTAAAACCCACTTTGTACTTAGTTTCATTCTCCTAGTTTTGGATCTCGAGTACAGTTGCCCAATTAAATTTATTTTGTGTCAGTCGTATTCACTACTTGAGTAAATTAGACAATTAATTGTCAGGCGATTGGCTAAGCGAATTTAATTATAAAACTGTGTTAAGCGCACTCGTCGCGCAATTAAGCAAAACAGAAATACAGACGTGATTCACAGTCCAAGATCAAGTACACAATATTGATTGTGTACGACATGGCGCAGTCAGCAACGCAAAAGCGGACCCCACTTGGCATTGAGCCTCTCTATGAAAAACCGGGTGCTGATCCTCCATTGAAGTGGGAGAAATGGCAGATGCAGACAAAACTGGCTCTTCTTGCGAAGGAAAGCATTGCGTTACACATCTTGCTCGAACCAAAGCCCGAAACTGTTCAACTACCGCTAGAATCAATTTACGAGAATACAATAACAGGTTCATCAGGTCAATCGGAAAGAGAAAGGTTAGCAAGGAACGCACAGCTGAAAATGAATTGGGAAAATCGATGTCAGAAACAAATTGAGATAGGGATCATGTGTGGAGACAAGCCATGGACACAGGCAGATCAAAAATCAGTATCAGTGCTATACCTCAGCTTGGGCACCGAGGGTAGACGGATCATATGTAGCGGAAACTCGCATCTCGAGATGGACATATTGACAACGGTAGAGCTTTGGAATATCATGGAATCTACATTCATCCGTCAGCGAAACATTACCTTTGATAGGTACATGCTCCTCATTATCAAACAATCACAGGGAGAACTCATTGAGAATTTCTTTGGCAAGTTAAAGGAATATTCCGATAAATGTGATTTTGGAAACCAGGGGGATACACTGATCAGAGATCTGTTTATTGCGAACATGCAAGATCCGGAAATTCAGAGGCAGTTACTTAGAGAAACTCATGAACCAGCTCAAGCCTTGCGCTTGGCCATAATCATGGAACTCGGACAACAAAATCAACTACAGATTTCGAATACACAACCCGCATCGCATTTCAATGCTGTAATTCCACAACGAACTTTTCGCCAACCAAATCAGCGGCCAGCTACTTCAAACTCTACTCGACAGTCGAATCAATTATGCCGTAATTGTGGCCTGACTTGGTCAGCAAATCACAAAGATAAGTGTATTGCAAAAGGCAGGACCTGCAATAATTGTGGTTTACAGAATCATTTCTCACGAGTATGCCGCAAGCCGAAGTCTTCCTCTAATAAGTCTACTCGTTCTAACCTTATTTCAATTGAGGAAACTACTACTGACAAGTCCGTGAATGCGATCCAAAATGCTGTTTACAATACCCAATGCGAATCGTACTATGATAGCTCAGATAATAATATGGTAGCTAGCATTGCTAGTAACTCTATTCAAATCGAACCGAAGAATACCATTTTGCAGATTGGAAATTCTCAAGTAGGACTTCTTATTGACTCCGGCAGTGTGTGTAGTATTTTGAACGAATCTCTCGCTACGGTGGCAGTTGACAACTCTACTCTTGCACGATGGCTGACGACAGCGCCCGCCCAAGAACTTAAAACGTTTGCTAACGAACCCATAACTGTAATTGGAATGCTACAAGCACCGATAGAGAGTAATGTGTGGCGGATCGAAGACGCCAAATTCGTGGTGGTTAAAGACGGACTAAAAACACTGATTGGCAGAGATCTATTTGATGTTCTCGGAATCTCAATCACTCAAACCCTCTGTTCAACTGAAGTTAGTATGATGAACACAATCACAACTCAATGTCTATTTGAAACTCGCATAGCAAATCAATTCCCTCAACTTATTTCACGTATTGGCCAATCAAAAATCCACATTGTCAAATCTAAGCTTCACAAAAGTTTCCAACCCAAACATCAAAAGGGTAGACGAGTACCCATTAGTTTACAAGACCGAGTTAATAGTGAAATTAAAAAACTTCTTAAATAAGGACACATAGAAAAACTTAATAACCTTTCTGATCAAAAATTTATTTCCCCTATAGTTATTATAGTTAAACCAGATTAAACAATAAAATTAGCATTGGATTCTAAAATTCTTAACAAATTTTTACATAAAAATAAGTATCAGATGCCAAATATTGAAACACTTATGGACTCTATATCACAAAGAATATCAGATTTTAAAACAGAACTAGCGGATAAAATTTATTTCTCTACTATAAACCTTAAGTACGCGTACAGTCAATTGAATCTTCACCCCGAAACTGCTAAACACTGTAATTTCAATATTGTGAGTGGTGATATGACAGGCACATACCGTTTTAAAACAGGGTTCTATGGACTTACAGATATGCCTGCCAAGTTTCAGAAGGCGATGGACTATACGTTATTTAGCCTTAAAAACACATTTTTTGTTTCTTGGACGACATATTGATTGTAATTAAAGGTTCAAACGAAGATGACTTTAAACTTGATTGTCTTAAGAAACTGGACGCGGATAACCTTCGGATCAATCTTCCCAAATGTCATTTTTCAAAGCAAGAAATCTCCTGGTTAGGATATAATATTACCCAATCAGGGACATCACCACTAGAAAATAAAACATCAGCAATTCTTTCACTACAACCACTTGATACACTTCAAAAAATACGACGAACACACTAAACATTTCAATGCTACAAAAACGCGGATCGCGAGTCACACAGAAAACTTTCACTATAATCAGCAACTCGAAACACGTATTAAATGTGATTCCTCTCGCTCCGGTCTTGGAGCAGCATTAGAACAATTGACAGACAACGGTTGGACACCGATTTCTTTCGCATTTAGATTTTTAAAAAGTAATGAAGAACGTTATAGTATTAATGAAATTGAACTTCTTGGAGTGGTTTGGTCTATAGAATGTTTTAAAATATATCTTTATGGCAAATATTTTCTATTATCACTGATCATCGAGAGCTTTTCTCAATTTTAAAAGAACACAGATCTAACAAAGGTTTTGGCAGTAGTTTATCACGGTGGGTTGATCGAAGGTACCTTATCAATTTAAATTAGAACACTTGCCAGGCGCCAAAATGAGACTTGTCGATTATATATCCCGCCACCCTTATCAACCGGCAAAAATTATTTCTAATTATGACAAGGAATTGTTAGTTGCGACGTTATCAAATATACACACTGATGCAAAATTAATTCAACAGAATCACAATATTTCAGCTATTACACTTAATAAACTCTATTACCAGAATAGATGTGAAGTACAAAATTCCAGCAAACATACTGAACAAGTATTGAGTATAGATTTCGCTAAGCCTAAATTACTAATAAAAGACAATAGGCCACTCGCTCTGCAATTTCATAGTTCAAAACCGCCCTTAAAACAAAATTCCAATTTTGTTAGCGATCCCGCAAGGCGCGTACGTTTAACAAATATTAATTCAGCATTCGCTATGCGAATGTACCGTTCTACTATGCCCTCTTTTCATGTTAATAATCCGGATAGTGAACAAGCCTTGCGCGTACGCTTAACTCAAAATAATGCATCACTCACCAAACAAAAACTTAATCAAAATCATTTAACTCAAAATCAATTAGCACTTGCCCAACCATTTCATAACCTTAAAGTAAGCACTCCCAATTATACACATTCTAATAATGATTTCGGTTTGCAAGTACGCTTTACTCATAATAAATTAACACCCGCTGGGCATAATCCCTTTCTAAATGACAAGCAGTATATTTGCATCACTTAAATGCCTCATTTGCAACTCACACTAGTAATCACCAAATTAAATCTAAATTCGCGTCGCATAGTACAAACACTGTAAATACACCACTATGAATTGAGCCTCAGATAGAACCATTTAAGACATCAAATACGGGAAAGGCGTCACTCGCTTACCAAAATCTGTCTCAATCCACTAAATTAATCCAATTTAAATTGTCAATTAGGAATAGGCCTCGAATTTAGCACTCAAAAGTCATATACCTTAATAATTTACGTGCTCAATTGGTAAACAATAAAAAGTCGCTTTTTGCCAAAACTCAATCTGAAGTTCAGTTGTCATCTCTCCCCTCAATTAACTTAATTGAAAAATCAAAAACCTTATCTAAAATGAGTCAACAAGTATCGTCAATGAAAGGCAAATCAGCCTTGAATCGATCTGGTAGAACTTCGCCTCGTTTCTTTTTCAATGATAACCCATCACGGAACACGCCGCGCCGATCCTCATCGAACTCCAATCTCAGCATCCCACTCACGAATAGCCATCAAGTACTCTCCTTTGAAAAAGTGGTGGGCAAAGTGTTCAATAAAGGACCCATTGCATTTCTGACAAGCAAAGACGCAATACTTAAAGAAGTTGGGGACTGCAAAATCCGCTCCCACGAAGAACGCATCAAAGCCCTATTCTCCTACTTGCACAGCTACTGGCGGGATCTCCATGTAAGCAGCGGTTGTGTGCATGGACGAGAAGGTGGCCATTACCAACGCCCTCGAGGATAGGCTTGTCGAGGACCTCCATGCCAGTCACCCGGGCAGCTGGGGGATGGTATATATGGCCTAGCATTGCTGGTGGCCATACATAAATTGCGACCGATTGGTCAGAGCCATAGAGTGCAACTCTTGCACTGCCATTGGTAAAAATTTAAAATCTACCATCCTTGCAAAGAAATTCCAAGCACATAAACCTTGTATAGTCCCAAATCAAGAAATACAAAAAGATTTTGCAGGACCTATAAGTAATGAGAAAGAACATGAAATTGACATTTTAACATGTATTGATAGATTTTCTAACTATCCTTCTGCTGAAATTTTTGATAATGCCAATGCTACCAATGTTATAAAATTCTTAGATAATTATATACATGTCCACGAAATTCCTTGTTCATTGAGAATAGATCGGGCTCGTTGTCTCACAGGTAATCAAGTAAAAAAATTTTGTATGAAAAATAATATCATTTTAATATCAGCTCCGGAAAATAACCTTGGAGCAATAGGTCTAGTAGAAAGATTAATTAGTACAATTAAACAACGCTTGGCATGTATAAAAGAAGCAAACAAAGAATTAAATTCCTTCACCATTAAAGCAGCACTAAAGTCAATCATATACCAGCTCCGCATATGTATACATAAAAGTACTAAGCTTCGAATCACACTTTGCGCGAAAAGCAAACACACCGCTTAGCAATATAAGTACTAAACCACATTCCTCTTATTAAAGTTATGAAAAAAACTAAATCATTATTTAGACCAAGAGAAGGTCACAACAAATGAGTGGTTACCAGAAGCGCATTGGGGGAACTCTCGTAGCGACGATGAGATCGAGAAAAATAAGTGCAAGGCTGCACGGGACGCAACCACGCGAGAGCGACTTGCCACTGACAACGAATCCCGATTCCTGCGCACCGCAAAAGCCCATCGACCAATGCCGTTAAAGGAGCATGCAGTGCAGATCAACATTGCCAGAAAGAAACACCCCCCATATACGATCGAAAAAGAACCTCGATGAACTTCACGGGGTGTTAGCCCCAGGGTCTGTAGTGCAGAAAACCGATCAACATACGTCAGCGATACGTGAAGCCGGAAAGATGTAAGGGATAGTCCGGAATAGTGACATCGCAAAATTTGGAACACGCGATGTGCGAAAAACAAAACTGATGGTCTATGTGAATCGCAGAGGGCCACGTATACATGAGAAGACAACAGAGGCTAAAAAATTAAGCCATATTAAGGAATCAACACGCGTACAGAAAGGTGATCGCAAAATGAAGCACCGAAAACGTGAGACGGGAGCGGAGTCTCTTCGAATAAATCTAACCTTGCTCGTGCAATGCGCGTTCGCATGCCCAAAGTCCCAGAAAAATTTGCACCGCCAGAAACGTTCTCTCAACATGAAACTACTCCTGAGCCACAAATTATTACTTCCGAGGTAACAACTGCCCCTCCTCCAACGGGTCAACGTTCAGAATTGATTCAACCATCCACTTCGGCTCCAGTCGAAGCTTTACAACAGATTCCGCAACGAGCAACTAAGAGGACGCACAAGAGCCCGAAATATTACGGGTACAACAATGACGATTCGTCTGGCGAGTCGACTAATTCCTGCCCCCCCCCCAAAATTTTCTTCAACCCCGCAGAAAGCGACGTGCAGTTGATGTGGAATCGGTACAACCGTCAGTAGTTCAAACGATTGTGGATACTGCGCCTTGAGTGGAACCTGTCCCCAATCCATTCTCCTCGCCTATCATAGGAGAGGTATATCCAACAGATCCCCGCATTTGACCAGCAGACTACAGTTCTTCTGATGAGAAAATACTCGATGAGGAAGATATTTAGTACAACTCTGAACGTTTGAAACTTGATATGTTAATACTTGTGACTAGCTATGATATCCAGTAAATAAATTGTTGATAACTATTGAACCGGTGAATAAATATTAATTTATTATCAATATTGTTATTAAAATTTCATTTCCTGCAGTTTTATTTTTCACCAAAAAGGGACAAACGTTGTACATAATCAATTATTTTAGTGCAGTGAGATTATGATACGATGATGTACTTATTTATTGAGTGTACTTAATCCTGAAGGGAATGTTTTAAAGTCAAGTTTAGTTCATTTATTATTTGATGTGTTTTTCTGTTACTCTAATTCCCGCATCGGGAAATTATAGTTCATGTTTTTTGTGACTTCTGAGAACCCACTTTGTACTCAGTTTCATTCTCTTAGTTTTGCACCTCCAGTGCACTTTCCCAATTTAATTTTTTTCATGTCAGTCGTATTCACTAGCTGAGTAAATTAAACAAGTAATTGTCAAGCGATTCGCTAAGCAAATTCAATTATAAAACTATGTTAAGCGCACTCGCCGCGCAAGTAAGCAAAACAGAAATACAGACGTGGTTCGCACTCCAAGATCAAGTACACAATATTGATTGTTTACGAAAGGATTATGATGTATGATGTATGATGGTCAAAACAAACGAAAATTTCAAAATTTTGAGAAAAATTTTTCGAAACTTTTGAAGTCCTAAAATGGTGTGAAGTGGATTTTGCCGTATAAAAGAGCGCTTAAAACTGAACTTTTATGAAATTCATATTGTTCAACCAAGTAGGAAAGGAAAAACTCAGTTTCCGAAAAGGTCTGAAACAAGTCAAAGAACAGTCGGAAACATTGTTTGTTGACAATTTTTCTGCAAAATGTGCAGTATGATGTGGAAAACATGTTTTTATTTTTTAAATACAAGTGTTACTAGGTATGTATCTAAACAAGTATTTCAGTTTGTTTGCATCTGTTCGAAACATTAAAAAAAGCTTTGCATGATTGAACAGATAAATGAAATGAACGAACGAAGTTTTAATGTTGAAATTTATGTTTATTTAGGATTAAAATCCGAAATATGTAAGTTTGTATATAAGCAAATATACTGGTGCTTAAATTTTTCCGTATGGCTCTTTGAGTTTTAAATTTAATGTTTGTGTGTATATAGAAATTTTTAACTGTGTCTATATCAAGACAATTTTGGTTGTTTGTTTTTATGTTTTTCAAATTGTATAAGGTGGAATGTAGGTATATTTGTCCGAATGTGCTTGTGTATTTATGTATTTATACGCATGCAAGTTTGACAAAGAGAGAGAGAGAGAGAGAGAGAGAGAGAGAGAGAGAGAGAACGAGCGCGAAAGAGAGACAAAGAGAAGTGTTTGGAGGGCAATTTTATTGTTTAGATGAAAGTTATCGTTTGTATCCATGATCCAATAAATTTAAAGCTTAAAACTGTTTTGACATTCAGCGTTGTTAAAGTCTGTCCTTTAAACATTGACAAGCAAAATGTCGCAACCGGAGAAGAAAACGATTTTTTTGATGTTCTGAACATGCTTTCTGATAACAGAACTTTCTACGTCTATCCAGCTGCCATAATAAATCTTATCAAGATTAAATACAGGAACAAAATATAAATTCCTAATTTTGTCCTTTAATCTGTGGCAAAAAAATGAAAAAAATGTGGCAATCAGAGACAAAAAAAAACTTTTGATCTGAGCATGTTGTTTGAAAGCAGTTTTCTCTATTTCTATTCATCTATCCTTTTAGGAACGAGAAAAATCATTTTTATTTAAAAATATATTTGAGATAAATTGATGTGAGATAAACAATAAATTTGGGAAAACTATAATATACAGGAGCAGCTGAACTTTCTACTTAAATAAAGTAAAATGATAGGAATTCATCAAGAGCTTGCAAACAAAAATTGTAATAATTTACAAGAAGAGTAGTTTCCACTGGAACTGTAAAAAGCGCTAAATTTTCAAAAATTATTTAACCACTTGATCATTTACGCAAGAATGAACACAAATTCTGTATCCGCGGGGTTGCTAGAAACAGCTTCAGTAGTGTATAGGTCTTGTTTGCGTAATTGGAATAAAAAACTGGACAATGTGTGCTGGGACTGAAATCTTAATTGAACGCGAATCGCTTCTTCATTGAATGCTTTCAATAAAATAAACAATTGAACACTGCCGGTAAGTTACCAGAGCACCTCAAGCAACGAAAAATCAAAAAAGTTCGGCATAGCTCTTTCTTGAATCAAATTTGCTGTGCATTCATTATTCCTGTGTTAATATACCTTGTGAAATACGTAACAATATTTCATAGAACATCGGGAAGAGGTACATACAAAGGAATCTGAAATTAGAAAGAGCAGAGTCTATATAATATATAGTCGGGCTGAGATGTCTGGCTGTCATTTCGGAATTGAACACAACACTACTGCTACCTACTACAGCTACTACCTACTAATAAAACTTTCAACTACTATCTACAATTAGTACCTACTAGTACTACCGACTAGTACTACCTACACTTACTACTAGATACTACTACTACTACTACTACTAACTACTACAACTACCTTTTTTTCCTATGTTACACTAGTACCTACTACTACAATTTCCTTTTTACTACCTTCAAGTATTACTTTTTTACTAACCGTTCGCAACAATGTATTTTTGTTTTTCTAAGAACCGGAAACAATTCTTATCTCTAGAGACTCGTTTAGCATAAACAACAGAAACTGTTATCTATTTTAAGTCAACGTGTCCTGGCTGACGCAGACCAAAAGAATTTATCCGCCAATATTTTCAACAAATCATCAAGTGTTTGATGGTTTTTCAAAGATATGAAAAATATTAAAGCTTTGTTGCATATATTAACTCAGCCTTTTTCAAACTTAATATTTGTTTCGTGAAATAACAATTAAAAATTCCATAGGATATGTTTTATGTTCAAAAGCTGAGTTTTTTTGTTTATTCACTGTATGACGTCTGATTCCATTTGCAATTAATTGAAATATATGAAAAGCAAACTTTTTTAAATTTCTATTATGAAGGATTGTATAGCGTTAACATTGAGTGCTTCACAATGGCGTTGCACTTTGTATATTTTTGATATCAACCACAGCGACATATGTTTGGTTCAAAAAACCTATAGTGTGTACCAAAATGCAAATAAATACTTTACAACGTGCCAAAACTATCCAAACAACTGAGGTTATACTGTATATAGCAGTTTTCATATGATGATTTGTCGTCACTTATTGTTTCAGTTGTTAGGTATTACAAAACTGTTTCTGAAGCCTTTCTTTCGAAAAATTTGTATCGGCTGAAAACTGCTAGGACAGCTTGCCAAAAGGACAATGTATTAGTTGAGTTTCATAATGAACCTTAGCTTCGGCTAATGATGTGTTACCAGCTAAGACTGTAATTGTGAACTTGCTATTCAAAAAAAATCAGCGCTACCTGATTTTGAAATTTTTGTTATATTAACTTCTTCCTATTTTTCTTCTTTTAATCATTGTTTATCTGAAAAAAATGAAGATTAAATCAACCTCATGAAAAGTTTCTCAGCAAAATTGAGTGAAACAGTCTTGTTGGGTTTGAGAATTCAAATAAAAAACATAATTTCAGGGGTATAGGTGAACAATTTTTTCCAATTTCTGCTTACACTCAATGGTCACAAATTGTTCCCGAGAAGTTCTTTTTACTGAAATTAAAACAGAAACTTCTTTTTTATTGTTCAAGAGTCAACAATCGGAGACGGTATGGCTTTGGGTAAGCAAGTATAACAACATGGAGAAACCTGGTAGATCACTTTACCTAACTATTGAACTTTTGAGTTCGATTTTGAGTTTGTGATCTGATATTAGAATGCAAAGATAATTGAACAAAAAATCAAAACCCAATAATCGAGGCGTTATGAACTTCGATTAGAAATATATTAAAATGGCGATGCTTGGCCGATCACTCTGTATAAAAAATGAAGTTTTGAGATGGAGTTCGAGTGTTTGATCTTAAAATACTACTCAAGGATAACTGATTTTAAAAAAAAAACTAATTTTAGTATTCAAAAATCAATAATTGGTGACCGTGTAACTTTGGATTAGCAAATATAATGGAATGGTGAAACTTGATCTATCGCTCTATTTAAAAGTTAAAGTTTGAATTTGAGTTTGTGATCCTAAAATAGTATTCAAGGTGAGATATCGGCTCCATCCGGATCTGCTAACACTCTAACATCTGAAACCAAGATTACAAGTGTTAGTATATTATCATATAAATACTTATGTTATATAATTAATCATCTTTGTAAATTTGTTAGCTCCAATAGGAGAGTTGAGAATTAATTCGTTGTTCATTTTAACGCCTGTCAATAGCAGGTAGTTTTGTGTTATGCGCAGACGAAAATAGCCGAAACAGACATCAGTCGGTTCGTGGCCAAGAATAAATTCTTGATCTAGATTTCTTTTTCAAAGACAAAAGTTCATCTTTTCCAAACTGGATAATACCGAGTTAACAAAACCTTCATATTGGACAAATCTTATTTGCCCGACAGCAGTGATAAATCAGAACGAGAGAGTTCTCCATTTGGAGTTAGAATACAGAATCGAGTAGTGCGGGATCACTTGGCGCAGTCAGCGAATAAAACTCCTCTCGGAGTTACACCATTCTGGGAGACAGGGGCAAACACAACGACAGGATGGAGCACCCTAAAAATGTTTTGGCACCCTAAAAATGGCAATCATGGCGAGGGACAATCTACAAGTGGACAAATTACTGATGCTAAAGCCAACAATAACAGAACTACAATACCCACCCCTCCCAACATATGAAGAAACATTCGAAGGAGAACAGGTTGACGAAGAAAGACAGAGAGATCAGAGAAACGAGAAGAGAAAAGTGGACTGGGAAAATGAATGTAAACAAATTGAACAAAAAGGTCCCATGATAGATAGAGTCCCCTGGGACGAGGCAGACCTAATGGTCAAAAGCCTCCTATACCTCTACTAGGAGCACAAGGGACAAGGACATACCATCAAAGAAATCCTCATACAAAAATAGAGAGGTGTACAATAAACGAACTTGTTCACGAATTGACACTGACATTTACACGCTCTCGAAATACAACATTCGATCGGTTTCAGTGTTATAAAGCAATGCAACAACCCAATGACTCCTTCGAAACGTTTTATAGCCGCCTCAGAGAACTTGGATCATATTGTAAATTCGAAAATCTCGAAGAAGATTTATTAAAAGACAGATTCATATCGAATATGAAAAGCTCAAACATTCCGATGGAACTCCTATCGGAGATGCGAACCCCACAACAAGCATTAAATTATGCAGTGAATAGAGAAAGAGGTTTAGCAAACCAGCAGGAGATTTTAAGATTAAATAACTCAATTTGGAAAACGGTCTCCTACGTTCGTCAAAACAACAAACGAAACTTTCCTCAAAATACACAACAAAAACCAACACCATGCTGGAAATGCGGGGGAAACTTTTCTCTAGCATACTTACAGACATGTCCTGCTAAATCAACAACAAATCGGTGAAGATAGCTTTAGACTCCAAAAAACTAAACGACAACATTCACAAAAACAAATATGAAATGCAACGCATTGACCATTTAATGGATTCGGTAGCAGTATATATATATATATATATATATATATATATATATATATATATATATATATATATATATATATATATCAGAACGAAAAAACGTTGAAGGCGAATATTTCTTTTCAAAAAATGACCTAAAATATGCTTACAGTCAAATCCCATTGTATGACAACGTTATGAAACACTGCAATTTCAACATACTAGGCTGAAAAGCCACCGGAACGTATCGTTTCATAAACGGATTTTATGGTTTAACAGACTTGCCTGCTACATTTCAAAAAACAATTGATAGAACACTTCATGACATAAACTCTAAATTTGCCTACCTAGACGATATCTTAATTATCACAAAAGGCACAATAGAAGATCACGAACGAGAAATAGACAAAATATTACACAGACTGAATGAAGAAAACCTAGCAATCAACCTACAAAAATGCGAATTCGCTAGAGAGAATATCATTTGGTTAGGAAGTACAATTACTCCAAATGGAGTAACCCCAACAAAAAAATGCGATGCCATCATAAACCTAGATAACCCAAAAACCTTAAAACAATTACGATCGTTCATGGGGTGCATACATCACCTAATCAAATTCATTCCAAACCTAGCCGAACTTTCAGAACCATTACGCCCACTTCTTTCGAAAGCGAATACAAAATCACAAAACAGACTAGATTGGAAAGAACAACATACAACAATATTCAACAAAATCAAAGAACAAGTCTAAAAGGTAACGGAAAACAAGCATTCCGACACATCAAAACAGACAAGGGAACGTTGTGACGCAAGCAAAAAAGTTTTAGGAGCGTGCCTCGAACAAAAAATTGGAAATAATTGGTAAACTATTGCAATTGCAAGCGGCTTTCTAAATAAACTAGAATTAAGATATAGCACCAACGAACTAGAACTGCTAGCAGTATTGTGGTCACTTGAACATTTTAAATATTATTTATATGGATCACAATTCATTCTCCAAACGGATCACCAAGCTCTCTTAACAGCACTGAAAGAAAGTAGGGGGAACAAAACATATCAGAGCAGACTGACACGATGGGTAGACCGCCTCCTCCCCTTTCACTTTACAGTAGAGCATGTCCCAGGCAAAAATATGGGATTCGCCGACTACTTAAGTAGAAATCCATCTGGAGAGGCAATTCAACCATCGGAAGAAGATAATAACTTCGTAATTAACACAATCGAAGAAATAAAATTCACACTATTACGCAACGCGCTAACTTCGAACGGAGCAATAATTTCATCCAATCAGATTACAGACACAAAACAAGACAGAAATGAGGTAATTATTCCAAAACAAAGCAACAACACAACGCTAAACGCTTTTTGCTTTAATTTGTTCAAAAACAAGTTGCATACATATAAACTTTATATTCACAATTCAAATCCATTCAATTCATTAGAAACAAACAATAAAAACCTAGTAGCCATTACCACCAGGCAAAATCATAATAGAGAAACGTAGAAAATATCAATTCGTAAGAGACACAGAGCCCCCAATAAAAAACAAGCAATCCACATGGAGAATCCAAATACCCCAAAACATTTAAATCATTAGGTACCCAAACTGAGTACACATCCAACAAAGGAAAAGGATTAGACCCCTCAGTACCCACGAAAAATGAGGAACTATTCTCAGCGTACAACGACCTGCCTACCCCAGATTACCGAGCCAATTTAACAAAAGTATTTAATGAGGAATTTATTGCTGAAGCCTCACAAAAAGATTTAAAAATTATCATCGATTACGTTACTTCACAAAACTGGGAAGACCTGAAAAAAGTCAACCCACTTTACTACAAAATTAGAAGAGACCTATCCGTTACTTCATCAAACTGCTTTCTTTACGACAAACGTATAGTCATACCTACTCGCCTAAAACAATTAATATTGGACACAATACACCATAAACATCCGGGTCAAGCGGGAATGCTCGCTCTTGCCAAGCTGATATGGTGGCACCATACCCACTCGGAGATTGTGTCCAAAGCTAAATCCTGCAAAGAATGCATTGAGAAAGGTACAAATCTTAAAGCTATAGAACCTAAATGACAATTAGGGAAACTACCTAGCCTCACAGAACCAAACGAAGAAATCCAAATGGATTTTGCAGGCCCCATACCATTTAAAAATAATACACAGAATAATTACATCTTAGTAACAGTTGACCGCCTCTCGAGATACTCACATGCAGAAACTTTTCATAATTGCGACACAGAAAGAGCGATTGACTATTCAGAAAGATACTGCAAAAAACACGGTATCCCACGATCAGTCCGGTGCGATCAAGTACAGGCGTTCAAAGCAAAAGATTTTGAATTATTCTGTAAAAATAAAAACATAAAATTAATACTAGCTCCAGCTGGAGATCATAGAGGCACAGGAATGGTAGAAAGAATAATTCAAACATTAAAACGTCGTTTAGCAGTACTAGATATCGACCCCATGTGGAGTTCCGAAACTCAAAGCTCTAGAATAGCAAATATAATAGTGAACATACGATTAATGCCAAACAAAACAACAAAAGTTACCCGTTTGAAGCACACTTCGGCAGAAAGCCAGACACGGAGTTATCAAACATATTAACTAAACCTTCTACAAAAAACCTATCTTACAAAAGTCTAAAAAGTAAATGTTTAGACAAACAAATCCTGCGGCGCAACAAACTCACCCAGGAAAAAATGTGGCGTAGAGACGCAAAATCGGAAGACGAATTGGACCTGCAATATAGAGAAGAAGCTCCACACGGCGTATCACAAACACAGGGATTTCGACTACTCTGAAAACCGCCCGCTAGTGTCAAAATCACCAAGTAAGATAACGCCATCAGATTTCACACATCTCCATCGGAGATAAAACAACAAAAATAACTTACAATAAACGTAATGTGGCACGCAAATCGATCGCAGGAAAAACCAAGGAACCAAGAAAAACTCTTGCCGCCCAATGGAATATAAAACAAGACGGAACAATAACTAATTATACACCACATACTATAACAATCCATACCACAAAAAAACAGTAATAAGAAGAAATGACATAGCTATAGCCACAGAGACTAAGCCTATTCCAGAAACAAAAGCCAAATTAATACATATGGTAGCATTTAAAACCGTAGGGTAATATAAAAGAAACCAAGAAAAAATTTAGAAATTCTGTTTAGAAGAGGCCAAGAAAGCGAAACAAACCAAGCAAACTCCGTTGGAACCAAATGCGGCGCTAACCCAAGAGCTACCAGGACCATCAAGCATACCTCCCAAAACAATTCAAAAGAAGGCACCAAAAAGGCCAAGAACTGAAACGGCACCAGATGTCAAAACTAGCAACAGACCACAGAAACAAACAACAACAAGTACAAAATGGTCAAAAGCAACGATCCGAAAAATTGCGACGAAAAATCAAAAAGAACACCTGAAGTCAAATACAAGATTCTCCAAAGGAGACGAAGCCAATAAAGGACGGAAAACGAAGCAGAGCATACCATTAAGCTTCAACGAAAAAGCAAAGCAAGCAGCCATACGTCAATCAATGGTCGCCTCCGCGCGGAGACTACAGTCAGTAACATCAGACACAGAAACTAACCGCTCATTTCTAATCTTCAACACCCCTACTCCACAACCACCATCCATTCACATTTACAACATCGATGCAGAACCTCCTATCGAAAAAAAATTCAAAATAATAACCAGCAACAATCAAAAGGACTTCATGGAAACAAGCTCCTTAAGCCCAAAAACTGACAACCCAAATCTCATCGCGTCAACATCTCTTCATCACGACAACACGACAAACACAACAGAAGAAATGACTTTCAACAAATCAACAGACAAACTGGACGAAAAGATAAATGCACGGAATGAAGAGAAAAACGATACATCAACCCCAAACTGCCAACAATTACCGAAAATCATATACCTGGACTCCCCCAACTCCCCAAACAAGGGAAGCGACATTGAAGAGATCCATACGGAGACAATCAATAATACGGTACCGGCGAAAACAAATAACCAAGAACAAACAAGACAAGATGAGAACATACTCCAAACGGAACATAAGATTCCGTATAACACAACAAAACAAGAGACGAAAAACATCACAGCAAACTTTCAACTCCATGAGGAGAACATAAAGAGTCCATCAAGCTCCCTAACGTATAAAACCCCGCCGTCATCACCACCACCAGACACCATCTCAGATCTAGTCGACGAGGATATACGAGCCTTGAACGAAATCCAATAAATATGGATTTCTCGATAAGGGGGAAGTGAAATACCGGCTCCATCCGGATCTGCTATAACTCTAACCTCTGCAACCAAGATAACAAGTATTAGTATATTACCATATAAACACTTATGTTATTTAATTAATCATCTTTGTGAACATGTTAGCTCCAATAGGAGAGTTGAGAATTGTTTCGTTGTTCAATTTAACGCCTGTCAATAGCAGGTAGTTTTGCTACTTCGCGCTTTCACACTTGTGTTATGCGCAGACGAAAATAGCCGAAACAGACATCAGTCGGTTCGTGGCCAAGAATAAATTCTTGAACTAGATTTCTTTTTCAAAGACAAAAGTTCATCTTTTCTCAATTGGATAATACTGAGTTAACAATCCCCAGGGATTCGGGATTTCATCAGACATTCATTTTGGACAAGTCTTATTTGCCCGACAACAGTGTTAAATCAGAACGAGAGAGTTCTCCATTTGGAGTTAGAATACAGAATCGAGTAGTGCGGGATCACACAAGGGATAATTACGTCATTATAAATGAGTTGTGTTAGATGATTGCGAACGCAAAATAAATCAAACCCGTTCTCGCAATCTAATTAACCTATAGCTATATGTGTCAAAAAAACAAAAGAAACTCTTTTGATTTCACTAAGCGTTTTGATATAATTAAGCTTCTGTCCTAAAGTTTATTTTAAATTTGTTTGAATCAAGGTCAGAAATTTGGAATACATAGTTTTTTCGTATGAAAACAAGCTATGCGAAAAACCTCATTGTTTGTAACAGAGGATAAGGAATTCAAAACATGAGAAGATATAAGAATCGAGGCCGACATTCCACAGAATAGAAAAACTTCTGTGTTCTAATAGATTTTTATTAAAGAACAAAAACGTCTTCTAAAGCTAAAAAAGTTTTCAATTTCTTTGTACATGCGTTTCATGAAATGACGTTAGAAATGCAAATTTAGTTTGTCAGAAAAGTCTTAAAGAATCCCCTGAAATCTCTAACAACAACCACCTAATTTGGTTCATTTGTGAGACTTCAGTTCTATAATTATTTCCTATTCTGGTTTTATTCTGTCAGTGTATTGGAATCAAACTATAGTCACAAAGTTTTGGTTTGTTTTTGTTTCACCAGAAAAGAAATCAATGATTCTTTAAAATGATTCTAAGAGATCAATCTCTACTGCACTCTTTACTCAACGCAATCTTTACTGCACAAGTTCCACAAGCAATTTTCCCTGCGCAAATGCCATAAGCATTCCCGAAGAGTATAAAATTTCATTGTTTTATTGAAAGGTAAACAAAAAAAAAACCAAATGATTTTCCGAAATCAGCACAGTCTTGACATTTTTTGCAGTAATGCTTGAAAAGAGATGTCAGTGCAATTTTTTAAGTATTAATTTTCTCTAAAGATTGGTCTGCTAATGAAATTCAAACATTGCAAAATAACTGTTAAAAACTGACTTTTAGTGTTTTTCTCGTGGTTGTTATTGATATCGATACTTGAAATAAATGGAATTTATTATTGTCATATTTCAAATACTTGTTTTGGTGTTTCACAGTGCAGTTTTTAGCGGATATATTTTATATAAATTTAGCTAGTAATAGCTTTTTATTGAGCTGTTCAGATGCGCGGTATATCCACTAGTTGCTTTGGTTTCTAAGGCTTCGATTAACCACAATTCAACTCAAAAGAAGTCTGTTCTAACTTAATTATTTTAGGAAGAATTTCCAATTCAATCTTTATTTATTAAAACAGAAATGATGACAAAGTTTTCAGAGATTGAATAAGAAGTTTCAATTTTTCATTAGAAACTGATCACTAGGTTGGTTTTCCGGTGTTCTGGTGATCGTCGTTCCGCAGAGCAGTTCTTTGGGCCTTATTGGTCCTTCGCAAATATTTACCGATGGGCCATTTTTGGCTTGTGTACGTCTCTTGAAGTTTGTTAAGTACATATAAAAGTTCCGTATTGGCACATACTTTATCAGAAAAATTACTCATTAAAAATTTCTCATGAAGTTTTTTCCAATTATACGAATCCATTGTCAAGGAACACAAAAAGGTAAATACTGAGGCTTTTAGGCACTTAATGTTTTTATCAGTAAACCGTCAATCTGCGGTTAATTTTAGTAAACATAAACAAATTAGGGGTTGCAGGCCTAGATGGAAACTAAATTATAGCACTTAGTTATGGGTATTTAAAATAAAATCATCGCGTAATTATGAGGGACGAAATAGGGGCGGGACAATAACTAATATGCAAATACTTTTAGGTCATGACCGTAAAAAATAGCAGTTAACAAACTAATTTCAATTTTTGCTACCATCAAAAACTGTCAACAACGACATTAGAAATCAGATTAGGCGCTTTGATACCATCGTGGAAATGAGAAAATTTGGCTTGAAACAATCATTTTTTGCACAGCTACGACTATTTTCGTGATCTGAACCTGGCTATTTTTGAATCGTCAAATATGGTGTTGAATAAGTAATCACTGTTCATACAATATCGATACTGGATAGTTAAAATGGTACTGTCTGTGCCCCGTACTAATGTATATTACCAGGCACTAATGGTTCAGTCTCAGGCACAGTTCTAGGGTTTGAAACTATTTATCGAGTCAGAACATTGATTTTTGAGTCGAAAATGCTAAGTTTCAGGCATTATTTTTTGACTAATCAAGATTTTTCAAGACAAGTGTCAGTCTGGGGATACGATAGTGGCCTAAATTAGGTGCTATCAATTAGTACTGATATCTGTGGCTATCAGGGATAGTATTTTGGTAGCTTTGGAGATGATTAACATGCAACTTGTTCCATTTTTCTGAGAAATTTGCTAGATTTTTGCTTATGGTACGTCATGTTTGATACATAAGTTGACATAGATTGTAGATGATTGACTTTTGACGGTAATTGAGGGTCATTTTAGTGACTACTAACTTGGTAGCATCTTGCATTAAGTTTGGTGCATGATTTAAGATCGTTATGTTGAGTTTTTCTTTTCAGAATTTTGGGCTGAATTTGATCAAATATGTGCAGATTTCAATTTTTCAGTTTTTTCATTATTTAGACATTTCTGTGCAATTGTATGGGTATATTAGGCTAGGAAAACTGCTAAAGATACTGAATATTGGATATGTGCTCATAAACATTGGACGTTTAAGAACATTGAATGTTAGTAGTCGGAGAATCTGCCATATGCTTGTAGGGTGGGTCCAAACCCCACCCCCTACAAGACTTTTTACCACCGAAAAACTGATTTTCTCTTTGTGAAATAAAGTTTTTTGGCTAAGTTTCGCCAGCCTGTGAGAATTTCTTGGGTTAAGCAGTCTGGCGAAACTTTATTTCACAAAGAGAAAATCAGTTTTTCGGTGGTAAAAAGTCTTGTAGGGGGTTGGGTTCGGACCCCCGCCCCTACAAGCAAATGGCAGATTTCCGCTGTTGCAATGTTCGCTGTATATAGAATTAAGTGTTACCTAAATTTGGACTCTCACTAATTGTTTTTGGTGAAAACATAAAAGATCCTATATAAGACACCAGAAGCCTAAAATTTTCAAAAATTTCAAAGTTTTTTTCGAAAATTTTTCAAAGTTTTTCAAAGTCCTAAAATGGTCTGAAATGGATTTTGCGCTTAGAAAGAGCACTCAAAAGTGATTTTTGTTGTCTTCAATTTTTTCACCTAAGTAGTATAGGGGTCGAAACATAAAAATTTCGAATTTTTTGAAAAAAATTTTCAAAATTGTTCAAAGTCCTAAAATGGTCTGAAATGGATTTTGCACTATGAAAGAGCACTCAAAAGTGATTTTTTGTTGACTTCTTTTTTTCACGTATGAAGCATGGGGGGGTCGAAACATACAAAAATTTCGTTTTTTTTGGAAAAAAAAATCAAATTTTTTGAAGCCCTAAAATGGAGTAAAATGGATTTTTCGCTATGAAGGAGCACTCAAAAATGATTTGTGTGGACTTCATTTTGTTCAACCAAGTAAAACAGGAAAAACTCAGTTTCTGAAGAAGTCTGAAAGAAGTCAAATAGCAGTCAGAAGCAGTTTTTGTTGACAATATTTTTGCAAATGTTCAGTATGATGTGGAAAGCTTGGCTTTATTTTTTATATACATGTGTAACTATGTATATTTCTATCGAAACAAGTACATATATTTGCTTACATGTGTTCAAAATTGTTATGTTTATGTAGGAATGAACAATCGAAAGAAACGAAAGAATGAAAGTTTTATTTATATAATTATGCGTATTCATGTGTATAATGAAAGTATATATGAAAGTGTATATCTGTTTATAAGTAAATATAACTGTGCTTAAGTTTAGTAATATGTTTTTATGAGTATAAGCTGAAGTGTATGTCTGTGTGTAGAAATTGTAAATGTGTGTATATGTCAAGACGTTCTTGGTTTTATGTGGGTATGTTTTTCTATATCTATACAGTGGAATGTATGTATATATGTCTGAATGTGTTTATGTATTTATGTACTTATATGCTTGCAATCCGATGAGAGAGAGAGTGATAGAGAGGGAGATAGAGAGAGGGAGATAAATTCCTGGAGGGCAAATTAATTGCCTTGAAGAATGTTGTTATTTGTCTCCACGATCCAATAATATTATATCTTGCAAACAGATTTTGACCTTCAGCGTTGATAAACTCCGACCTATTAAGCATTGGCAAGCAAAATGTCACAACCGAAGACGACAACAATTTTTCTATGTTCTGAGCATGCTTTTTGAAAATTGAATTTTCTACACCTATCTAGCTACCATATTAAAAACTATCAAGATTTTTTACAAAAAAAATTCATGCTCTTTGTCTTTTAATCCTAGGCAAGAAAATGATAAAATGTTTCAATACAGAACACAAAAACAACTCTTTGATATTCTGAGTACGCTTTTTTGAAAACCGAATTTTCTATACCTATCTAGCTACCATAATGAAAACTATCAAGATTTTTCTTTAAAAAAATAAATTCATGCTCTTTGTCATTTAATCCTTGGCAAGAAAATGATAAAATGTTGCAACACAGAAGACAAAAACAACTTTTTGATGTTCTGAGCATGCTTTTTTGAAAACAGATTTCTCTATACTCATTCAGCTACCCTTCTAGGATTGAGCAAGATTATTTACAGGAAAAAATTATTTGAGATAAATTGTTGAGAGATAAACAATAAACTGAACTAAGTAAAGAGGTTAAATTCTGTAAAAATTGGAAATTTTGGTGGTAAAACTATGCTATGCAGGAGCAGCTGAACTTGTTAGTTAAATAAAGTAGAATGATAGGAATTCATCAAGAGCTTGAATCAAACAAATAGCGTAATGATGTACAAGAAGAGTAGTTTCCACTGGAACTGTAAAAATAGTTAAATTTTCAAAAGTTAATTAGCCACTTGATCAATTAAGCAAGAAGGAACACAGCCTCTGTATCTGCGGGGGTTGCTAGAAACAGCTTCAGCAGTGTATAAGTCTTGTTTGCGTATTGGGAATAACACTAACGGATATTGCGTGCTGTGACTGAAATCTTAAACAAAAGCGAATCGCTTCGTCAGTAAATGGTTCCAACATACTGAATATACATATACTCAACTATTAAACACTGGAAGTAAAATACCAGAGAACCTCAAGTCAATAAAAATCGAATGAGGTCATTATGGTTCTTTCTTGAATCAAATTTCCTATGCATTCAGTAAACCTGTGTTTATTTTTTGGATTACTTATTGTTCTGTCGACGTTTTCAAATAACATAACCGTAACGACATTTGATAGAGCATAGGAAATAATAACATCCAAAGGAATTTTAATTTGAAAGCATCAGAGTCTGTATAACATATTATTGGGTTATGAAGCCTGGCGAACATTTCGGAATTGAACACAACACTACTGCTACCTACTACTGCTACTACCTACTACTACTATCTAAAACTACTATCTACAATTAGTACCTACTACTACTACTACCTACTAGTTCTACCTACAACTACTACTAGATACTATTAATAACTACTACAACTACTTATTGGTTCTAAGTTACACTAGTACCTACTACTACTTCCTTTTAATACCTTCAAATGTTACCATTTGTTTACTAGATATCTACAACAAGGTTTTTCTGTTTCTCTAAAAAATGAAAACAATTCTTGTCCCTAGAGACCCTCTGAGCATGAACAACAGAAGCTTTTCTCTATATCAAGGTAATGTGTCCTGACTGACGCAGACCGATAGAATTTAGCCGCTAATATTTTCAACAAATCATTAAGTGTTTGAAGTTTTTCCGAAGATATAAAAAACGCTGAAGCTTTGTCGTATACGTTAACTCAGTAATTTTCAACTCAATGTTAATTTCTTAATTAACAATTAAGAAATCCATGGTATGATATATCAGGTGGTTTTTAATTAATTAAATCAATGTAGGCTTTTACTGTTTAGCGAACCAGTCTATTTTTTAGAAGTTTTTTTTGCAATGTCATTTTTGAAGTGCAACTTTTTTTATACTTTCTTCATGAAGGTTCAGTCAAAAACTTGAATGCTGTTTTTTTCAAAAATGCTGTTTGTTTATTTTCAACGTATGACGTTTGATTCCAAATGCAATTATTTGATAGATATGAAATGCAAACTTTTAAAAATTTCTAACATGAAGGATTGTATAGCGTAAACATTGACTGGTTGACATTGGCGTCTCTTTATAATATCAACTTTATAGAAATATGCTTGCTCCAAAAATTCTATAGTGTGTACCTTAATGGAAACAAACTCTTTACAACGTACCTACATTATCCAAAAAAAAAACAAGTTTTACTCTATATAGTTGTTTTCGTATGTTTATTCAGAGCCACCTGTTGTTTCAGTTGTCAGGAATTACACAAATTTTCCGAATCCCTACGTTTCAAAAACTTGTATAGACAGAAAACTGATGGGATAGCTTGCCAGAAGGACAATTTGTTTGTTGAGTTTCATATTAACCTTAGCTTCGGCTCAGTATGTGTTCAAAGCTGAGACTGTAATTGTAAACTTGCTACGCATCAAAAGTTTAGCGCTACATGATCTTGCAATTTTTGTTATATTAACTTCTTCCTAATTTTGTTGAATTTCATTTGGTCATTGTTTATCTGAAGAAAATTAAAATCGAATCAACCTCATGAAACATTCTTGCACAAACTCGTTGCACAGTCTTGTTGCATTCTTGCACAGTCTTGTTGCATTTGAGAGCTCAAACAAAAACATTAAATTTAGGTGTTTAGATGAACAAATTTTGTTTGTTTTCAACGTCTGCTTACACTCAATGGGCACCAAATAGTTCCAGGGAAGTACTTCTCGCGGAATTTGAAACAAAATTCTTCTTTATTACTGTTCAAAACACAACAACCGGAGACAGTATGGCTTTGGATAAGCAAGTATAATAAATATGTGAAACATGGTCGATCACTTTACCTAAAAGTTGAACCATTGAGTTCGAGTTCGAGTTTGTGATCTAAACAGTATGCAAGGATAATTGACTTTTAAGAAAAAAGGCTTCTTTTTTAGTATTCAAAACTCGGAGGCGGCATGGATTTCGATAAGCAAGTTTATCAAAATGGTGATTTTGGTCAATCGCTCTACAGAAAATGGAGGTCTTGAGTTTGTGTTTGAATTTTCGATCTGAAAACACTATTCAAGGATAATTGACTTTGAAAAAAGAGTACTTTTAGTATTAAAAACCCAATAATCGGTGACCGCTTAACTTTGAATTACCAAATATAATAAAATGTGAAAACTTGGCCTATCCCTCTACTTTAAAGTCAAAGTTTGAGTTTGAGTTTGAGTTTGGGATCTAAAAACAGTATTCAAAGGATAATTACGTCATAATAGTTGTTGTGTTATATAGTTGAAATACGTTCTCACAATCTATTTGAACTACAGCTATATATGTGTCAAAAAGTGAAGGAGACCTTCTGGTTTTTATGCGTTTTGATATAGTTTACTATTTTTTAGACTATATTCACATGGTCTATTATGCAATCTTTACCGCGAGAGTTCTACAAGCAACCCTGAAGAGTATAATTTTGGATTGTTCTATAGAAAAGTACAGAAAAAACACATGATTTTCCTGGTGCTAGGAAAACTGGCGGACAGGGCGTTTAGACGACAAGGAAAAAATGAGAAATTTAGACGACAGTTTTTATCATAATTGGTAAAAAAAAGTGTGATTAGTTCATAAATCAGTAGTTCGGTTGTGATAGATTCATATCAAGTCCCACAGGCCGTTGAGGCATGGCCATGGCCCGCGAGGCATAGCCAGATGCTGTTAAATGCGGTCCAACCACGTATAGACCTCCGTTACACTAATTGATGAAAAAACTGCGGTATGATTGTCCGCTCACGGAATAGTGTTTTAAATGGCCAATCACAGCTTCAGAATAAGTTTTTTTTGCTCATTTTTCTTAAGTTGTTGGTAATTTTTTTTCATTTTTTGGTGTGTTGACATATTTTACCAGTAATTTTTGAAAAAAGCGGTCTGTGCAATTTTTTAAATGATAAATTTTCTCTGAAAAATGTTCTACTAATGAACTTTAAATATTGCAAAAAAAACTAATAAGGAGATACTTTCATGTCATGACCACATTAAATAACAGTTAACACAACTAACTTTGATTTTTGCTACCATAAAAAACGTCAACAGAGACAGTAGAAATCAGATTTGGTGCTTTGATACCATCGTCAATCTGACAAGTATATTTCTACATTCATTTGGCTAATTTGGAAAAGTTTCCATTGTTCTAAAACCATGTAACCATAGTGCATCTCAAAATTTTCGGAAATTAGTGTTTCACTTTTCTATGTATTAATATTGTATTATAATACTAGTATTCTTAGCTTTGTGTACTTCGTTTTGATGTTATCTTTCCGGAAGGGTTTCTGTGTTTTCAAACGTTTTTTTGTTATGGATCCTATGAAGAATCAATTTGAGTTCTTACAACTGAGTCAATGACAAAAAACAACTGTCAAAAGACAAATCCTGATCACAGAGGCAATTGAGCTAATAAGATTTCCAGATTTTTTAATGCAGTATTTTAGTTTTCTCTGAGCTTAAAAAATGAGAGAAATATGTAAAACTGTCTCTTGGAAAAAAGTTTCAGATGGAATTTTACTACTGCGTGTTTTGCTAATTGCCACTATCGTTAAAAAACCATTGTAATTTTACATGATTTTCATTTTCCTGAAAACTTCTATCCTTTATAACAATAAATAGCAGAATCATTATGTGCATGAAAAAGTTTTTTTCCACGAGTAATTATATAGAAAAAACTTAACCTTCAATAAAGCTCTATTGACCTGCAATTTACGCTATGAAAACGAATCGGTGGTCTCACAGGTAGTATGAAAATATATTTTTTTTCATGGCGCTCACAAAGGAAACCTCTAACAGAACTGAAAAATTACCAAAGGTAAGAAAAGAAACGTTTTCCCATGTCAATTTTATTTTTTATTTGAAAAACTTATTATAAAACAATGCCTAGCTGACATAGAAAGTTCTTAGATTATGCAAGCAAAGTTTTAGCAAAGATATCCTTGTCAAATAAAAAGTTTATATACAAGCTGCTTTTTCATCACTCCTTTAACAAATTTGTACTTTTAAGACCTTAATAGCTCACCTTGAGGGAACTCATATGAGAACGGACAAGTATTTTTTCTTGCATCTATTGGAAACTTCGTTCTGATACGTTGAATGCTTACTAATCTTGATACCACAGCTTTGTGCATTAACAAAGTTTTTGTGTCCGCGTTAATGAATACTTAGGTTTCAAATTTTTTTGAATTACTTGAATAACATACTGAAATATTTTAAATTGACACGTAGCTTTAAAAGCAACTAAAGGAATTCTATTAAAACCAAATGTTCTAAGAAAAACACAAGTTGTTGTACATGTATACTGAAAACACGTGCATACTTACGTCTATGGTTCTGGTTGAGCCTTTGAGCAAAACCTGTTTGTTATCTACTAACAAAAAACGTTATCAGGGAACTTCTTATCGTTCCTTAAAACAAACCAAATCAATACTATGCAAAATCAAAAGTATTGTACAAATAACTTGATACTAAACGTACGACTTAGAACCAGTTACTATATAAACTAGAAGCAATTGTAACCGTGAAAATAAAAAAAAAGGCCAATAGGTGAGTTTAAATGAATTTGCTTTGTCCTGCTTATTCCATTTTTTTATTTAAGTTAACGTTATTTTGCTTAAATTGAGCACAGTGGGGGTCGAAATGCACTCCCAAATAAAGAACTGCAAGCCCATGTACTCACTCTCTATTTATCGCAAGTTTTGCTGCAACACAGTAGAGTACATGTATATACGCCTTGTAAGGGAGCCGAAGTAAAAAGAGCCGATTTAAAGAGAGCCGACGTTTTATTTAAATTATTAGTTGATAATTTAAGATTAATTTTGCGGCCAATTAATTTGGTTTCTCAAATGAGACTACTAAAATTTTCACCAATCATAACCGAGTATTTGAAAATTTAGTATCTTCTTGTATAAGACACTGAAAGCAAAATAAAAAATAATTATCTTGAAATCATCGCGGACCATGGCCATGCCTCAGCGGCTGTTGGGACTTGATATGAAACTATCATAACCAAACATGAGACCAATTAACCCACTTGGTACTTTTTAATAATCAACTAACAATTTAGGGTAATAACGGCAACTTTTTGATTTCGGCTCTACTTAAATCAAAACAAGTTGCGGCGTATTCTAACGTCAGCTCTTTATAACGTCGACTCTTGCACGTATCCATTTTAACAATTCAGAACAACAATCTACGGTTTGGGGATCCTACTCTACAACAAATTTCTGACTTTCTAATCCTTTAAATAGGTCGAAGACTGTTTCCTGTTCCTCTGACGTGGATATTGTTGAACCAACATACTTTAGTTTAAAGGAGTGGTTTTGCAACTACTAACATTTGGATAAAAAGCATACACAACGGATTTTAATAAAACACAACATTTCAAAATAACAGGTTATAAATGGAAAATACTGGATACCAACGTCTTGTTCATAAGCTTTAATCGACAAGAATTTTTCAGTCCTAGTTGTTATTGTCGCATGAACACCTCACATTTTCATCGAAACTCATTCTTTTTGGAAAATTTCCACTGTGAAGTACACATCCTCGAACAACACGAAAATGGCTCCTCTTTCGTAGAGCATTGTTAGACGATGGCTCCGTGGTAAAATTCTGGAAGTTTTCTTCAATTTTTTGAGTTTTCTTCAAGAAGACTAGGGAATCGTTCTAAGATGGAAGATATCACAGTGCTTCTGTTATCATCGGATGTAGTATGATCACTTTTATCGTGAATAGTGGTTAGTTTCGTTTCAATTCTGCATGGTTCGATTTTTTTCCACAGATTCTTCAAATCTTCTAAAGCAGCAAAGTATTCTCCATGGCTCCTGAAGAGAGGCATACTTTCAAAATCATAACTGCGCAAAATTCTCTTTATGTCCATGGGAAGTGACCCTATGTCAGAAGTCAAAGGATTAGGTATATGCTGAGAAGTTAGGTCAGTTTCCGATGGGGTGGAGTTGTTGATAAAGTCTTCCTCTTCGATTATATTAGGTAATGTAGTAACAAAGTCAATAAATTTTTTGGGTATGAGGCAATGATCGAAGGTAGTCCAGCTTGAAATTGAACTGTCCTTCCTTTGTTGTATAAAAGCAATACTGTTTTGATAACGAGTTTGATAGACAATTTTGCGCTGAAATGAGCCTTCAAATTGTGTGAGGATATGATACTTTATAAGTTATAAACCGGCAGTTGAGTTTGGGTTTTGGCATACACTAACTGAATGGAATACAAGTCAAGGATGAAAACGCTAAAATGTTACTTTGAGAAGCAAATCATTCAGTTAAAAGTAAATTCAAGCCATTTGCTGGGATGTTAGCACTCGTTCTATTAGCCTAATTAGCCAAATAGTTTCCAATGAAGACCTATAACATATCGATGAGAACTCAGTTGTTAAATCTGTTAGTCTAATTCTTATTCCTTTTCGTTTGTAAAATGAATTAAATTTTCTCCTAAGTACCTCAGACATTAACTTTTCAAGGATTTGATCTGATTGCTACGTATAAAGCTGAAGAATTGCACTGTGCGTATGAGAAGTTCAGTCTGCTCTGCGAAATTCTTTCATAATATTTTCGGCTAAAAGCACTTTATTAGTTTGCTTAAGACTTCTCTTGTCTCTGATCAAGAAGGCGTATATACATGTACTCTACTGTGTTGCAGCAAAACTTGCGATAAATAGAGAGTGAGTACATGGGCTTGCAGTTCTTTATTTAGGAGTAAATTTCGACCCCCACTGTGCTCAATTTAAGCAAAATAACGTTAACTTAAAAAAAGCAATGGAATAAGCCGGACAAATCAAATTCATTTGAACTCACTTATTGGTCTTATTGTTTTATTTTCACGGTTACAATTGCTTCTAGTTTATATAGTAATTGGTTCTAAGTCGTACGTTTAGTATCAAGTTATTTGTACAATACTTTTGATTTTGCAAAGTATTGATGTGGCTTATTTTAAGGAACGATAAGAAGTTCCCTGCTAACGTTTTCTGTTAGTAGATAACAAACAGGTTTTGCTCAAAGGCTCCAACAGGTTTGCTCAAACAGGTTTTGACCAGAACCATAGACGTAAGTATGCACGTGTTTTCAGTATACATGTACAACAACTTGTGTTTTTCTTAGAACACTTGGTTTTCATAGAGTTCTTTCAGTTGCTTTTAAAGCTACGTGTCAATTTGAAGTATTTCAGTTTATTATTCAAGTAATTCATAAAAATATAAAACCTAAGTATTCATTAACGCGGACACAAAATTTTTGTTAATCCATAAAGCTGTGGTATCAAGATTAAAAAGCATTCAACGTATCAGAACGAAGTTTCCAATAGATGCAAGAAAAGAATGATTGTCCGTTCTCATATGAGTTCCCTCAAGGTGAACTATTAAGGTCTTAAAAGTACAAATTTGCTTAACGAGTTTTGAAAAAGCAGCTTGTATATAAACATTTTTTTTTGACAAGGATATCTTTGCTAAAACTTTGCTTTGCATAATCTAAGTCCTTTCTATGTCAGCTAGGCATTGTTTTATAATAAATTTTTCAAACAAAAAACAAAAATTGACATGGAAAAACGTTTCTTTTCTTACCTTTGTTAATTTTGCAGTTCTGTTAGAGGTTTCCTTTGTGAGCGCCATGAAAAAAATATATTTTCATACTACCTGTGAGAACACCGATTCGTTTTCATAGCGTAAATTGCAGGTCAATAAAGCTTTATTGAAGATTAAGGTTTTTCTATATAATTACTCGTGGAAAAAAACTTTTTCATGCACATAATGATTCTGCTATTTATTGTTATAAAGGTAAAGTTTTCAGGAAGATGAAAATCACGTAAATTTACAATGGTTTTTTAACAATAGTGGCAATTAGCAAAACACGCAGTAGTAAAATTCCATCTGGAACTTTTTTCCAAGAGACAGTTTTACATATTTCTCTCATTTTTTAAGCTCAGAGAGAACTAAAATACTGCATTAAAAAATCTGGAAATCTTATTAGCTCAATTGCCTCTATGATCAGGATTTGTCCTTCGACAGTTGTTTTTTGTCATTGACTCAGTTGAAAGAACTCAAATCGATTCTTCACAGGATCCATAATAAAAAAACGTTTGAAAACACAGAAACCCTTCCGGAAAGATAACATCAAAACGAAGTACAAAAAGCTAAGAATACTAGTATTATAATACAATATTAACACATAGAAAAGTGAAACACTAATTTGCGAAAATTTTGAGATGCACTATGGGTTACATGGTTTTAGAACACTTTAAATTTTTCCAAATTGGCCAAATGAATGTAGAAATATACTTGTCAGATTGACGATGGTATCAAAGCGCCAAATCTGATTTCTACTGTCTCTCTTGACGTTTTTTTATGGTAGCAAAAATCAAAGTTAGTTGTGTTAACTCTTATTTAATTTGGTCATGACATAAAAATATCTCCATATTAGTTTTTTTGCAATATTTAAAGTTCATTAGCAGAACATTCTTCAGAGAAAATTTATCTTTTAAAAGGTTGCACAGACCGCTTTTTTAAAAAATTACTGGTAAAATATGTCAACACACCAAAAAATGAAAAAATTTACCGACAACTTAAGAAAAATGAGCAAAAAAAACTTATTCTGAAGCTGTGATTGGCCAATTTAAAACACTATTCCGTGAGCAGACAATCATACCGCAGTTTTTTCATCAATTAGTGTAACGGAGGTCTATACGTGGTTGGACCGCATTTAACAGCATCTGGCCATGCCTCGCGGGCCATGGCCATGCCTCAACGGCCTGTTCGGTTGTGATATGAATCTATCACAACCGAACTACTGATTTATGAACCAATCACACTTTTTTTAACCAATTATGATAAAAACTGTCGTCTAAATTTCTCATTTTTTCCTTGTCGTCTAAACGCCCTGTCCGCCAGTTTTCCTAGCACCAGGAAAATCATGTGTTTTTTTCTGTACTTTTCTATAGAACAATGCAAAATTATACTCTTCAGGATTGCTTGTAGAACTCGCGCAGTAAAGATTGCATAATGGACCATGCGAATAAAGTCTAAATAAAATAGTAAACTATATCAAAACGCATAAAAAACCAGAAGGTCTCCTTCACTTTTTGACACATATATAGCTGTAGTTCAAATAGATTGTGAGAACGTATTTCAACTATATAACACAACAACTATTATGACGTAATTATCCCTTGAATACTATTTTTAGATCAGAAACTCAAACTCAAACTCAAACTTTGACTTTAAAATAGAGGGATAGGCCAAGTTTTCACATTTTATTATATTTGGTAATTCAAAGTTAGGCGGTCACCGATTATTGGGTTTTTAATACTAAAAGTAGTCTTTTTTCAAAGTCAATTATCCTTGAATAGTTTTTTCAGATCAAAAATTCGAACAGAAACTCAAGACCTCCATTTTCTGTACAGCGATTGACCAAAATCACCATTTTAATAAACTTGCTTATCGATGCCGCCTCCGAGTTTTGAATACTAAAAAAGAAGCCTTTTTCTTAAAAGTCAATTATCCTTGAATACTGTTTAGATCACAAACTCGAACTCGAACTCAATGGTTCAACTTTTAGGTAAAGTGATCGACCATGTTTCACATATTTATTATACTTGCTTATCCAAAGCCATACTGTCTCCGGTTGATGTGTTTTGAACACTAATAAAGAAGAATTTTGTTTCGAATTCCGCGAGAAGTACTTCTCTGGAACTATTTGGTGCCCATTGAGTGTAAGCAGACGTTGAAAACAAACAAAATTTGTTAATCTAAGCACCTAAATTTAATGTTTTCGTTTGAGCTCTCAAATGCAGCAAGACTGTGCAAGAATGCAACAAGACTGTGCAACGAGTTTGTGCAAGAATGTTTCATGAGGTTGATTCGTTTTTAATTTTCTTTAAATAAACAATGACCAAATGAAATTCAACAAAATTAGGAAGAAGTTAATATAACAAAAATTGCAAGATCATGTAGCGCTAAACTTTTGATGCGTAGCAAGTTTACAATTACAGTCTCAGCTTTGAACACATACTGAGCCGAAGCTAAGGTTAATATGAAACTCAACAACCAAATTGTCCTTCTGGCAAGCTATACCAGCAGTTTTCTGTCTATACAAGTTTTTGAAACGTAGGGATTCGGAAAATTTGTGTAATTCCTGACAACTGAAACAACAGGTGGCTCTGAATAAACATACGAAAACAACTATATAGAGTAAAACCTGATTTTTTGGATAATGTAGGTACGTTGTAATGTGTTTTTTTCCATTAAGGACATATTATAAAGAGACATAGTGCAACGCCAATGTCAACCAGTCAATGTTTACGCTATACAATCCTTCATGTTAGAAATTTTTAAATGTTTGCATTTCATGTCTATCAATTAATTGCAATTGGAATCAAACGTCAACCATTGAAAATAAACAAACAGCATTTTTGAAAAATCAGCATTCAAATTTATGACTGATCCTTCATAAGTGAAGAAAGTATAAAAAAAGTTGCACTTCAAAAATGACATAGCAAAAAAACTTCAAAAAATTAGACTGGTTCGCTAAACAGTAAAACCCTATATTGATTTAACTAATTAAAAACCACCTGATATATCATACCATGGATTTCCTAATTGTTAATTAAGAAATTAACATTGATTTGAAAGTTACTGAGTTAACGTATACGACAAAGCTTCAGCGTTTTTTATATCTTCAGAAAAACTTCAAACACTTAATGATTTGTTGAAAATATCAGCGGCCAAATTCTATCGGTCTGCGTCAGTCAGTACACATTACCTTGAGATAGAGAAAAGCTTCTGTTGTTTATGCTCAGAGAGTCTTTTCTTCTTAAGAAAAATCTTATCATTTTTAGAGAAACAGAAAAACCTTGTTGTAGATAGTTAGTAAACAAATGGTAACATTTGAAGGTATTAAAAGGAAGTAGTAGTAGGTACTAGTGTAACTTAGAACCAATAAGTAGTTGTAGTAGTTATTAATAGTATCCAGTAGTAGTTGTAGGTACTAATTGTAGATAGTAGTTGTAGATAGTGGTAGTAGGCAGTAGCAGTAGTAGGTAGCAGTAGTGTTGTGTTCAATTCCGAAATGTTCGCCAGGCTTCATAACCCAATAATATGTTATACAGACTCTGCTGCTTTCAAATTAAAATTCCTTTGGATGTTATTATTTCCTATGCTCTATCAAATGTCGTTACGGTTAGGTTATTTTAAAACGTCGACAGAACAATAGGTAATCCAAAATATTAACACAGGGTTACTGAATGCATAGGAAATTTGATTCAAGAAAGAACCATAATGAACTCATTCGATTTTTATTGACTTGAGGTTCTCTGGTATTTTACTTCCAGTGTTTAATAGTTGAGTATATGTATATTCAGTATGTTGGAACCATTTACTGACGAAGCGATTCGCTTTTGTTTAAGTTTTCAGTCACAGCACGCATTATCCGTTAGTGTTATTCCCAATACGCAAACAAGACTTATACACTAATGAAGCTGTTTCTAGCAACCCCCGCAGATACAGAGGGTGTGTTCCTTCTTGCTTAATTGATCAAGTGGCTAATTAACTTTTGAAAATTTAGCTATTTTTACAGTTCCAGTGGAAACTACTCCTCTTGTACATCATTACACTATTTGTTTGATTCAAACTTAATAGTTTTTTTATGGTAGCTAGATAGGTGTAGAAAATTCAGTTTTCACAAAAGCGTGCTCAGAATATCAAAGAGTTGTTTTTGTGTTCTGTATTGAAACATTTTATCATTTTCTTGCCTAGGATTAAAAGACAAAGAGCATGAATTTTTTTTGTAAAAAATCTTGATAGTTTTTAATATGGTAGCTAGATAGGTGTAGAAAATTCAAATTTCAAAAAAAGCATGCTCAGAACATAAAAAAAATTGTTGTCGTCTTCGTTTGTGACATTTTGCTTGCCAATGCTTAATAGGTCGGAAATTATCAACGCTGAAGGTCAAAATCTCTTTGTAAGATATAATATTATTGGATCGTGGAGACAAATAACAACATTCTTCAAGGCAATTAATTTGCCCTCCAGGAATTTATCTCCCTCTCTCTATCTCCCTCTCTATCTTTCTCTCTCTCATCGGATTGCAAGCATATAAATACATAAATACATAAACACATTCAGACATATATACATACATTCCACTGTATAGATATAGAAAAACATGCCCACATAAAACCAAGAACGTCTTGACATATACACACATTTACAATTTCTACACAGAGACATACACTTCAGCTTACACTCAAAGAAACATATTACTAAACTTATGCACAGTTATATTTACTTATAAACAGATATACACTTTCATATCTACTTTCATTATACACATGAATACGCATAATTTCATAAATAAAACTTTCATTCTTTCGTTTCTTTCAATTGTTCATTCCTACATAAACATTACAAATTTGAACACATGTAAGCAAATATATGTACTTGTTTCGATAGAAAGATACATAGTTACACATGTATATAAAAAATAAAGCCAAACTTTCCACATCATACTGAACATTTGCAAAATTATTGTCAACAAAAACTGCTTCTGACTGCTATTTGACTTCTTTCAGAGTTTTTCCTGTTTTACTTGGTTGAAAGAAATGAAGTCCACAAAAATCATTCATAGCGAAAAATCCATTTCAGTCCATTTTAGGGCTTCAAAAAATTTTGAAATTTTTTAAAAAAAAAACGAAATTTTTGTATGTTTCGACCCCCCATACTTCATAGGTGAAAAAAATGAAGTCAACAAAAAATCACTTTTGAGTGCTCTTTCATAGTGCAAAATCCATTTCAGACCATTTTAGGACTTCGAACAATTTTAAAAACTTTTTTCAAAAAATTCGAAATTTTTATTTTTCGACCACTATACTACTTAGGTGAAAAAATTGAAGACAACAAAAAATCACTTTTGAGTGCTCTTTCATAGCGCAAAATCCATTTCAAACCATTTTAGGACTTTGAAAAACTGAAAAAATTTCGAAAAAAATTTTTGAAATTTTTGAAAATCTTAGGCTTCTGGTGTCTTATATAGGATTTTTTATGTTTTCACCAAAAACAAATAGTGAGAGTCCAAAACTTAGGTAACACCTAATTCTATATACAGCGAACATTGCAACAGCGAAAATCTGCCATTTGCTTGCAGGGGCGGGGGTCCGAACCCAACCCCCTACAAGACTTTTTACCACAGAAAAACTGATTTTCTCTTTGTGAAATAAAATTTTTTGGACAAATTTCGCCAGACTGCTTAACCCAAGAAATTCTCACAGGCTGGCGAAACTTAGCCAAAAAACTTTATTTCACAAAGAGAAAATCAGTTTTTCGGTGGTAAAAAGTCTTGTAGGGGGGGGGGGTTCGGACCCCCCCTTACAAGCATATGGCAGATTCTCTTACTACTGATGTTCATAATTATTGGGCTTTTTGATACTATTTTTCTGACCTAAATCTGGCTGTATTTTGACTAAATGGAGAAGAGTTTGGTAGGCTGCAGTTTTTTCTATTATTTCAACATTTTATATAACATTTTACAATATTGGTATGAGCGTGTAGAGCTTGAGCAAGGGGATGTTTTAAGCTACTAATATCAGGTTTTCGATTATTATTTCAGATTTTAGCAACATCCTCAAAAACAGGAAGCCCAGCGCCACGCGATTTTTAAAATGCTTGGATCGAGCTCAAAATTTGTGGATCGCTTTATTGGCTCGAAAGACCCAGCAGCGTAAAAGTTTGGACGGTTTCAACTATTTTATAATGTTTTTGATGCGGTGAACCTGGGTTTTTTGAAAAGGCTCAGATAGAGGATAGGTTATTGGCTATGAGGCTATGTAAAATTGTTCAATTTGGTTCATATGACTATGGTTGGACTGCTCATGAATAGGGCTAACTGAAAAATCAGTAATATTAGGCATAATCGGGTAAAAAAATGCATTTTTGATAACTTTTTTCGAGAATTGCATTCAATTTTTTGTGATTTTCTGTACTTTGGCAGTCTTCTCTCTGCTTTTATTGGCACTAGGGGGCTGGGAGTGCATATTCTAAGAAATTTTGACTTGGGAGTGCTGATGATATGGTTAATTTTTGTCAGAAGTCAATATTTTTGATTCAAGTGGGAAATAACTGAATTTTTTTCTTGCAAAATTGTGACATTTTCGGAGCTTATTTGGGTTTATGTCTACATGGTTGGTACTGGGGTGAGCTAGGACTGGTTTTTATGGTACTACGAGGCTAGTGGGTGGTTTCACTAGGTTTGTAGGGGTATAGATGGCATCAATCAGGTCAAGTAGGGAACAAAATGACAGAATTTTTGAAGTGGGGAATTGAAGCAGAAGCGCGATCTTCATTTTTTTGTCATTTGTCAACATATACCTGGAAATATTGGGTTTTAAAGATTGTTTGAGGTTGTACCATTTAGGTGGCAGCTGGGAGTAGCTGCTGGAGAAATTTGTGGCAATTTTCGCATATATTTGTGGTATAATTTAAACATTTTGATCATTTTTAGGGCACTTTGGTAGGGGTTGGTATTTTTGTCAAAACTCAACTTTTATCAATTTTTGATGGAGGTTTTGGTTACTGGGATGTCAAAAGTGAGCAGTATAACGGTCTAAGGCTATAAAATGGGTCAATTTGTTGTTTTTGGAGGAGTTGTCATTGAATTCGTGCGGACTCGAAAAGTGTCAAATTTCAGGCAGCCCAGCGTCATGCGAAATTTAAAATAATCCAAATTGCTTCAAAGGTCGATTCCTCTGCTTGAAAAACTCTGCTGCGCAGAAATTTGGATCGGGGCATTTTGACAATTTTATGACTGTTTTTCTGAAGTGAATCAAGGATTCTTGAAAAGGTCAAATTGAGGCTAGATTTTAAGGTCAAAATTTTTCGAATTTTGGGCTGAATCCTCAGGCTTGTTTGGCTTTTGGGGCAAATAAAGGGCACAGCTAGTCTGCACTGGGTCTGTATGTGCTAATGGACATAAATGGTTATGGTTATGGGGTCGAAGACTTGACATATAAACTCAAAAACGATGTTAAAATAGAAATTATCATAGCCGCTGGCGAGTTTTGGAAGACTAAGTGTCAAATTCCTGCTTCTATTCATCTTTTATCTCATCTCAGCTATTATCTCTCAGCTCATAAAGACTTGCTAATAGGGACTCGTATGTGGGTTTGTAATAGTCTCAATTTTTGGTAACTAAACTGAGGACATAACGCTCAAAATAGAGGTCTAAATATATTGAAACTGGGCCAATATTGGGTGGATACTTAAATCTGATTGCACTTGGTGCTGTTGGGTAGCAGCTTTTGACTTGTCAGGCAAATCTTTTTGCCATTACAAGGTCTGCGGATGTACAGTGTGCAAAAGAGTGTGAAGATTGTAGCATATCTTTCGGAGAACTTAGAAATGTTGCATTTAATTCTTGACTAAAGTGAATCAAGTTTTGGTTAGATGAGCCTGGTGAAGAGTTTTTTCGATTGTGATCTAGTTTTTACTGGTTTGCTTAATGAACTGCTGGGATTTGCTCCTGAATATTGTGGTATACTTGGTCTAACTTGGTCTAATTTTGTCTCTCCACTTGGTATAATTGTTTGTTTTGGTGCTTGTGCAGAAGCTTTTATTGCTTCACGTTTTTCTTCTTGCTCCAATCTGGAGCGTGCATTTTTCGTTCTAGGACTGCCTGATCTTCTAACTTGGTTGGTTAGGTAAGGGTTTTTTCTATCATCTTCAAATAATATTATTCCTCTTTCTAGTTTAAAGCCTCGTTTTTTTTCTCGTTGTTGATAACTTTATGGCAATTTAAATGCACTTTTTTCTGGTTTTCGATTTGGGTGATAAGGCCGGGCTCTTATTTTTCTCTCATTTAATGCATGTTGTTCTTCGCGTGTTTCGGGATGCGATTCAATAATCGAATCGTACTATTGCTGGTTGGGGCTGTTGGGGAGGAGAGAACATTTCATCATCTGATGAAGATGATACCAGAGGAACACGAACTTCTGGTTGTTGTTGTCTATTTTTGTCAGCAATCAACGGATCAACCGCTATTATAGCTATTTGTTCGGCATCTAGGTGCAGGTCAGCTAAGTTTTTATCTGAACTGCTATTCTCTTCAAATAAGTTTGGGATTGCTTTGTCTGAGCTCGAAGAATCAAACACCAGAAGATGTACTGGGGCTGTTCGTGGTCTAACTGCTGCTGCTGCTCTTCTTGGTGGGGCCGGGGCTGCTACTGCTGCTCCTGCTAATGGTCCACCTAGGGGAACATTTATGGTCACTCTGAGTGGGTCTTGTTTCACTGTGTTTCCTTTTCATGTTTAATAATTATTTCCTGAATGTATTTTTCAAAGAGATCTGGTTCCATATGTTGTCGTCTTGATAGATCTGGTTGGAAATTTGCAAGACTAATGACACCAAGGTCTTCAGAGGTTTCACTTGGTTTAATTGGTTTCAATCTGATGCGATGAACATATTGTGTGTAGTTTGTGTTTACTTTTCGGGTGATATAATTTGAATCAGTTAGGACTTTTTCCACTTTATACAGCGGTAGCCATTTCTGAACATGTGAAGCAATTATTGTTGATTGTTCTAGCAGCTTAGGGTTAAAAAGTGGACAAAATGATTTCTTTGGAATGGGTTTTGCTGAAGCTTTTGGATCAAAATACTTTTTGTAGTTCAAATATGCAGTTGTATGTTATTCCTTGTTATTCCTATCGAGAGGTGTTATTGGTTTTCTGCCATGTAATAAAGTTGAAGGACAACAGTTTGTTGCTGTGTGATATGAAGTATTATGATTGAAGGTTGCCAGAAGAACATATTTGTGCCAGTCTTCCAAAATTTCCTCGGTATTGAGCTTCAAAATTCATTTTAGTGGTCCATGGGATCGCTCTCCTGATCCAATGGTCTGAGGGTGCTTTAGTGAGGCATGCTTCAACTTTACTTCTAATAAACTTGCTAATTCTGACATTAATTCCGAAGTAAATTTGTTCCTAAGTCACTAAGTATTGTTTGGGGAATGTAGCTGTGTTGGAAGAACACTTTTACTAGTTCTCGAGCTACTGTATCTGCATATCAATAGGTTAATGGAACTGCGTATAGGTACTTTGTAAAAACATCTATTCCGTTCAAAATATACTTAAATTGTGTGGACTTTAGGGGGCCTACTAAATCGATTTGGAGCACAACTCCTGGATATGGTTGTATTTGCTTGTAATGAACTGACTGGTTGCAACTTTAGCTTGATTTGGTTTTTTTGAAATCTGTTTAATTGAAGACAAGTGAGGCAATTATTAATGAAACTAATGAAATGTTCAATAAAGCCTGGGTATTAGAATCGCTTTCTGAATTCTTGAATTGTTTCTTTTATGCCTAAATGACCTGCTGTCTTTGAATTATGGAGCATATAGATAGTCTCTTTCCACAAATGCTTAGATACACAGAATTGTTTATGAAGTACTTTTCCAGTATCATCATAAGGATTCCGGTATAAGACATTCCCTTCAAGAATTCATCTATGTAAATGTTTGTGATGCTTTTTAAAGTTTTTTGAATCATAATTTAAGTCTGGTTGTTGAGTGTTTTGTTGAAACCAGTCTATTACTGTTCTAGTATCTGCATTTTTTGGCTGCTCTTCTGTAAACTTGAGGCTAATTAGGTTGTCTGTGAGATCGGGAAACTGATCCGATGGATTTAGATACTGAATTGAATTTAATTCTTGTTTTCCTTTAAGTTTGAATAGCCCCTGTATTTCTGATATGTGTAAATTATTCTGTTTTTCTTTTGTAGTTTTCGTAGAGCCCGAGCTTTTTAATGACGTCAATTTAGTCACTATTAATTTCATCTCCAAAATTTTCAGTACCAATTAACACATTTAGTTCAACGTCAGGATTCTGGGATTCTGTGTCTATTTCTATTTCTCTAATTGGAATTATGTCTGTAAATTGCAAGGAAATTGTTGCTGTTTTGTCATTCTCCACTCTAGAGAGGAAATCTGCTTCATAAATAGCGCGTCCAGAAATGTGAGCAATTACTATGTTACAGGCAAGTATTCTTTCTAAACAATTCCAAGAGTTGGCGGTATTCTTTTTGACTCAAAGAATTGTGTGAGGCTTCTGTTGTTGTCAGTGAGTATAATTACTTGTTTGCTTGATCCCCAAATGTAGTGTGAAAAGTAGTCCAGCGCGTAGTACAATGATAGGAACACTTTGTAATAAATTGAAAATTTTAATTGCGTAGCAATAAACAAATGCGATCCAAACGATACGGGAGTGTATGTTTTCTTTTCTTTCCTTCCAGTTTCATTTACGTATTCTTCCACCATTAATATAAAACCTGCACAGTGGTAGCTAGCGTCACAAAGAATTACATACTGTAAACCGGGTTTTGGCAGTCACAACGTTACCTCTCTGGCCTCCATGAGATCTTTCTTTATTACTTCTAATGCTTTTACATGTTCTTCTGTGATTTCTATTACTGCATCCTTCTTCAGGAGCTTTTAAAATGAAATTAGTTTTTCACCTAGGTTAGGGATGTAATTACGTAGGAATAGCGTGAAGCCAATTAATCGCTTTACTTGCTTTGTTGTTTTCGGCATTCTGAGTTCATCAAGGTATTTAATGATTTTCGACTTTTCAGGTAATATTATCTCTGCACTGATGTTATTTCCAAGAAATTTCATTGTATCTGTTGCTACTTCACATTCTTTGTGTGACAGTTTTAGCCCTGATCGACGTATACAGAAAAAAATTTATCCTAAAGTGAGTGCCAATTGTTCAAAATTTGTTACTGCACTTGCAATATCATCCATAAACTGGGTACAATTTCTTGAGGCTAAGCATGGATCCAAGTAATGTCTAATAAATGAGCTAAATTCGGTTAATGACTTATTTAATCTTTGGGCAAGGCATTTATATGCATAATTTCTTGAAGCAAAAGTAAATGCTAGCAGTTGCACTGATACATCTTCTGCCATTTGCACGCAGTGATAAGCTTGAGAACAATCAAGTTTCGTAAAAAAACTTTTTTCCCAACGAAGTAATTTATTGCATCTTTGAAACTTGAAATTGGCAAATTGGCGTTCACGCAGTCATATTACTATTCTCAAGTCAATTAACAGTCTAAGTCTTCCTGAGTTCTTTGGTTGTGCGAAAAGGGGACTACTATATCTTGATTGAGACAAAGTTGTTATCAGCCCGTAGTAGTGCAATACTGCTAATTCTACTTGCAGCTCATTTCTCAAATGGACAGGCGTTGGAGGGCCTTGTTCATATTTGGTATGTTTCTCCCTGGAGTTAAGTTTATTTTTAAATCTGTATTATATCTGACGCCAAATCAATGTTTCGCAAAGGTATCACTAAATTCAACTAGTAATTCACCTACTACAGCTTTTTAATAATCATTTAGGGCCGACTTCTCCAACGGGAAATAGCTCGAGAAGGTGATTTTGTCCTGAGGATTGGGTCTAGTTTTTCCATTTCTTGCAGTTTTAACTGTTGCTCAAAAATTTCTCACTGCAAGGCGACAAATTTGTCGGGTGAGGACGCGTTTCAGGCGTTGGCAACCACAATTTTCATATCCCGTGGCCAGTTTTGCTGGTTGGTCTTTTCTTTTTGGGGTATCTGTGACTTGAATTAGCTGATTTATTTCGCTCATTTTTGCAAACTTTGTTAATTGAGGATCTACTTCTAACAACTTTTTCGGCTTGGTCTGATGTTAAGAACAAGAAATTGGCTATTTTTTGGCCTTTATTTATGGTAACTGGGTGTTCAGTAGTGTTCAGGACACAGATATAAAAAATATTATTTTCAGCAACTTTACTTAAACAGGACGTTAATATCAATTCGCTATCTTTTTCAAAGATTTCTTTCGGGATGATTACCCACAATGATCAGTGAATGATTCTAGTTTGTCCTGAAGCTTGCATTCTAGTACTGCTTGTTGATTTGGTTGTAATAGTTGTTTTTTCTGAGTATATACTCCCAATTTTTTACGCTTTACTACACTTCTGGGTTGTTTTTCTGGCTTTATTCCGTTTATTCGTGGAGTTTGCTCAGGGAATTTAGTATAGCTTTGTTCTGGGCAGATGCTAACTTTATGTTTAACAAATAATGGGTTGCCTAATATTACAGAAGTTATATTTCTCACTACGTGAGAATTAAAAAGAAGAAGCCTTCAGTGAATGTTTGTGTGCCCTATTTAAATGTAACTTTAATTGCTTTATCAATTTTAACTGTTTCCGTTTGCCATATTAACTTTATCTAGATCTGGTTTTTCTATTTCTGTTATTGAATTGATATTTGTGTTAACAAGTTCCCTGTTAAACTCGCGGCCTATCACGTTTGCAAATGCTCCTATATCAATTAGTGCGAGTCTATCTAATTCTTCATTAAATTTAAATTTAGCAGGATAATGATCTGCCTAAAAGCGGGACAATGCTGAAGAATTTCTGAACAAGTGTTATTGGCTTTGGTGCGCGTTGAAATACTTGTATTGGGAATTGTACAGATTTATTTACTTTACTTTTATTGCTATTTCTTTTGCGTTTTCTACGCTTTTTGTTATTTTCATTATAAACAGTTTCTATTACTTTATCTAAGTTAGGACTGGAAGTGCTTTTGTTATTTAATTGTTAGTTATTTGAGTTTTTCTAATTATTATTTTGGTTCTTTAAAGTTGTGTGGCTTTATTAGTTCTTTGTTGATTAAATGGATAATGCACACCTCTCATAGTTCTATTTTGAAGTGCACCTGCAAAACTAAATTCTTTTGCTTTTTGCAAACCATATCGGTCTTGTGCTGCTGTATGACTGCCATAAAGTATTCTTTGTCGAAGAAGGTTTGCAAGGGTTGGGAACCGATAAACTGGTCTATTAACATAGGCTAGGTGAACAAATGGTGGGCTATCTGAGGGTTCAGTCCAAAAATTCCGCGTTTGTGGATGTTCGTTGTAATGAACTGGTGTAGGAGCTTTAAATTATGGTCTTAACTCTTGATACTTATTGGAGCGAGGCGCATCTTTTTGCTGAAGCCGATAGTCTGGCTGGAATTGACAACAATTAGGCGGATATAGGCGGTAGTTTGGTCGATAATTTTGATATTGCGGGCGGAAATTTTGTCTATAACTTTGTCTGTAGATTTGTTGTGGGTAATGTGGTGTGAAGATGTTTACTGGGCCTTGTTCTGATGGCTCATTTTTAGGGGCTACTTTCTGCTCAAGTTGCTGTTCAAGTTCTTTTTGATTATTAGAGATAACAGTTATTGCTTTCAACATTTTGTCAGTATTTGATTCAATTATTTTGTTAAGTTCATCGTCAGAATACTCTTCGCTGTTACATATCTCCCTTTTTGCAATCTGTTGGCTTGCTAGAGTACAAAACTGATCAATTGGGGTCTATGTCTGGCCTTTCTAGCAGCTTAGGTTTTATTTGGCATATACTTAATAAAGAAGCGCTTTATTTGTTCTTTTTTTCGATTTTCCGACATTTGAAGGGCAAAATCTCTTGCTGATGTTTCTCTTTCAAATCTACGATCTCCAGGGTCGCCTGCTCCTGCTGGAGCTACTACAATTTCAGGTTCTGGGTATGCTTTATTTGCTTCTGTTCTTATCTTTACTAAGAAATTTTTCACTGTATCAGTTTTTGGATTAACTATTTGGTTCCCTAACTTTATGACTCTGATCTCTCACAAGTCGTCTTGTTTCAGTCGATTTCTCAGAGTTGTTATTATGTCCTCAAAATCTAGTCTCGTGGCCTCTGGTAGGGTTAGAAAGTATCTTAAAGCGTCTCTTTTCAAGTGTAATTACAAAAAAATTGCTTGTTGCGCACCTGCCATTGCTAAGACTCCGATTGCTCATGTTATTAACTGTTCAAACTCGTTAAAGATATCCGTATCTGATCCAAAGAATGGTGTGATGTTGATTTGCGCGTGTGCCATTTTGCTTTTTACCCGTTTAGAGTATATACCTCTCGTTCAATGAATCTTATTTTTGTTCTAAACTATTAAATAGCACACTCAATCTGACTTAATGGGGAGATTAATTGGTTAATAGAGATAAAGGAAGTTAAATGAGTCACACGAGAGATCAGAAAAGAAACTACTGAAACCATTTGTTCAGAAAAAAAGATTGGCTACTTATGAACCTATGCCTAAAGCTCTGGTCGAATCGTCAGAATTTTTTCGTTTAAGCCGTATGGGCCGCTGAAGTCCCACCTTTAAAGAATTCCCCTTAGTCTAGAAAAGTTTGTGGTGACCACGAACGCACAGGCCATGTGGAACCTGCACTCAGATGGGCTACAGCATAATGACCGAAGTCACTGTTTGATTCACTAACCTCGGATCTGAGCGGGTTGAATTTAACATAAATGATTTTTTTTTCAAATTTTGGTTTTGCCCACTTTTAGTTAACGTTTAGGTTATGGTTTCAGTTATTTTGGCTTATTCTGATGTTATTTGATAGTCAGTAAAGATGTTGTCAATGTAATTTCTCTATCTGATTGAAGTTTGTTACGATTAAGTTCAAATTTACGAGCTAAATTGCAACACGTTTATGATCTTTATCTAACACATAAATTACAATAGACTTAAAAAATGAGGAGGAGAAATCAGTTACTATCTTAGCTTGTGTTTTATTGCTATTTTGTGTGCATTTAATATTGTTTCCTTCAACATGTTCAACAAAATTGGGGAAAGCGCGACAATTATTAATAGCGGGGAGATTTTGTTCTTTATAAACTGACATAAGTAAAGCACCAAAATTATTTTACAAATTCATTTTCTCACAATACCCTGGTTTGCTAAAACCCTGTATTGTTTTTGTCCGTTGTGGCGGCTGTGGTTGTGTTTGCTTCAGTTGTTGTCCACTCAAGCACTTTTGAACTATTGTTGCATTTAGTCCACAGAGACCCAAACATTTTCCACCCGTTTTTTTTTCCTTTGTTACTGCTTTCTGCATTATCGTCTTGCTCGGAAAAGGAGTGCTTGATATTGTCGGAAGGTTCCCGAGGTAATGAATTGGAAGAAATTAAAGGAAATGGCAAAGGAAGAAGAAAATGTCAAATTAATCAAAGAATAAATCGAAATTCCAGTCCGTTAAACTGGGAAACAGTTGGTACCTCATGTCACCATTTTAAGCACTGACTTTTGGTGTGTTTCTTGTGGTGTTATCGATATTTGAATTAAAGGGAATGAAAGGACTTGTTCTGGTGTTTCACTGTGAGGTTTATAGCGGATATAAGTTTTTATATAAATTTGGCTAGTAATAGCTTTTTATTGAGCGGTTCAGATAAATCCACTAGTTGCCTTGCTTTCTAGGGCTTTGATTAACCACAATTTCACTCTAAAGAAATTTGTTCTAACTTATTTATTTTAGGAAGATTTTCCAGTTCAATCTTTAATTATTTTAACAGAAATGATGACAAAGTTTTCAGAGATAGAATAAGAAGTTTCAAGTTTATTGCTGAGTTTTCATTAGCAACTGATCACTAGGTTGGTTTTCCGGTGTTCTGGTAATTGTCGTTCCGCAGAGCTGTTCTTTGGGCCTCATTTGTCCTTCGCAAATTTTTACCGATCTACAAGTTGGGCCATTTCCGGCTTTTGCACGTCTCTTGAAGTTTGTTAAGTACATATACAAGTTCCGTATTGGAAACTACTTTATCAGAAAAATTAATTCACCAAATACATAGTTTCTCATGAAGTTTTTTATTAATTATGCTGATCCATTGTCAAGGAACTCAAAAAGGTAAATTTTGAGGCTTTTAGGCACTTAATGTTTTTATCAGTAAACCGTCAATCTGCAGTTAATTTTAATAAACATAAACAAAATAGGGGTTGCAGGCCTAGACGGAAACACTAGCAATTTATGACCTTGAGATCTATCTTAAAATGAACTAAATTATAGCACGTAGTTATAAATAATTAAAATAAATTCAACGCGTAATTATATCATGGCGTGACAATAATTAATATGGAAATACTTTTAAGTCATGACCGTAAAAAATAACAGTTAACAAACTAACTTTAGTTTTTGCTTCCATCGGAAACCGTCAACAACGATATTAGAAATCAGATTAGGCGCTTTGATACCATCGTTGAGCTGACAACTGCTTTTCTACATTTATTTGGCCGATTTGGAAAAGTTTACAGCGTTAAAATCCTGCTATCCATAGTGCATCAATTTCAAAGTTTAAATTAATCAAAGTTTTCGGAAGTCAGTTTTTCACTTTTCTATGTGTTAATAAGTTTTGTTGGCTTTGTGTACTTCGATTTGATGGTTTTTTCCGGAAGTGTTTCTACATTTTCAAACGCTGGTTTGATTTGATTTCTTTGATTTGATTCAATTGATTTGATTTCTTTCTACTGAGTCAAAGACAAAAATTTATCGCTCAAAAGGCAAATCTTGATTATAGAGGCAATTAGGCTAATAAGTGTTCCAGGTTTTGCAATTCATTATTTCGATTTTTTTCTGAGCTTAAACAATGTGAGAAATTTGTAAAACTGTTTTTTAAAAGAAAGCTCCAGGTGGAAATGGTCTACTGCGTGTTGTGCTAATTGCTATTGTCAATAAAAACCCTAGTAATTAAATATGATTTTGATCTGTATAAAAATTTTAATCCTCTATTACGAAAAATGGTAGAATCGAATCAATATGTACAAGAAAATTTTTTTCAGGAGTAATCTTAAAGCAAAAATCCTAATCTTTAATGAAGCTTTATTAAACTGCAATATATGCCATGAAAACGAATCAGTGGTCTCACAGGTAGTATGAAAAGATTTTTTTTTTACCTGGCGCTCAAAATGTAAACCTCCAACACAACTGCAAACTCAACAAAGGTAAAAAATGGAACGTTTTTCACGTTTCCTAATAAAAAATATATAGAAACTTTATATAAAAAAGACTTGCTGACATCAATAAAGATTTAGATCATTCGAAACAAAATTTTATAAGACTTCACTGTCAACCAAACGTTTTTGTTAAAGCTAATTTTTCATTACTATTTTTGTACTTTCAAGGCCTCAATAGTTCGTCCTGAGGAAACTCATAGAAGAACGGACAAATATTCACCTCTTGAATCTATTTGAAATTTCGTTCCAATACGTCAAATGCTTAATATTTTTGATACCATAGCCTTATTGATTTACCAATTGAGTCTGCGTTAAAGAACATTTAGATTTTAAAATTTTATGAATTTCTTAAGCAACATACTGGAATACTTCAAACTGATACATAGCTTTAAAAGCTACTGAGTGAATTCTGTTGAAACCAAATGTTCCAAGACATAAACAAGTTGTTGCACATGTATAGGAAAACACTAACGCATATTTACGTGTATGGCTCAGATTGAGCCCTTGAGCAAATCTTGTTTGGTATCTACTAACAAAAAACGTGAGCAGGGGATTTCTTGTCGTTCCTCATAATAAACCACATCAATACTAAGCAAACTCAGAACTATTGTACAAATAGCTTGATAACGAAACGTTTAACCTGGAACCAGTTACTAAAGAAACTAAAAGCAATTGTAAAAAGGAAAATCTTAAAAGAACGCCAATAGGTGAATTTAAACAAATTTGAACTTTCTTGATTATTTCATCGCTTTAAGTAAGTTGACGTCATTTTGCTGAACTGGAACACACTGGGGGCTCGAAATGTATTCCCTATTAAACATTTGCAAGCCTACGTACTCACTCACTTTTTATATCAAATTTCGCTGCGTGCGTAAACACAGTAGACTACATTTATGTACGCCTTCTTGATCACAGGCAACAGAATAACTAAGCAAGCTTATAAAAGTGCTCTTAGCCAAAAAATTTTTATCGAAAAATTTCTGCAGAGCAGACTGAACTCCTCATACGCACAATATATAAATTTATTGTTCAAAAAAATTGAGTGGTCAGGTTGAATGTTTGTTTAAACTTTTTTAAAACGATAATCTACGGTTTGATGATCCTACTCTACAACAAATTTCTTAAATTTTGATCCTATAAGAAGTCCGAAGACTGGTTTTTGTTTATCTGACGTTGGAATCAACAAACGGTAGTTTAAGAATAGGTCTTGCGACTAGTAAAACTTGAGTAATTAGCATGCACAACGAAGTTTATTAATGCACAGCAATTTAAAACAAAAGGTTATAAACGGAAGCAGTTCGATAATGGAAACCAAAGTTCAGTTCATAAACCTGAAGTCACAAGAATTTTTCAGTTCTAGTTTTTAGGTATTGCATGAACACCTCACATTTTCAGCAAATCTCATCCTTTTTTGGAAAATTACTACTGTGAAGGACACATCCTCGAACAACACGGAAATGGCGTCTCCTTAGTAGAGCATTGTTAGACGGTGGCTCAGTGCTAAGTTTATGGAAGTTATCTTCAAGTGTTGAGTTTTCCTCAAGAAGACTGGGGAATCCTTCTTATTGGAAGATATCAGAGTCTTTCTGTCATCATCGGATGTGCAAGATGTAGTACAATTTTTTTATCGTGAAAAGTGGTCAGTTTGTCTTCAATTCTGCATAATTCGAGCTTCTTCTTTAGATTTTCCAAATCCTCTAAAGCAGCAAAATTTTCCTCATGGCTCCTGATTACTTCATGGTTACTTTAGTTTCCGGAGGAGTTGAGTTGTTGATAAAGTGTTCTTTTCTTCTTCTTCTTCTTCTTCTTCTTTTTCTTCTTCTTCTTCTTCTTCTTCTTCTTCTTCTTCCCTCACTCTGCTAGTTATAGTTGATTCAGAAAGCGGAGGCAGATTTTTGGACAAGTCTTTCGCGCAACGAGCGTTTAAGTATAAAGCACGCGTCAATTAAGCCATTTCACACTAAAAATGGAAAATCAGAACCTCGATGACGAGCATTGGTTGGCACTTTCATGCCTCAGATATCACAAATGTAGCAGACGGCCTCCGAACAATAATTGGCCGCGATCCATTTGAATAAAACAAACTTGCGGTTACAAAGTTTCCATCTAAAAAATAATCAATTTAATATAATTAAAAATTTAGTTGTCTACGCAAACTTAAGATTTGACGTTGAGAATTAAGTGGAGCTTTGCGGTCCGGAATCAGCCCTTCGTTGAGTATTGAACCACATCAATACTAAGCAAATTCAGAACTATTGTACAAATAGCTTGATCAGGAACGTTTGACTTGGAAACAGTTACTAAAGAAAGTAGAAGCAATTGTAAAAAGGAAAATCTTACAAGAACGCCAATAGGTGAATTTAAACAAATTTGAACTTTCTTGATTATTTCATCGCTTTAAGTAAGTTGACGTCATTTTGCTGAACTGGAACACACTGGGGGCTCGAAATGTATTCCCTATTAAACATTTGCAAGCCTACGTACTCACTCACTTTTTATATCAAATTTCGCTGCGTGCGTAAACACAGTAGACTACATTTATGTACGCCTTCTTGATCACAGGCAACAGAATAACTAAGCAAGCTTATAAAAGTGCTCTTAGCCAAAAAATTTTTATCGAAAAATTTCTGCAGAGCAGACTGAACTCCTCATACGCACAATATATAAATTTATTGTTCAAAAAAATTGAGTGGTCAGGTTGAATGTTTGTTTAAACTTTTTTAAAACGATAATCTACGGTTTGATGATCCTACTCTACAACAAATTTCTTAAATTTTGATCCTATAAGAAGTCCGAAGTCTGGTTTTTGTTTATCTGACGTTGGAATCAACAAACGGTAGTTTAAGAATAGGTCTTGCGACTAGTAAAACTTGAGTAATTAGCATGCACAACGAAGTTTATTAATGCACAGCAATTTAAAACAAAAGGTTATAAACGGAAGCAGTTCGATAATGGAAACCAAAGTTCAGTTCATAAACCTGAAGTCACAAGAATTTTTCAGTTCTAGTTTTTAGGTATTGCATGAACACCTCACATTTTCAGCAAATCTCATCCTTTTTTGGAAAATTACTACTGTGAAGGACACATCCTCGAACAACACGGAAATGGCGTCTCCTTAGTAGAGCATTGTTAGACGGTGGCTCAGTGCTAAGTTTATGGAAGTTATCTTCAAGTGTTGAGTTTTCCTCAAGAAGACTGGGGAATCCTTCTTATTGGAAGATATCAGAGTCTTTCTGTCATCATCGGATGTGCAAGATGTAGTACAATTTTTTTATCGTGAAAAGTGGTCAGTTTGTCTTCAATTCTGCATAATTCGAGCTTCTTCTTTAGATTTTCCAAATCCTCTAAAGCAGCAAAATTTTCCTCATGGCTCCTGATTACTTCATGGTTACTTTAGTTTCCGGAGGAGTTGAGTTGTTGATAAAGTGTTCTTTTCTTCTTCTTCTTCTTCTTCTTCTTTTTCTTCTTCTTCTTCTTCTTCTTCTTCCCTCACTCTGCTAGTTATAGTTGATTCAGAAAGCGGAGGCAGATTTTTGGACAAGTCTTTCGCGCAACGAGCGTTTAAGTATAAAGCACGCGTCAATTAAGCCATTTCACACTAAAAATGGAAAATCAGAACCTCGATGACGAGCATTGGTTGGCACTTTCATGCCTCAGATTTCACAAATGTAGCAGACGGCCTCCGAACAATAATTGGCCGCGATCCATTTGAATAAAACAAACTTGCGGTTACAAAGTTTCCATCTAAAAAATAATCAATTTAATATAATTAAAAATTTAGTTGTCTACGCAAACTTAAGATTTGACGTTGAGAATTAAGTGGAGCTTTGCGGTCCGGAATCAGCCCTTCGTTGAGTATTGAACCACATCAATACTAAGCAAATTCAGAACTATTGTACAAATAGCTTGATCAGGAACGTTTGACTTGGAAACATTTACTAAAGAAAGTAGAAGCAATTGTAAAAAGGAAAATCTTACAAGAACGCCAATAGGTGAATTTAAACAAATTTGAACTTTCTTGATTATTTCATCGCTTTAAGTAAGTTGACGTCATTTTGCTGAACTGGAACACACTGGGGGCTCGAAATGTATTCCCTATTAAACATTTGCAAGCCTACGTACTCACTCACTTTTTATCTCAAATTTTGCTGCATGCGTAAACACAGTAGACTACATTTTTGTACGCCTTCTTGATCACAGGCAACAGAATAATTAAGCAAGCTTAAAAAAGTGCTTTTAGCCGAAAAACTTTTATATAAAAATTTCTGCAGAGCAGACTGAACTCCTCATACGCCCAATATACAAATTTATTGTTCATAAAAACCGAATGTCATAAAAATCGAGTGGTCAGGTTCATAAAAATCGAGTGGTCTAAGTTTATGGAAGTTATCTTCAAGTGTTAGGTTTTCCTCAAGAAGACTGGGGAATCCTTCTTATTGGAAGATATCAGAGTCTTTCTGTCATCATTGGATGTGCAAGATGTAGTACAATTTTTTTATCGTGAAAAGTTGTCAGTTTGGCTTCAATTCTGCATAATTCGAGGTTCTTCTACAGATTTTCCAAATCCTCTAAAGCAGCAAAATCTTCCTCATGGCTCCTGATTACTTCATGGTTACTTTAGTTTCCGGGGGAGTTGAGTTGTTGATAAAGTGTTCTTCTTCTTCTTCTTCTTCTTCTTCTTCTTCTTTTTCTTCTTCTTCTTCTTCTTCTTCTTCTTCTTCCCTCACTCTGCTAGTTATAGTTAATTCAGAAAGCGGAGGCAGATTTTTGGACAAGTCTTTCGCGCAACGAGCGTTTAAGTGTAAAGCACGCGTCAATTAAACCATTTCACACTAAAAATGGAAAATCAGAACCTCGATGACGAGCAATGGTTGGCACTTTCATGCCTCAGATTTCACAATTGTAGCAGACGGCCTTCGAACAATAATTGGCCGCGATCCCTTTGAATAATACGAACTTGCGGTTACAAAGTTTCCATCTAAAAAATAATCAATTTAATATAATTAAAAATTTAGTTGTCTACGCAAACCTAATATTTGACGTTGAGAAGTAAGTGGAGCTTTGCGGTCCGGAATCAGCCCTTCGTTGAGTATTGAACCACATCAATACTAAGCAAACTCAGAACTATTGTACAAATAGCTTGATAAGGAACGTTTGACTTGGAACCCGTTACTAAAGAAACTAGAAGCAATTGTAAAAAGGAAAATTTTACAAGAACACCAATAGGTGAATTTAAACAAATTTGAACTTTCTTGATTATTTCATCGCTTTAAGTAAGTTGACGTCATTTTGCTGAACTGGAACGCACTGGGGGCTCGAAATGTATTCCCTATTAAACATTTGCAAGCCTACGTACTCACTCACTTTTTATCTCAAACTTTGCTGCATGCGTAAACACAGTAGACTACATTTATGTAAGCCTCCTTGATCACAGGCAACAGAATAACTAAGCAAGCTTATAAAAGTGCTTTTAGCCGAAAAACTTTTATCGAAATATTTCTGCAGAGCAGACTGAACTCCTCATACGCCCAATATACAAATTTATTGTTCATAAAAATCGAGTGGTCAGGTTGAATGTTTGTTTAAACTGTTTTAAAACGATAATCTACGGTTTGATGATCCTGCTCTACAACAAATTTCTTAAACTTTGATCCTATAAGAAGTCCGAAGACTGCTTTATGTTTATCTGAGGTTGGAATCAACAAACGGTAGTTCAAACAATTGGTCTTGCGACTAGTAGAACTTGAGTAATTAGCATGCACAACGAAGTTTATTAATGCACAGCAATTTAAAACAACAGGTTATAAACAGAAGCAGTTCGATAATGGAAACCAAAGTTCAGTTCATAAACCTAAAGTCACAAAAATTTTTCAGTTCTAGTTGTTAGGTATTGCATGAACACCTCACATTTTCAGCAAATCTCATCCTTTTTTGGAAAATTACTACTGTGAAGGACACATCCTCGAACAACACGGAAATGGCGTCTCCTTAGTAGAGCATTGTTAGACGGTGGCTCAGTGCTAAGTTTATGGAAGTTATCTTCAAGTTTTGAGTTTTCCTCAAGTAGACTGGGGAATCCTTCCTATTGGAAGATATCAGAGTCTTTCTGTCATCATCGGATGTGCAACATGTAGTACAATTTTTTTATCGTGAAAAGTGGTCAGTTTGGCTTCAATTCTGTATAATTCGAGCTTCTCCTACAGATTTTCGAAATCCTCTAAGGCAGCAAAATTCTCTTCATGGCTCCTGATTACTTCATGGTTACTTTATTTTCCGGAGGAGTTGGGTTGTTGATAAAGTGTTCTTCTTCTTCTTCTTCTTTTTCTTCTTCCCTCACTCTGCTAGTTATAGTTGATTCAGAAAGCGGAGGCAGATTTTTGGACAAGTCCTTCGCGCAACGAGCGTTTAAGTGTAAATCACGCGCAATATGGTTGAGCGAAACGAAAACGCATCAATTGCGCGCCGCATCAATTAAACCATTTCACACTAAAAATGCAAAATCAGATTCTCGATGACGAGCAATGGTTGGCATTTTCATGCCTCAGATTTCACAATTGTAGCAGACGGCCTCCGAACAATAATTGGCCGCGATCCATTTGAATAATACAAACTTGCGGTTACAAAGTTTCCATCTAAAAAATAATCAATTTAATATAATTAAAAATTTAGTTGTCTACGCAAACTTAAGATTTGACGTTGAGAAGTAAGTGGAGCTTTGCGGTCCGGAATCAGCCCTTCGGAACCACATCAATACTAAGCAAATTCAGAACTATTGTACAAATAGCTTGATCAGGAACGTTTGACTTGGAAACAGTTACTAAAGAAAGTAGAAGCAATTGTAAAAAGGAAAATCTTACAAGAACGCCAATAGATGAATTTAAACAAATTTGAACTTTCTTGATTATTTCATCGCTTTAAGTAAGTTGACGTCATTTTGCTGAACTGGAACACACTGGGGGCTCGAAATGTTTTCCCTATTAAACATTTGCAAGCCTACGTACTCACTCACTTTTTATCTCAAATTTTGCTGCATGCGTAAACACACTAGACTCAGCCCTTCGTTGAGATGTTTATTCGAATGACGTTTTTTGTGTTCCGCATTCGTTTTTTGTCTTTGTTAAGGTTTTATATTCTAGCGCCAACTGAATCTGATGGTCTTTTTTAATGGTGACTACGATAGGCGGCACGTATTGACCTGGACAACTTGTTAGTTTTATGATAAAATTCTCAGCAGTATTTTTGTAAATTCTAGTTTTAAATCATCCCCTAAGTTAATCGGAATGCGTCTTCCTTTTTGATATCTTGGCTGAAATTTTTCTTAAATTTTGTTTGATTTGGCCTCAAAGTTTCTAAAAAAATTTCTGGAACTTCGATTGCGCAAAAATTTGTAATTATATTCAATTGATTATATTTTAGATGGAATTTTTGTAACTGCAAGTCCGAAATATTCAAATGGATCGCGGCTAATTATTGTTTGGAGGCCGTCTGCTAAAATTGTGAAATCCGAGGCTGGAAAATGCCAACCATTGCTTGTCTTCGAGGTCCTGTTTTTCCATTTTTCATATATATTTTTATAGGTATACAGAAAATATAAATATATATATATATATACATATATATATATATATATATATATATATATATATATATATATATATATATTTTACAGAAGTAGTAAGGTGTCTTACTGGGCACGCAACGGGGGGGGGACATTTGGGTGTTACTGTGTTCGCAACGGGGGGACACGAAAATTTTCTCGAAAAGTTGATAGTTTTTGGCGTTTTGGCAAGAGCGATGGAAAACGCCAAAAACTATCAACTTTCCGAAAAAATTTTGTGAAAGCCAACACAGTAACACCCAAATGCCCCCCCCCCCCCCCGGTTGCGCGCCCAGTAAGATATTTTTTTGGCAAATTTCTGATTTTTGACGTTTTTTGGTAGGTTTGGTTTGTTTTATATGTTAGTCGGGAAAAAGCACTGCTGTTCCAGTGGTTGTCATTTTGTAATCTGCCCAGGTGAGCCTCATCAGTAAAAAAAACTTTTTTTGAAAAAAATGAAAAAAAATTGAAAAATTCAAAGTGTTAAAATTGCATGAATTGTATTTTGCGCTGGGTTTCAGGTCTCAAAGACGATTTTTTTTACCTCATTTCACCTGGTGGGCCTAATCACCGAAAAAAAAACTGTGAAAAATTTTGGGAAAATTCAAAATAAATATATTTTTATACATATATATATATATATATATATATATATATATATATATATATACATATATATATATATATATATATATATATATATATATATATATATATATTTATATATATATATATATTATATATATATATATATATATATATATATACAGAAGTAGTAAGGTGTCTTACTGGGCACGCAACGGGGGAGGGGATATTTGGGTGTTACTGTGTTCGCAACGGGGGGGGACACAAAAATTTTTTTCGAAAAGTTGATAGTTTTTGGCGTTTTGGCAAGAGCGCTGGAAAACGCCAAAAACTATCAACTTTTCGAAAAAAAATTCGTGTCCCCCCGTTGCGAACACAGTAACACCCAAATGCCCCCCTTCCCCCGTTGCGTGCCCATTAAGAGACATTTTTGGCAAATTTCTGATTTTTTGACGTTTTTTGGTAGGTTTGGTTTGTTTTATATGTTAGTCGGTAAAAAAGCACTGCTGTTCCAGTGGTTGTCATTTTGTAATCAGCCCAGGTGAACCTCATCAGCGAAAAAATTTTTTTTTGAAAAAAATTGAAAAAATTGAAAAATTCAAATTGTTAAAATTGCATGAATTGTATTTTGCGCTGGGTTTCAGGTCTCAAAGATGATTTTTTGTTGACCTCATCTCACCTGGTAGGCCTAATCATCGAAAAAAAAACTTTGACAAAGTTTCGAAAAATTCAAATATATATATATATATATATATATATATATATAATGTATATATATATATATATATATATATATATATATATATATATATATATATATATACAGAAGTAGTAAGGTGTCTTACTGGGCACGCAACGGAGGGGGAAATTTGGGTGTTACTGTGTTCTCAACGGAGGGGACACGAAAAATTTTTTCGAAAAGTTGATAGTTTTTGGCGTTTTCCACCGCTCTTGCCAAAACGCCAAAAACTATCAACTTTTCGAAAAAATTTTTCGTGTCCCCCCCCCCTTGCGAACACCCAAATGCCCCCCCCCCCCCGTGGCGTGCCCAGTAAGAGACATTTTGGCAAATTTCTGATATTTTGACGTTTTTTGGTAGGTTTGGTTTGTTTTATATGTTAGTTGGGAAAAAGCACTGCTGTTCCAGTGGTTGTCATTTTGTAATCAGCCCAGGTGATCCTCATCAGTGAAAAAAATTTTCTTTGAAAAAAAATTGAAAAAAAAATTGAAAAAATCAAAGTGTTAAAATTGTATGAATTGTATTTTTGCGCTGGGTTTCAGGTCTCAAAGACGATTTTTTGTTGACCTCATCTCACCTGGTGGGCCTAATCATCGAAAAAAAAAAACTTGGAAAAATTTTGGGAAAATTCAAAAGTAAATATATTTTTATACTTATATATATATATATATATATATATATATATATATATACAGAAGTGGTAAGGTGTCTTACTGGGCACGCAACGGGTGGGACATTCGGGTGTTTTGCAACGGGGGATGACACGAAATTTTTTCGAAAAGTTGATAGTTTTTGGCGTTTTGGCAAGAGCC